>NW_017802380.1:0-36502 GCF_001625305.1 Branchiostoma belcheri | reverse complement strand
CCCCCCGAACACAGTCACATGGCCTTCGAAGTGTGTATGCTAAACATTACTGACGTCATATTAACCGTAATATAGTTTTTCTGTACTGGTCTGCATCAGATGCACCTGGAAATTGCATTTGTACGATTGAAAGCGACTCCCGCATTGAGGAGGAGACTGTTTTCTAGTAAAAAGGGCCTCTGATGACGTCACTCTTGGCTTTCCTCCCGAATCAAGTTTCCAGTTCATGCTCGAACTAGTTTTGAATGTTCAGACAAATAAGTTGCACTATTGAGAAGACACAATCTAAGGCTTTTATATCTCACCGAGACCGACACACAAGTGTACAGCCTTCTCTCAGTAAATGCCCATTTATACCTCCGTAGTCGCCAGAAGTACGGACCAGGTCTCCGTTTCTACCAATGATTCAACATTTAGCTGGGTTTTCCTGCACAACAAACTATATCTCGGGAGCGGACAAGGTTGGACAGGAATGCCAGGTTTATTCTCTACCAGCTATGACTGAAAATAGCAATTTTATCTGCTTTCCGTTGAAGCGCCGAACTTAAAACGCAATCGTTCTCACTTGGAACGATCAGCCAGAGGTGGGCATTGTGACGTCACCAGCTCACATACGTTCTAGGCGGTTTATACCACCTATACCAGCCAGAAATGGACGGAAAGTCAACTCTTGCGCAAGACTATCCCTGTACCTATCTTTTCCATGGCAAGACTTGTTCATTGAGCTTGAATTAATAACAAAAACCGCTTCGAGAGGATGCGATCATTGTGACGTCAGATTCATTATGTGCACTGAATGGTAAACATGGCGGGAGGCGCAAAATCAGCCTTCGGGGGCGGTAACTTTCAACCACCTGTTACTCAAGAAGGAAATACCGCCCACAACCCAAACTTGGCATAATGCATAGAGCAAAACTTCTTCTACCCAAAGACAATATTGATTAAGATTTTGATTAATTAACGGTGCACACACCAATTCTTCCGCGACAGGGGTCCACTGTAGTGCCCGGAAAAAAAGTGACGAAGGGGTTCCGATGGTTGATGTTTGAGTTTACATTTCTCATAATCTGCTGCAAAATGGGATTAACTACTAACATGGCTGGAAAGTGTAAGAAGTGGCGTGTTTTGGGTGAAAATTGATTTCGGGCCCGAGGCTTACTTCCGGGTGTCCTTCCGCCCTGAGCGCGGTGCTTCGGTTTGACCTAGTTTTGCCTTGTATGCGTTCTGGGGGTGCTGTAGCTATGCCTCGCGCGACGGGCTATTGCGATAATCTCAGTGTTAGGATTTTCTTTATACTTTTCTTAATAATACATAAGGGTTTTCTCTTTCCGACCATATAAGTCATATCGGTGGCTAAAATCTGGGTGATGGGTTTAATTCCACGTGAAAATGGCCAATTTTTGGCATCATTTTTCATCGAAAAATTCTTTTTCCCCCAAAAATTTACTAAAATGTGAGAGGTGAAAGAAATTGAAATTCTTTTGTTCTCGTAGCTAGAGGGATATCCTTCATTTGCAAACAGAGTGTTTTGGCTTAAGAGGTATTTCCTGAAAGAGACGGTCGCTAGAGTTGAGGGTATGCAGAATCGAATTGAGACCCAAAATAAACTGGGGTGTGCCCCCTCAACGGAAGTCTGGTAGACATTCTATTACACCCGAACCAACAAACACATGCTGGTAAAAATTGGCCTCATTTTCCATGTCCCAAAAGTCCCCAGATACACTACCAGGCTACCTTAAGTGTTAAACTACACACACCTTCGTACATGAATATATCCTTTATTTCGTTGTTCTTGACATTTGGTTGACTTAGATACACAATGTACACTATAGTTCAATTCAGACTATCCCTCTTGTACTAACAGTACCAAAACAGTAGTTTTTTGTGCATTGAAGAATTCAGAGGCTATACAAATCGAACAACTGTCTTTCTTGAAAAGATTTCTTGTAATAAAATTAAGGTGCAAGGGCTAAAAATAAAAGTACTGTTTTTGTCCAAGTACATAAATATAACAATAGAATTGGAATGTATAGTAAAGCAAAGGCAATTGATATATCCCTGAGTTATCTAAAGACAACTTCAACTTAAGTACCTTTTAGGCCACACCGACATAATTTTATGGATGACATCTTCTGAAGACCCCAAACTAGTGCGTGCGGTAAATAAAAAAAAAATCCGGCCAAAAAGAAAAAATGCTACTTAACCACAGGGATACAAAGCTGGTATTGTGAATTTGCAGCAGTACATAGCGACCTATACGACAAGCGGGCACAAGCCGGCTTTTTGTGGAATTTATGAATCGGCACTGTATGTATGTATCTAACCACCATGGACTACCCAGGCCTAGAGCCAGGCCAGAGTTTTGGTGGACGTGATCTTTTTTTTTTTAGAACAGGCGAAAATCAATGCGCGCGCGGATGTCATCCATAAAATTAAGTCGGTGTGGCCTTACTTGCTTTACAGAAGGAAATATCCATAGTCTATTACTACATATAGTACCTTACTAAGTAAAGTTTTAAGCAGCCTCTCTTAAAGGCTTGTATTATCAATCTATCGGTCATAAAAATCTAAAAACTTCAGTACATAGGCAATTCTGATGATTGTAGTGCACATAATATATTATAAATTTTTCTTTTTTCCCTTTAAATACAAAGATTGCCATTTTTACAAATTGCCCATATCATGATGGTCTACCAGCAACGGCCTTTATACACTGTAAGAGTTCCTGTATAAAATAAAAAGTAAAAATTTCCTAAAATAAAGTTTACATTGTACTGGCTGCAGTGTTATAATACAACATCATAGATTCCTGTCAACTTCTTTATCACTTATACCTTATGCCATGTACATTACGATAACCTAAACACTGTGGCACAGTTCTTCAACTTTATACTCTCTACTACCTCTCTACTGCCTGTGGCATTGCCAAAATCTTTTGATTCGTGCTTTTAATACAACTGTTTGCCCCAAAGAATTCCCATATCATGTTGGGTCAATACACAAGCCCAAGCAGCATGAGAATGACATTGTCGACTGGGGTGGGATCAATAAAAAAATGCCTCCACCCCTTAGCTGTTGCCAAAATGTTAACTTCTTTACTAATAACTGATGGTCATGTTCAAACCCTTAGCCTTTATCAGGCTTCGGGAGGCAGCTGGAAAGAGTAGATATCGGCCAAATAGAGAGAGATAACATGCCAGGGGAGTTGGTCTGTTGGAGAGAACATTTCGGGAGCGGCAAACTGTTCTCATAAGCAGACCAAATCCCCTGGCATGTTATCTCTCTATTTGGCTGATTTCTACTCTTTCCAGCCGCCTCCCGAAGCCTGGTAGAGGCTACAAACCCTGGTCATGATTGGTAAATGTCAGTCATCTGATTGTCACTTTTAAATACACTTTGACACAGTTTTGCTTCCATGATATCAAGCTCATCTAATGTTACATGTACCCTCCTCATACAAAATACTGTACTGCACAAGTCACCAGCACCACACAGTACAAATACCACTGCTCTCTCTATAAAAATTTGAAAGATAAAAACATGGCACATGGCTAAATCCCGCTTCCATTCCCTTGAACAAACTACTTACCAGTACAATAATGTACATGTAGTTTATAGAAATGATGCTCTTTCTGTCCATCATAATTTACTACATGTAGTATTCAAAACTTACACAGTGCGACTTCTTTCATATCCATTATGTTATGATTCATATTCACATGGCTTGTATCATCCCATTGGACATTTACAAGTAAGGAGACAATTGAAAGCAAAATGCTTCCTAGAATTCTAGACCTTTAAAATCACGTAACTCCAGAGGCCACAAAGAACAGTTGGTCCCTTTATTCCTGCCTCACATGACCAGTACTTTGTGATGATTGTCTGGGATACAACAGCATGTCGGCATAACGTACTGCACCTGTGCAAGACCCCAATTTTTCATTTTTCCTTGGATTTTTGGTCAACGTTGCATCAAAATCATGCCTGTTGCAGACAATATTTTTCCGGCATAACATTTAGAAACTACAGACGGGATGTTAACCTTACATACCCAAATACGACCTTATATGAGATGTTCTGCCGAAGTGCTATGTACAGTACAATACATTACGGGTTTCGCACAGGTGCAGTACGTTCTGCCGACGTGCTTCTTGGGTACAACAAAAACTCCTTTGTTCTTCCCTCTCTACTGAAGATCCTGCCTAAGACTCCATACTTCGTCTCCTACAGTGCCCTCTGTCTGATCAGTCTGGAACTGCAGGGGCTCCTTGTCGTCACTCCCATCTTTGTCTTTTGTCTCTGGATTGTCTTCTTCCTCTGAGGACTCCCTGAAAACATTCACAAGTATAAGTAATCTGACTTTACATTCCACTCGAACCAAACTCGAAAGTGTTCTCCATTTCACTCTATCCTCCATCAGACACTGGATTTCCTTTACTTCAGCCTGGGTAGTGTCCAGTATTTAGGTTTCTTACATATAGGTTGTCATTGAAATTAATCCAAGGTTTCCCTCAGCTTCTTTTGCCTTTTGGACGTCCCAAAGGACATCCAAGCTACATGCAGTAGCTTGGATGCTATAATGTCAGGATGTCTGATGCAAGTAAAGTGCACTGATGTATCTCACTGCATATACAGTATATCAACAATTAATGGTCTATCCCAAAGTGGTCATGTTTCTGATCTCAAATGTTCTTACAAAGCTGGAGAGAAAAGTCACCTTTTGACTTCTTTAGGCTGGGTCTGTGAGCTTGCCTTGACTTTTGGCCTCCTCTTGATGGTTCCCCCTCTGTAAGGAAACAGGAAAGGTTTGAAATATTGGAAAACACAGACCAGAATAGGGAAATTTTGAGTATAAACAAAGGAACAAACAATCACTGTCCTCATACAATTGAAGAAGTTCACTCCAAACTGATTTGTCCGTGTGGTTGAGTTGTTTAATAGGATATGGGGTCCATCAACTATATTTGGCAATCATATTTGTCAATCGTAAATAAAGAAACAGTTGGTTTATGCAAAGCACAAATGTGCCAACTTGAAGGATTTATGGTAACACAATAAGAAATGTTAACAGTTACTTTTATTTCAAAAGCACAAATAACTCAGTATCACAAATGCAGCTGTTAACCCTTTCCCTCAAGCATAGATCCATAGCAAACAAAAATTTGATGCCAAACAGCTACTAGCATGCTGCAGGTTAATCTACCTTGAGTGCATGTTAAAGATGTGGTCGTGCAGTTCAATGACGGTGTTTAGGTTGGACTCTGACTTGCTGGTCTGCATCTTCAGCAGCATCTTCAAGACGTCCCCGTCCATGGAAGACGCCCCGAGGTACGCCAGGTTACTCAGGCTGGCCGAGCGGAGGTCCGGGGAGCTGGGGTGGACGGAAGAACTGTCAATCAATCAATCGATCAATCAATCAATAAATCAATCAATCACATCTGTCACAAGATATGGATACTAGAAACCAGAAAGTTCAACGCTTGAATAAAAAGAAAACAGAATACATGCAATTTTTTCATGTGTTTTTTCATGTTGATACATGAAAAAGCTTGCAAAACTAGAAAGGCCAACATTTATTTTGGAGCGAATGCAGCAGATGGCTTCACCACATATGGGCCTGTCCACAATATGTTTCACCACAGCACTTCATGGTGGTGAAGCAATAAAAATGATGTTAATAAGCAGTAATACAATGGCACTATTGTAGCATTGTAGCAAGAAAGTTGAAAGCTGTATCAATGAAGACAAAAGGCCTGATCCTAGCCTGCATTCTTACACTATGTTAGTGTAGAGCAGTAAGTGTGTACCTTGCATGATGACTGGCATGGAGGTTTTCAATGACTCTTCTGGCCAGTTCTGAGGTGGGTCTCTTCTTGCCAGGGGAACCAGTCAATGTACTGCCGGGGGGTCCAGTGGGGCTGAGGGGGCTGTCAGGGCTATCCACACCTACATGTACAGGGATAACAGTGGTAGTCTCATGATTTTAGTGATAATACATGTACCATGGTACCCTTCACACGTGTAGTACATGTAAGTTAACATAATTCACCCAAAAATGTATTTAAACCTGTGTATACCACAGGGTACTGAACAAGAAATCTAAATATATATCAATTTGGCGTCTTGGCTTTGTAGATTAACATTAATGGAGGTTAAATGTTCCCCCCAAATATTCACAATATGCAGCACATTCAGAGTGCATATAACAGTGCAGAGTGCATAGTTCAGTTACATGTTAACAGAAACTTTTCTACTAGCATAATCTTGAACAGTCACAATGCACTAGATACTGACTTTGCACAATATACATTAAAGCACTTCACAGCTAGCTATATTTCACTAGTACATGAAACCTTCTGTCCTCATACCTGAGTCTCCTTCTGCGGCGGTGCTGCTGTCAGAATCCTGACTGTCGCTGTCCTTTCCCGACCCGTTTCTCTTCTGGGCTGACCGCGAACGCTTGGCTCTTGCTGCGGAGCGTTTGGCGGTGTTCAGCAGGCTGACCATTCCCTCGTAACCTCCGCGGAAACTCGACAAGTAACGCTCTGCCTCTGGAGAAAGTAAAACCAGCATCAGAAAACAACCAGCATTATAATTAAGGCTTTACTACAATCTTAACATGTGAAAGTTATTATTGTGTACATGTACTTGACAAATAGAAGGGACATCAGCAGTTCAGTTGGTCAATCAGAAAACAATCATCATTATAAAGGCTTTACTATAACCTTTAAATGTGAAAAGACAACAGGCTATTTTAGCTCTGAAAGAAAATCATGTTCAATGAGTGCCTCTATATCCATATATAGTTTCATCAGGTTGGTAAGTTTCTGAGTAAAGAGACTCTTTTTACACAACCAGTCAGAATTGCCCTGAGGCAGGTGACAGACGGTCACCAAAACATTGGCTGTGAACAAAACACTTGGTTGTGTAAAAAGAGTCTCTTTACTAAGTGCCTCTATATGTATCAACTATTACAAATTTGAAAGAAAATCACTAAAAATTGCCTAATCTTTTAAATTGTACAACTTTACAGCAAGCTAGCTTGAAATACTATTCAAAACCACAAACTAAACCAAAACCATGCTAACAAAATAACTTCTATACACCGAAGTATTATATGATAATTTTGTTACCTTGGCCGGACAGTGGACAGCCAGGGATGACAGCCCTCTGCAGCAGGACAGACAGCGCAGTGCTGGCCAGTTTCTGCTGGTTCTGGGATGACAACCCCCTCAACATGGCATCTTCCACTCCAGGAGCTATGGCATGGTTCCAGGACAGACTCAACCATCTGTAAGAGATGGGGGTGGTTTTCATTTATGAGTGAAAGAAGCTTTGGACTTCTGCAAAGAATTGGAGGGTATGCCTGTCCATCTTCCTACCCGCAAGCTCTCAACCTACTTCGGACAAGCAGACACACAAACCCACAGCTCAGCATCCCAAAACAATTACATGTGTACTTACTGGGAAGTACACGTGTAATACTGGGAAGTACTATATAACTAAGGGGCCCAAATTCATGTCACTTCTTCCCTAGACCAAGAGCTACCTACCATCCAAAATCCGTGACCCTAGCAAGTCCAGATCATGAGATATCAAAACCGGAAGTTCCACTGCAGAACCAATGAAAGCTGCCAGAGGGCCCAAAAGCTAAACATTTCTAGGTCTCATCAAGACCTACCTACCCACCTGCTAAGTTTCATGACAATGCATAAAGTTTCTTGAGTCATGCTGTTTACAGACAGACAGACAGAAAACATTCTTGGCAAAGGTAATTAGATATCTTACCTGAGGATAGCCTTGACTTTAGTGGCTTCGATGGGACAGGTGAAGAAGTGTCTGGGTCCCAGCACCAGGTCAGGCAGACCCAGCTTGGCCAGACAGGCGTTCAGTCTCTGCCACACCGCAGCTACCCACTCTACTGCCTTGTACACCTGAGGGGGAGGCAAGGGAAATTATCAGGACATGTAGTTGGTGTACTTTGCACTAAATCTGTCACTACTTAGCAGTTTCTATAATAATTCTGACTATTCAGCTATGCTTTTTTTGGAGGTTTAGGCTGCTTAGTAACATTTTTGTTCTTTCCCAGGAACTTCCAGGAAGACATGGACTAGAGAGCGTGAAGGACACCCTATGTATGCATACCTATAAGTATAACAAGAGCTTCAAGACTAGCCGTCAGCTGCTAACTGTCCCTCCCCACAACACGCCAGACAGTAGAAGTGGACGGATGAAGAAAGAAGAAAGAAAGAATTTTTGTTCTACTTGGTCACTAGTAAGAGCTTGACCACAAGTACCTGGTCCTCGGTACTGGGCAGCTGCCCGCCATGAGCGCTGATGAGTCTCCTGCGCAGGTGTCTCTGCAGAAGTCCCCTCACCGGCTCACTGTCACACTTCAGGTGCACCCAGCGGAACCTGGAATGAATGAATTTTTATTTACTTGTCTTGCGACTTTTGTCGCCCAGCCCATATGGGCTTATAAGACATCAGAACATAAACATGAACATAAACATAGGTACAGAAATCATAGAAACATAGATCCAAGTCAAAGGTCAGACTAGAGACATCAAATGAAATTAAAGAACTTAATACAACGTTGTGTGGGAGTCCAGGAGGATAGGGGCATAACTGAGAGACTGAGAGAACTGAAATGGATACTACAATATGTTTTTAATCTACATATTTTGTAATGACGGCTTTGTAATAATGTAAAAACGTCGGCTTGGTCTGGCGGGTATCAGCCATCAGCAACTAGAGACACTGGCAATTGACCGGGCCGGATGGCGTGCGGTGGTGAGAAAGAGTGCCGAGGCTGTGCACAGGGAGTGGGAACATAGAGAGGACAAACGTGCGAGCCGACGACACGCTGCCACTGCTACCAAGCAGGCCTCATGAACAATGAATGAACTCTAATATTATATTGGTCTTTCTTTGGACTTCTATTTTTTTTGTAACAGTCATGACTTTAGGCTCAAATCTGTTTTGTCTTGTACATGTAGATAGGAATGAGCCATCCTGTTCGACCTGCGCAGTTAGTCATAGTCTCTAGAGAGACTGACTGACATATATATATTTTGTAATGATGTATGATGTTGATTTGTAAATGATGATGATTGTAAAATGTCAATGAAATTTGTGTTGATGTTGAATAGAAAGATGTGCACCTCTGCTGCACAGACAGGTCCAAGCCAGGGGAGTGAGACTTGTCCATGGTGCCGATGATGTAACAGTCTTCAGACAGGAAGTACGCACCACTGCTGCTGCCGTCATCGTCTTTGGGACCTTCCTCATCTACAGAGAGCATGGAAAACAGCTCGTCAGATTTGTGTTCACAGGCTAGGAATTGAAGTTGAACAACCTACAACACAGATTGCGCATCAGGGCAAATTACAAAGGATATTGTTACTGTTACTCTAAATAGGCGAGTCTCCGAATACACAATGTTGCTTTAATTTGTGTACATTGTGCTCTATTTTAAGTCACTCATTATTTGCATTCTGTCTCCCATTACCTGACACTGCTATATTGAGACTAGTCCTACAAAATTTACATGGTTTGTGTACGAGAATTACGTTTTGACATCTGTTTGCACTATTTTCTTGTTTCCAGTTCAAATTTTTTGTTCAAATTCTTACTTCTTTATTCTTTCCACTCATACAGAATTCTCCTTGCATTCTCACAACTTGCATAAGATCTATGACCAGACGTACCAATCTTCATGCTTATTGGATGCTGTGGCCCGGGATACTCCGGTGCATACAGTAGCTCCCCCTGAACAGTTCAAATTTTTTTGTGCAAATTGTTACTGCTCATTCTTTCCACTAAAGCAGAATTTTCCTTGCATTCTCTCAACTCCCATAAGATCTACCATCATACGTACCAATCTTCATGCTGATTGGATGCTGCGGCCCGCGGTACTCCAGTGCGTACAGTAGTTCCCCCAGTACCTCCGACAGCGAGACACGGCCAAGGTCATCCAAGATCAGGATGGGAGCCTTCTGTGGTCCTTCAGCCGAGGTGGCAGAGTCCGCTGGTAATAGGAAACCTGCAGGGGGAAAAAGTTGGTGTCTTTCATTAATTATTGTAAATTCATTGATTTAAGTCTGAAGAACTTACATTTGAGGCACAGTGAACATTTTCAGTATCTTTGAATGGCACACTTGTGCGGTAATGAGTGATGAGAGGCAACCGTATGTATCTGTATTCTGCATAGCCAGTATAACCACCCTTCAGCATAACATGCCAGTAATGCCAGCTAACCATGTAATAAGCAAAATTACACCGCCAATATGGATCAAATGTGTTCAGCCCGAAATCTAGGAGGCTATGCACTCTTCTGGATGTTATAAAGAAGAGAACACCCTGTGACAATACAGTAAGCTGGTAGCTTGACTACATTGTAATTCACCCTCCTAGCAAGTGGTCCAGAAAATGCCGGAAGTGATACATTGTGTAACATAGACTAAGTGCAGGACTGGACAACACCACTGCCTAGGTAGTAGCCAGAGACAGACAGGCTTGGAGGACCGTATGTAGAGGGGCTATGCCCCCTAGAGGGGCATATGGAGCTGAGTGAGTGAGTGACACTAAGTGCACCAGTACCTTTAGACCTGAGCAGCTGCAGTAAGTCCCTGTGAGTGTACTTGGGGCTGAGAGCGACATGAGAGATGTCTGCCTGTACCCCGCCCTGCTGCTGTTTGTGTCTGATGCACTCGGCCAGCTTCCTCACGATGAAGGTCTTACCCGTACCGGGGGGGCCGTAAAACACAACGCTCTTGTACTGTTCTATCTGTACAAAAACAAGGAAGAAAATAGACCATGAATAATTCTGTCAGGTTGGTGAAAGATTGAATAGAAAATTCATTATTTACAACCACTTGTTTAACAAGAGCCAACGTCTTCATCAGGGCAATTATGATACAGTGAATCAGTCATACTTGTCCTGATGGAGATGACAGTCATCGAAATGTCGGCTCTTAAGTTAAACAAGTGGTTGTAAATAAATACTGTACATTGCTTAGCATGAAAGTTCATCTGTGTCGGTACAAGTCATGAAATATGAAATAAAGACTAAGCTTTCTTTCCAACACTGGAATGAATTGGGGACTTACCCCAAATTTACCATGTACATAGCTATTCAAGGAATAAAATGCTGATGATGATGCATTGTTTTTCATACATATTTTTGACAAGATATTTGGGGAATGACAGAGGTACAAATGTACATGTACAGTATTCCAACCTACCAGTCGGAGATAGTTCTGTAGTGTCTGCACTGGGATCATGGACTCGTAGGCCAACTTATCCACACAATCTTCATCTGGTCCTAAAGATAGGAGAAAAAGGAATGAAAACATTAACAAATGTACTTGTATACTGATACATGTATTAGTTCACTTTTACAAAGATGGACTGCAGAGTGTAATATACAAGCATAGCATCCAAGGAGGTATAAACAACTGACTTTTGTTTGTGGTTTGCTATAGAAAATTGTCAAATTCTCATCAGTATACAAAATACCTTGAGTTTTTTTAAGGCCTTGTCATTTATCAATTTGAGAAAGAATTTGAATCAAGATTATTTTTTAACAGACTGTAGTTGAAGAAGTAAACTTACCCTTCAGCCTGATGGCAAGATGTTTCTTGGCAGTAAAGAAGTCATAAGGAGGAGTGTCAAACTCTGTGGCAGGACTCCAGGAGATGGTACCTGTGGATGGGAACATGAGGTGTCAGTTTGCGCGGATTAAGTTGGCAGGGTACACATACATGTAGCTATCCATCAAAATAATCAATTCTACCATAGAGGATATGATCTGAGTCTTAAGTGCTGACATTTTGGTGTCTATCAGACACTTTCATCAGAGCTTCTGACTGGAGTTCTGCTTCTTGCCGCTATATGTAGCAGACGTAGGTGGCACTTTTGCGGCAAGAACACTATCCCAAACGTGGCAGAACTGCAACGTCAGCACTTAGGTGAGAAATCTTGGTTGTGTAAAATTAAACTCCTGTATCCTACTGGACATTACTACTCACCATATGTGTATGACCTGATACTGTTAGCAGTGAGTCCCAGCTCTGACACGTGCCCGTCTGCTGAGATGTCTGCGTCCACTTCCTCCACATCTGTCAGGAGTTCTGAGGCTACACTCAGCTTCTGATAAGCACAATAACAGACACATCCGTAAATCATTTCATCAGGTTGGTGAATGATCGAATAGCAAAGTTCACATGATTACCAAGCTTCAGTGCACCAGTCATAACTGCCCTGATGAAGATGACAAAATGATCAATGGAACGTTGGCTCTTGTTAAACAAATGGTTGAGAATAAATAACTTTGCAAGTCAACATGAGACAGATTAATGACATCTTTGACAGGGTTTGACAGGGTGCAAAAGTGCAGCTGAATACAACATAGTGTTTATAAGTTTTATAAATGTTGCTCTTAAAGGCTCTTTATTTCAGCTAAGACCCTCTATGTAAGTTTTATTGCATACATGTATATGTTGCTCTTAAAGTATGTAAACTTTCAAAGTAGGGAAAAATAAATTAAAGCAAACAACAGTCAGCAATATCTAATCCAATCTAATTGATAAACCAGTTCTAACAGTAACACACTTCCACAACAAGCTACATGTAGTATTAGGACCATCGAACATGAGAAAACTACATTTTACATCCATCAGCAGATACCTTACCTTGGAGTTCTGCACTAGCACAGCCCCAACATCAGCATCAAACTGACTCCAGTCTGTCCCCCGCTCCAGAGTGAGACAGCCCAGTACATACAGGTCCTCTTCTTTCCCAGCAGGGGTGGGCGGGGTGCGGGCTGGGGCCAGGGGTTCACTGCTGGTGTCTATCACAACTGAGACTTTTCTCTTTCCTGTAAAAAGAGATTGAAGACATTGAAAGAGTCAAACTTTTTCAAATACCAATGCACTGTAAGGTTAATTATTTTTGTGGGCACTTTGTTTCACAGTCAAGGGAAAAGGGTCTTTTCCACTATTTAATGAAGTCCACAGTTGAAATAATTCTCCACTACAGTAGGAATGATTTGATATTTTGAAATTGTAATACATGTGGGACACAGGCAGCTGTTGCTGGTGTTGTGTCCCACACATAGAAACAAATACAGGACAGACAATACTCATTTTCACTCAAGTTTAGTGAAGAAAGTCGTGTTAAGGGCACAAGATCGGTGGCATGTCAGGACTCGAACCCGGGACCTGTTGGTTTCCAGTCAAGCACTCTGCTGTTACGCCACACAACCGCACCGCAGTAGGAATACATTCGGAAAATCATATTTGTGGTGTCATGAATTTGCTGTTGAGAGGTTGAAAATAAAACCACTAGAAACATTTCAAAATTACCGATGTCCTCCACCAGTCCCTGACAGTCTCCCACTGCCACATCCTGCACCAGTCGGTCCCACTTGTCCCTGATGGTCAGGTCCAGCTCAGGGTGGCCACACAGTAGCTCCAGACAGTCCTACAGGGAAACAGTCACAATCTCTTGTGTGTCACCCCCTAGCAATACTGTTAGGTACTGCAGGTAATATCATCAAACAGATCCCCACAGAAATTCAAAATCCATATCAAACGAACCTCTGTCCAGTGTTCTGGCCATTCTGAATTTTTTTCAATCATCTCAGTTTTGTTTGACGCTGAAGGTGCAACAATGATACGGGTCCAGTGCTCCCCATGAAAATGATGAAATCTTGACCCTCTGAAATGTTATTTCCTGCATTTTAAGGGGCAAATTTTCCTGGTGGACTAAGCTTAAGTTTAATGACAATCTCTTCCAATGCAAATTTTTGTCTGTCAGGGATGATGGATTTGGCAAAATTTTTGGCCGTCATAAGTAACAAAATTCTATCAAATGACAGAAAGGCTGGCTAGAACACTAAATTCTATATATGACCCTACTGACCTTGAACCCCCTAGAGGCTGCGACGTGCGCTGCAGTCCAACCGTCCCTGTCCACCGCGTTGATGACGTCCTTGCTGACCAGGGCCGGTCGAGCGGTCAGCGGGCTGGCCTGGTCCTGAATGTCGCTGGCCAGAGGGTCGTAGTACAGGAGAACTTTGAGGCAGCTCACATGGCCCGAGCGACAGGCTCCGTGGAGTGGCGTCCAACCAACCTGGAAAATGAAGAAAATTGTAAGTACCTTTTTAGTGCGTGTATGCTCACATTTGACTTTTGCATGTTATAAAGTGCCGAGTGCTAAGCAGAGAAGCAAACTGGCAAAACTGTAGATATTTCACAGGACAGACTTCTCTGAAAATACTGATTTAGATAATACTGTACAAGACATAACAGGAGTTAACTGTCTCAACTGTGTAGAATATTGATAGAAAAATATATTCCTCTTAATCCCCACATTATACCCCCACCCCTTGGGATTTCTACTGACAAGTGCCTGCCTTACATCAGTGACTGCTGCACGAGATGCGAAGTAATCCAGCAGCGTGCTGCAGCAGTCGGTGTGTCCGTTAGACACGGCCCAGTACAGGGGGGACCACCCCGCCCCACACTATACCCCTCACCCCTTGGGATTTGTACTAATAAGTGCCAGGCAACAGAGCTCATGGTAGACCTAAGAAGACATGGAGTGCATCCAAAATGATATAATTGTGTGGACTATCCATGATCCAACATTGATCCACAGGACAGGGCCATGTGGAGACATGGAGTCCAGTCTAGCCGACTGCTGCCCACCCCTGAGACAGGGAAGCCAGCAGCAGTATAATCAAAGCCTGTATGTACAGTATGTAAGTGCCTTACGTACATCAGTGACTGCTGCACGAGATGCGAAGTAGTCCAGCAGTGTGCTGCAGCAGTCGGTGTGTCCGTTAGACACCGCCCAGTACAGGGGGGACCACCCCGCCTTGTCTGGCAGCCCGGGGTGGGCTCCTCGCTCCAACAGCAGCTTCAAACATCTACAGAAGGAACAGAAAAAGGTTGGTTATGGGCAGTGCTGTGTAATACTACTGTATCTAAACCCACATTCAGGTTCAGGTCCGGATTCAAGTCCAGAGGTTTAGGTTCAGTTCCGGACTTGTAAGTCTGGATCTAAACCCAGGGAATATAAAAAATAGGGAAGAGACTCCTCAATTAACACTTCCCAATGGAAAATGGGGCATCTGTACTACAAAATTTGGTAGTGATGTTGATTGTCAAAATCCATACAAATGAACAAAAACCTTTTGTGGGAAGTTGAACAACAAACCATACAAAAAGGGAAACAATACAAAACATACAAAATCACAACAAAAAATGAGAAAGGTTGGGAATTTTTCATTTTGACACTTGTCAATATCTGCACAAGATAACAGAAACTTTTTGGTAGGAACTTGAACAAATAGACCATACAAAAAAAGGAAACAATACAACAAATGAGAATGTTTCACAGAAACTTTTTGTGGGAAGTTGAACAAACAAAACGTCACAAAAGGGAAACAATACAAAACAAACATCAAACAAAAATGCAACAAAAACAAAAGAGAAAGAAAAGGTACCCCGTGTGGCCCTCAGCGGCTGCTCCATGGAGCGGTGTGAAGTTGTCATCACGGAGAGAGTTTGGGTCTCCGTTGTGAGAGAGCAACAGCTCAAGGCAGTCTGGTGCACAAATAAACTCATTACCTTCTATATCTACAACTTCCACCAACACAACAACTACAGCTGCAGGCCATAACTATATATATACATATTATATACCCACATATATGTGGGTAGCTTTTGGAAATTAATATTTGTGTACAAGCTTTAGGGTATAAAAAGAATGAGAAAAGCAATAAATTGGGCAGATGCAATCAGAAAAATGCATGTGCAGAGCAACATATGTAAGTAGCGTAAATAAGACTTACGATCATATACTTCACTACCTTTTCCTGGCCATTGTGGTACAACCATCACTACTATCTAAATCACTATCATCATTTGTCCATAATAGGAGAATTTACAAGTTCAATCAACACCTATGCATATTCTTAAAAGTAGTCAACAATGTCAACAAAAAGATGTTAGGGAAAACACTGAGTGATACATCTGAGCAAACAAGATAAAAACTTGCTGAATCATGATTTTTCTAATATTGTAGGAGAGTTGTGTTTCTGTTTTACCTAGATGTCCTCCTTCAGCTGCGGCATACACAGGTGTGGACCCGTCCCTCTCTGTCGTGTTAGGGTCTGCTCCTTCCTCCAACAGCTGCTCCACCATAGTCACATCCCCCTCCCCTGCAGCTTGGTGCAGTCGGTTGGGAATCCCTCGAACTGGAGTCTCTTCTCCCAATCCTCCCTTCTTCAGCAAAGTCTTACAGAGTTCCGCTACTTCACCTTCTACTGTGTCGGCTTCTGCCGTTTTCTGTGGAGCGCCATTGTTTTTTTCATCGTTATTAGAAGAATCACTGTGTTTGGCGTCGGTAGATTTCGCGTTGTCGTTTGGCACTGTGTTGTTGTCGTCGTTGTCTGATGATGATTCGAAGCACTGCGATTCCTTCTCGGCTGGCAGGTAGAGAAAGTTTGAGGTAGTGTGTTTTTCCCGGCGGCGTGCGTCCAACTTGCCCCCACCGCCGCCGATTTCTATCTTCAGTGTAGAGAGCTTCCTCGTCGGGCTATCGGATGGCGAAAGTTGGGATGGCGGGCAGTTGGACATCTCGGAGGATCGCGGGGAAGCCGGGCCGCGCTCACCGGTCATACCAGATGTACCATCTGTAGAAGGAGAGGCAGAGGGGGAACACAAAAAAAAATCTGCTGTAAGGCCACACCAATTTGATTTGTTGGTTCTTGGACTTTTTCATTAAAAATATGAAGGGTGAAAAAAACAGACCTAGGCATCCCATGATAGCACAAAATGATATGACAGGAGCCACGAAGTCAACATACCAGGCTGGTTTGTAATTCAAACAATGAACTTCAAACTAAAACAAATCTGAAGAGAGGAGACTTCTTTAACTGTTGGGGCTAAAATATGAGCATTTTGAGGCTGAATTTTTTTTTAGACTAGAGAAAAATGAAGCAGGCAAATCTGTGAACCAACAAATTAAATTGGTGTGGCCTAACGGTAACCTAACAGGCAGGACACATTGCAGACATGTGTGAAGAATTGTACACATGCAGGCTGACAGGAACACACAAGTGCTGAGGTATGTGGTGTACCGAAGTAAAAAATGTCCTGGACAAATAAAAAAACTGTCCCTGTGGTAACATCACTGCATTGTTGGAATTTTGTTGAGCTACATACAGTACATTTGTACTAGCCTGGGTACCATCCGGATCTTCACTCAGCAATGCTGGAAAAACAATGATTTTTTTTAACGTTGCAGAGCAAAAATCTGGATGGTACCCAGGCTACATTTGAACTTGTTTGTCTGTAATTGTTTGAGCCACGGACTCATTTGCAGTTTAGATTCTTTCTGCTAGGAGGCATTCAGGTGTGAGACTTGTACTCAGTCCACTTATAATTCAGTAGAAGGAAGGATAAGGAACAGATATGGACAGTTCAGGGTCCGGAATTACCAACTATGTCAAGCACTACCGGTGAATATTGGATAAATAGTGTTGTGGTTTAACAGATCCAAAATAAATGTACAGTTACTAGAAGTAGTACATGCTTCCTGGTAGTTTATGTTTTACTTCTGCTGTCTAATACTGCCAAACTTTCTGTAGATTTATATGTAAAGACAAATTGTAATTTTTAGAAACCGTGAACTAGCTTACACTACGTTAGCCACTACCAGGCTTCGGATGCAGCTGCAAAGAGTAGAAATTGGCTGTATAGACAGATAATATGCCAGGGGAATTGGTCTGAGTACAGTTTGCCGGGTACATTCTATTTGGCCTATTTCTAATCTCCAAGTACATGTAGATGTTTTGGTGGCCACAAAAGACACTATCAAATTGGCCAGGCAGTATCCATTTGTCACCCAGCAATTGGATACTGTCTGGCTAATGGATACTGCCTGGCCAATTTGATACTGTCTTTTGCTGCCACCGAAACATTTTGCTTGAAGATTAGCCAATTTCTACTCTTTCCAGCCTCTCCCGAAGCCTGGTAGAGGCTAACACTACGTAGCTGACTCTACCTCTGTGCCCTCCAGTAGACTAACCAGAAGAGAGAGTGAGAGACGGGTGTGGAGTGTCATTGGTTAGGAGCTGGAGGGAGGAGAGGAGTCTTGGCAGGATGGAAAGCCAGCTGCAGGAGGGAGAGAAGGAGAGAGAGACATGGTGAGGAGAAAATACACACCACAAGGGTACACCACCACATCACACAAGTACTCAGTATGGAGGCGACAGGAGAGGTGGGTACAGGTACTGTATCAGGCAGAAGTTTAGGCCAATAATTCTACTTTCTTTGATGTCGGAACCTCTCAAATATGTGTATGAAGCTGCTCTTTACACATACACATTTCATAAAACTGTGTACATGTACAATGTCGGTATAAGGTTTCGCCATTTTGTCTACCTTTAAAGTTGTATCAATTTTGTTGTAGTTTGAAGATTGAAATAACTTTTTAGAATATTCTGTCAGCTGTATTCATTTACACATTAGTTTGAAATTTAAAAGCAGAAAATTTAAAAGTGGATAATCAAGTATAGATGAAAATTGATATGGAATGACTTACTCAGTTCTATACTGCGTAAAGGTTTAACAACTTACCATGACTTCCCTCAGGAACCTTTACAGATGAAAGAAAATTTACTCTCCCACTAGTCATTGAGCAATGTTTAATCGTCACTTAATGTGATCAAAATTCAACAATGCACACACAAATGTTACGTGACTGAAGAGCAGCTCTAGATACAAATCAAATTGCTTTGTGAGTTAATCTGCCCTCTTCTACATGATAAAACCTTGTAACATCTGGAGGATTATCATATTATTAGACTATCTAATTCTCTTGCTGGTGATCATTAACTAGCTGAAAGCAGGGCTCTTGCCAGCTCAATTTTTTTCCCCCCGTCAGCCAAGGTTCATGATTGAACTTGGAGGGAGAGTGCTCGCAGTCTAGGGGGCTCTGAGCAAATTTTGGGTTTTCAAACCTTTAGAAATGCAATTTCCCGTATTTTTAGAGGCAAATCATGGGGTTGTGAGTGATTGTTGGTGATCTTGGAGATTTTGTCCATCAAGGCTGACGGATTAGTCTAAAAAATTTTCCATCAAGCCCCATAAAGTTCCTGCAATTGAGAGAAAAACGAGTGCTGGCTAGAGCCCTGGCTGAAAGAGAACGTCGAGGTTAGCATCATGAAATTATGATACACGTCATGAGATCATTGTTAACTGCACTTGCATGAGCAGAAATATGCAAGCAGTGGTTAATTAGTTTAGTCAATATGCAGTCCAAGCAAATATTTGACGAAAAAGGGGCTGTTTCAAGAAACATGACATACAAAGGCAAGATGGCACCTAAAACATTAAAACAGTGGACTAAATGTACGTCGATGAAGGTAAGACATCCAGGTAATACGATACGCCAAAAAGCAGTTACTCAAGCAACTGGATATTTTGGAAATGGTCAGACGTTTCAGTAAGTATCCACTAGCTTTCGTCAGTGACTGATTAAAAGTGTTTGAAATATGAAGACAAAAAAGAATGACAGTTGGCAGTTTTCTTTAAAATCGTCCATCTTGCCCTGTATCTCTTTCATCCCTGAAAAGCCCCAAAGCTTGACTAAAAGCTGGGAGACAGAAGTGGATTAAAAACAGATATGAACAATGCTGAAAGGTTGTGAAGTGCACAGGTGTTGGTGGCTTCAGGACAAAGCAGTTTAACGTTTGCCGACTGTGTCGATAGCAACCTTGCTCTCCTGTGAACACACCGCAAACTAGCCTCCATAGCATACCAAAAACTGGGGGTTTTGGGGGTCTTCATCGTCTTTGGGATCGGAGCTTTTATGCACTATTTTCTGATTGCATATAGACAGTATAGCAGTCCTGGTTGAATTACCCCCGTTTTTTTAGAACTGGGCTAATCAGAAAACAGCCGAAGACCACCAAACCCCCAGTTCTATAAGCCTGCTACGGAGGCTACTGCAAACAGCCTGTGATTTTAACCACCTTTGATAGTATAACAGCACAATACAACCTTTCGCCATCTCAGGGTTAATGTTTATAGATGGTAAAAAGCAGGGTATATATATGAAACCAGGCATGCATGCGAGGCAGTGTGGTCTACAAGCTGCTACGTGTATATAAAAAGCTAGTAGAAGGCAGTTTTTGTACGTAATCTTCTCTACTGAGAGCGAGATCGACTTTCTCAGTTTTCTTTGCTTTTACCTGCCATCATTTCAGTAAGCAGCTGATGGATCTCTGCCATATCAGAACTGAAATCATCGTGAATGGGCGGGGCTGCAGCGTTGCTAGGCGACGGATCTGCACCCACCTGGCTTGTCTTCTTGGACGTCGTCTCGGCTGCTTCTGATTGGTTGCTGGCGGTTTGAGAGGAGGGCGCTGATTGGCTGCTGGAATGAGAGACTGATCCTGATTTGTTGTTGGCAGCAGAGGCCAGAGAGCTTGGCCTGTTGTTGTTGTTGGCTGTGGGTGATCGCACGCCGGCGTGTCTGTTATACGCGACGTTGGACAGAGGCGTGCCGTACCGCTGCCCCACACGGGCGCTCCCTGGTGTCACGGGGTGCGGGCTGTTCGGACTGTTGTCTGAATCCGACGTTGAGCTTCCAGAGCTACCCGAGCTACCCCTGCTGTACCCCGACTTTGGGGTAGGGGGCGTTGTTGCAACAGACTTGATGGGAGCGGCGACGGCTTGCTTCCTCACCTCCAGCTTCATCCCGACTCCCGGGGAATTCCGTCCATCCTTCAGAGCAGGGTTCGGCTGCGGAATGTGGAGGGGTTTCTTAGGGATCGGCGGTGGACCCTTCCCTGGCAGTCTCCTTGCTCCGGGTGAGACTGATGTAGGAGACACGACTAGCGATCCTAATGCTTTCGCAGGCGGGGAGGTGACTTTGGCATCCGGACTTCTCTCCGCAGCCTTGCTCTGTGACTCTGTAATCGCCAACTCTGAGTCCGCGTTCGAGATCTTAAGCGTCGGCGAACCGGCCGTGCCGTAGCCTTTCAAGTGAGTCCTGCCGGTACTATCCTGTTGGTCCCCGCTAAACTTAAAGACTGCCTTAGTGACCATGCTCCCCGCACCGCCCACCGACGTGACAGAAGACGTGTTGGGGCTTTCGGGAGATGGGGATGTAGAGGAGGAGGAGGAGGGAGAGGAAGAGGAGGAAGTCGATCGAGTAGAGCCCTTGGGAGAAAACAGGAGTTTCGTAGACTGTACTCTGGAGTACGGGCTCAAGGTGGAAGATGTCTGGCTTGGACTGCCTTGACCGGTGGAAGAAGCTACCATACCTGCCTTAAAACTTACAGGCGGAACGTTCTCAATGACCGTCTTGTCGTCTTCGCTGTCGCTGCTGCTCTCCAAGTCCGCCTTCCCGTGGTGATGCTCGGTTTCGACGGACGCGCAGGGGAAGGGGTTCGGTCCCCAGGCGGATACGACCGGCTTGTCGGGCGCGTTTTTGAGCCACGGGGAAGTTTTCCTCGTCTCTTTCGTAGTCGTCGCCTTTTCTGCTGCGTCTGTGTTCTCAGCACTTCTTAGTAGATTCTGCTTCACGGTACTTACATAGTTCTTACTCTCTGCGGCGGCTCCAACACCCTCCCGTCTTCTTACCTCGTTCTCAGGTGGGTTTTCTGTCTGTGTCCCAGCACTCCTAAGGATAGCTCTCGGCTTTACCACGTCCCCACTGGCGGCGCCCTTTAGGAGACTCTTCCGCATGTCTTCGAGCTGTTTTCTGTACTCGTCCACCTCTGTCTGCAGGTCTCGGTTCTTTGCCTCCTCTCGGCTCAGCTTGGATCTGAGCTGTTCCCGCTCGATGTCAAACTCGGACAGCTGTTTCTCCATCTCAGCCTCCATCTTCAGCGACTTCTTGCTCTCCTGGACCAGCCCCTCCGCCATGTTGCGTACCTTATGTAAAGAGAGTTAAAATCATCTTTATCAAGTTTTGTCAAACATACAAGATAAATAGTGAAAACACCTATCATGAGTTAAGGAACTCACGGGACGCAAGGTAAGTATGCGTGCATCAGAATATCTGAACGCTGAAACTGCAGTTCAAAAAGGAGCTCAATTAGGTATAATCAATTGAATAAAGGTACACATTATTAGTATCACACTAAACATACTCATACACACAAAGTTGAACTTAAAGCCACACAATAATTCCCCAAAAAACAGGTTGGGATAGTTCATCCTCACTTTGGCACAACTGAAAATTATTTTTGGGACAGTACTGGGGTAATAATAAGAAAAGTTAATTGCAATCCTGCAAATTTTGCAATCTATAATGGAAGGTTTTAGGTGGTTTGGAAAGAAAAGGGTTTTTTTTGTAATGAGTCCGGAATCGGGTCTTAACTTTTAGTTTTTTTGGACTTGAACCTACACATTTTTACAAGTCCGGAACCGATCCAGCGTACTGGTACACAGCACTACTTGCAAACTTCAGACAAACCTTGTCCTTCTCGTCCTGCAGGCCCTTGTGTGCGTCCTTAAGCTGCTGTCTCTCCTGGATGAGTTTGCTGGCCAGACGTTTGCGCTCCTTGGCCAGGAGAACCCCGATCTGCTGATGGTGTGCCCGCTCCTCCTCCAACATGGCCACCGCCTTGTTCTTGTCCTTCTCCATCTTCCGCAGCTGAGATTTCTCGAAGTCAACCTGGAATTATGCATACAGGGAAGTGAGCTTAATGTTTGTATAGCACTACAGTGTCGTACTTGTACTCAAGTAAATATCGCTTGGTAGATTCAAGACCCAAACATTGACTTTTTGCTCATTTTGATCCTACAATGGGGAAAAGTTGACAGCAGTTCTAGTACAGGACTGAACATAATTCTTTTTTTGTTGTTGCTTTATTACATAACAAAAACTGTTCACAAACATGTACATAACAGAGCAAAACAGGTACAGATAAAACAACAAATTGCCTCCCTTAAACATATAAAGCTCTAGCCACAGATAAACATTATGATTGTTATAATATTGAACATTAATCAGAACACCATCCTCACCTGCTGACTTAACCTCTCCCTCTCCTTCTCCAGCATGTAGGTGACGTCGTCTCCCTGGGCCGTGTCCTGGGCATGTTTCCTCTTCTCCTCCTCAAGTTCATGGACAACCTGGAACACAGGAAACAACATGATGTCTTGTTACTCGAGGGTCAAGATTTCACCAGCAGTTTATTATCGGTACATTTTTTTATTGGTAGACCTAAAACTAAAGTGATTAAAAAAAACTTAAGTGATTAAAAACGACCATTTTTCATTACCTCGGGGGAAGGAGATATCCTTCCGCGAGGAGGTTTTACTATGGTTCGAAACATTTCTGTCAGCAGCTGTTTCTCGCGATCGGCTGGACGGATTTGTCTGTGGTTCGGTATACGTATTGCTGTTGGGCTGCAGATGATGCAGAACGTTTTTGTTTAATTGTATATGTGTTTATGGGCGTGGAAATAAAAGGTTTTTAAGTGCTCCGGACACCCCCGCCATGCTGAAAATGGAATTTACCATGTTGTTAAGGAATGGGGAGGTTTCAGTTTTGGGTCTTACCATTTAAAAGGGGTCAAACAGAGGGGTGTCTGCTTCCGATATGTATTTTGAAATATTATCGCAGTTGTATCTCGCGTTGGGGTAGACTGGACTCGGTGTATGTTCTGCTAATGGGCTGTAGATGGTGCAGGTTTTTTTTTGTTTTTATTGTATATGTGTTTTGGGGCGTAAAAATCTGAAAATGGTCGCGCGCGGCACTGGGCTGGCTGCCAGCGCAACTTCCGGGTGGGCCAATGGGTCAGGGGTCAACGCCCTCTTGCGCAATCTTGGATGTTTTCGGCGTATATTACGACTTCTTAACTTACAAATACCGTGGTATACTGTCTCAGACGTTCTCGACATGCATTTTTACCGTGGGTACATGGTATGGGCTGCAGATGAAAATGTTGACCAGTCCTGTATTAACACAACCAGGAACGCTAAATCTAACACATAAAATTCAACACCATCAACTATACAGAACAAACAACATGGAAAAATATACAATAAAAAGCCCGGAGGTATAAAATCTCAGATTTTACTTGTTTACCTCTGTATCTTTAGCTACTACTTTCCTATAATTTAAATGCTTCCCTCAAAATCTTGTAGCTTTATTCTTGTATCCTGTGACATACAAAAGCAATTCATAATTGAAAATACTAATAGTATGGACAAGTAAATAAATTGAATAACATGAAGCACAAGTAATAAGCCTGGGTGCCAGACCCACAGCACACTAGGCTCAAGGTTATCCAGCTCTGCACACTGGATAACTTTTGGCCTTGTGTGCTGTGGGTCTGGCTCCCAGGCTACAAAAGTAAAGAATCCACCGATTTCACCTTTTTATGTCTCTTCTCTGCTGCTGTCATCTGTATCATCATCTTCTGGTGGGTTTTCTTCTGCTGGGAGATGAGAGCCTCCAGGTGCACCATGGCGCTGGCGTAGACCGGCGAGTTGTCGTGTACCTCCTCGCTCGCCTCCTGGGCGTCTCGGTTCAGCGCCGAGAACGGGTCCTCCAGCTGGAGCTTGCCGTATCGCTCCTGCATGATCGCTGATCTCGCCTTGTCACTCTGAAAATAACAGATGATGTTAATGAAGGCTAGACATTTAGGTAACAGGTTTTTCTAGAAAAATTTAGCTCAAGGGAGCAGATCACTAGCAAATTGATGAGGGAGCAAAGGGACTGAGTGGGGGTTGGTGTAGGATTTTGGAATTTTTACAAGAGTAACACAGTTTGTAATGCTAGAATGCATTGTTAGGACGTTTTGGTTTTATATTTTCACTGGAAAGACCATTTTGGGAAAGACTTAATGTTGTGTGCAATCTGAAATTTGATACGGGGGAGCTGGCTGGTTACATTAGGCAGCAGTGCCCTTATTCAGATACAGAAATGACTGAAAAGCTGTGGATGCTACTTGAAACATTTTTCAACAGTTCTCAAAATCTATCCAGTAACTGTTGCTCGAGTTAAAATTTCCTTGTGTACAATCAATTGAGCATAACCTCTGAGGCATTGCAAGAAAATGACGCTTACAAATCCGAATCATACATTACGCTATCGATAAAGTCATAACACACAACTTGATTACTACGAACATGCCATACTTCATGTATCATTAATAAGTTTGCTTTAATATATTTTCCTCTACAGCAGAGAAAGACTTAAAGCAGTGGATGCTACTTGAAGCATTTTTCAAGTTTTCATTCAAAATCTATCCAGATGCTTGAGTAAAAATTTCCTCGATACGAACATGCCATATTTCATGTATTATTAATAACTTTGCTTTAATAAACTATCCTCTACTGCAGAGAAAGGCTTAGAGCTATCTTGTGCCATCATGTTTGAAAGCACTGTACATGTAGTTGTAAAGAAAATGACCGAGGGGCGATGGCGGAATATGAAATCGTGACTCTAACATGCCCGGTAGCGTCACCTTACTTCCGGGCTCCCTTATATGTGATGACGATAATTACGACGGCCATATGAAAGGCTTTAGCAGGACGTCAGATTTACGTAAGGGATCACAAGCGACGGTGCAGCTACATTTATCTTCTGGGCTTCGTAAGGAGACACCCTTTTCATGCTCGCGCAAATTTACAGGCGATGCCAGTTGCGTTGGCGCGGCCTTCCGTCACGTGGAGGCCATTACCGCTGCTCATGACAGTCGGGCCCAGGGCCACACCAATTTAATTTGTTGCTTCTCGGATTCGCCCTGTCCATTTTTTTCTGATTTGCAAAAAAAAAAGATTTTAGGTTCTGAATCAACTGCAAAATGCTCAATGAAAGACATATTTTGGCCCTACGGTTGAAGAAAGTCCCTTTCTTTCTAATTTTTTGATGTACTAAATGCAATTTTGTGTCATTTAAAGTTCAAAAGCTATTGTTACAATTATAAACCAGTCTGGTATGTTGACTTAATGGCTCATATGGTAACATTTCTGGCTATCATGGGGTGCCTTGGCCTTTTTTTTCCCGCCCTGCTGCTTCATATTTTTTCTGAAAAATTACAAGAAGCAAATTAAAATCACTGAAATCTAAAAAAAAAGAAAGAAGAAAGATAATCCCTACCTACGGACTCAAATTTTTTCAGGAATGAAACAGGAAACACAACATTTTTTTCCTAGGCCTCACTAGAAGGCCGCGGAACGGATTATGGATGGCAAGCTCGGGGATTTAAACACTAATCATGTGACGCGGCACGGTGGTGCTTTTGTGCCGACAGATAGTGATATGATAGATGGATCTCTTTAATGCGGGGGATGCGGGGTTGCGTTTATCTGTTAGGGTTGGCAATACTTGGAAGACAGAAAGCTTTCTAAGGCTTTTAGTCAACCCTCAAAGGACGTTTTTTTAAGATACATACATGTAGCTAGGTGGAACATGTCCTTTTGGAGTCAGACATGTAGATTTGACAGTTTGGAAGCTATTTTATTAAATATTTAAAACAAAACTGCCATTTTGTGGGGGGGGAATAGAAAATGTTAAGGTGGAGGTCAAGAGAGCACCATAGTTACAAATGTCTATCCAACACCATCATAATGTTGTCTTCTACTAGGATCTGAATATTTGATGTATGTACATGTATGTGTGAGTCAGCTGTTATAATACTGTCATCATTCATCAAACATACATATCAGCTGATCAGACCCATCAGTGTTGGTTACTTAATACTGGCCTGTTTACCAAACCTATTCTATAGCTCCAGAGTCCTACAGCCTCTCCGCAAATATTTTCTATAATAGGTTTGGTAACCAGGCTAACTTAATACGGGACAGTACACTGTACATCTCATCCCATCTTCTCATCATACTTATTCTTAGACAAAAATTGTGCATGCTAATTGCTATGTGATGGGTATTTCAAGCATAACCATCAAATCTTGACATGTTGACTGTTTTATACACTTGTACATAGCACCTTAGAGGAATTTATAGTTTTTAAAATCACCATTATGGTTGACTTTGAAATGAAATTGAACATGCTAAACAAGGATTCCACCAAAGATAATGTAGTAAATAAATGTAAAAAGTGAACCACAGGGGGAGTTGCTAAAAACCTTTTCAAGCAGGACAGAATTGTAAAGGGTTCTTTCAGCTGGAGTCAATTATCATAGGGAACGAACCCGGGTTTCTCTTGATGAATAATGTCAGTTACTTTGCCCCCCCCCCCACATGTCATAGAACATGATGTATGACAAGAGTCATTTGCCTGTGACCCTGAGGTCAAAAGTCGTGATTTCTGGTCAACCTGCCAGCCACAAAGTTAACATACATACAGAGTTCTCATGCAATTATACTTGAGTATCATTCTTCCGATATAATCTCTAGAGTTTGATGCTTAGTCATTCATCATTCTGTATTACAAAGATCTTTTAAGCCATTCTCCTGTCAGCTTATATAGATATTTCCTGTGGCTATAATAGTAATACTCTTCTGACGTACCCATATAAAATCTATAGGGCCTAAGAAAAAATGTTGTGTTTCCTGTTTCAGTCCTCAAAAAATTATGGTCGGTAGGTAGGGATTATCTTTCTTTTCTTTTTTTTGAGACTTGGCGATCTCTAGCGATCCAACTTATACAATACAGTTTAAGTGAAACTTGCATCAAGTCACATATTTTCCTTGTCAATATTGGAAAACTGATAGCACAACGTTTCATCCCTCTGGTGTCAGATAATAAAGCTAGAAAAGGACTAGAAGCTCGAAAAATTTATGTCCTTTGCATGAGTCCACACGAAAAAAAGGCTAGGGCTAGCAGTTTTTTCTAGGGTCGGTCGGGAAACAGAACATTTTTTTCCTAGGCCTAGATAGATATTTCCAATGTTAAGTTCAACCTACTTAGTATTCCATGTGGGACCTGCCACTATCAGAAGGTTATATGTAATATCTGACAATATGAATAGATGTCAGATTTTTCCCTTCAAGGATATTTCTGTATGAACTACTGTATATAATAAAGTTACTGCATACCAATTACAACATTGTACAATATAAATTATCAATATTGTAGCATGAATCGTTGTATACACTACGTGACGATGAACACGTTTCAATAATAAAATATGTATCACGCAATCATATACATAAATTTTATATTTTTGTCCTTAAGTAATAAAGTTACTGCATACCAATTATAAAATGTACAATGTCAATATTGGTGCATGAATCATTATATACACTAAGTGATGATGAACACACGTTTCAATTTATGTATCACGTAATCTTATAGTTATGTAAATTTTGTACTTTTGTCCTAATTTTCATGTATTGACAAGGATCTAAATGATTCTCTGAAGTCTTTGAATAATTTCAAACGAGACTTGAGATCAAAAGATTGCACTGCACTCTTCTTGACGATGAACACATTTCGATTTATGTATCACGCAATCATAGATTCATACACACAAATTATTATACTTTTGTCCTAATTCTTATGTATTGACAAGGATCTTAATGATTCTCTGAAGCCTTTGATGAATAATTTCAAACAGGACTCAAATTCGTCAAGATCAAAAGATTGCATTGCACTCTTCTAGATTGTGAACACGTTTCAATTTATGTATCACGCAATCATACGCACAAATTACTATACTTTTGCCCTAATTTTCATGTATTGACAAGGACCTAAATGATTCTCTGAAGTCTTTGAATAATTTCAAACAAGATTCAAGAATGATCAAAAGATTGTGCTTCACTCTTCTTGATGATGAACCCATGTTTCAATTTATGTATTATGCAATCATATACACAAATTATTATACTTTTGTCCTGATTTTCATGTATGAACAAGGATCAAAATGGTTCTCTGAAGTCTTTGAATAATTTCAAACAAGGCTCAAGATGAAAAGATTGCACCTCACTCCGATTGTCAACCCCGATTTAGTGCTCATCCTACCAAACACTGACCCCAATTCTACCCAATAAACCTCATTTGCCAACGTGTAGAGTTCTATGTGAGGAGAATGAGTATTGTAGAAAAGTTGCCAAAAGGGCAATTTAATTTGTTGGTTCTCGGATTTTTCAGAAAATATATGAAGCGACAGGGCAAAAAAGTAAATAAAAACAGGTCTAGGTATCCTATTGTAGCCCCAAATGCTATGAAAGGAGCCATGAAGTCAACACAAAAGGCTGGGTTAATATTCAAACAATGAATTTTTATCAAAACAATGCATTGAATAGCATGCTGTTGCGATTGCCTGTTTCTGATATTCATGAATGTATACATGTATTCCTATTGGATTGTGCTGAGGGTTATGATTTAAGAGCATGCAACATTTCTTATCATTTCTGTTTCTGATGAGATTTCATATTCAAAACAATAAAACAAAAGATATGAACAATGTAAATTATCTTGCCAAAAATTTTGTTACATTTCGTTATTGGTTTCCTTGAAATCCATCCAGAAAGGCAGACAATCTCCGTGCCAATATCTGGTCTCCTCATGCATTCACCCATGCAATTTTTGTATCAAAAACCTTGATAGACACTTCCCAGGATGCTTTGAGAGGATGCCAATTTGATAGTCTTTGTATCAGATGTTTGTGCTACGTTGCCAGCATATCTAGTATATATACTGTATGAGTAACGTCATGATTTCTTGTTATGCCGAAGGGAATTTATACCGGCTATACAGATACAGAAGCTGGTGTGTTACGCCGAAGGGCGGTTATACCGGCTTTACAGATACAGAAGCTGGTGTGTTACGCCGAAGGGCGGTTATACCGGCTACACAGATACAGAAGCTGGTGTGTTATGCCGAAGGGAGGTTATACCGGCTATACAGATACAGATACATCTACATGCTAGCTGCAATATTGTACCATATTGATGCTGCCTTTCTGTATTTTTTACATACATGTATACAGTACATAACATTATAGGCTACAGGTTAATTCAAAGTCATTCTCTTGATTAGTAGATCCAAACTGAATTCCATATCAATATCAGTAACTTACTGTTCAATGATTACAAAATTACCATTTGATATGCTCAGTCATTGTAAGTAATTGCAATGTTATTGGGCCAAGGTCCACTGATTGGTAATGGACATCTACAGAATTTAGATTCTGGAAACAACGTTAACAGTGAGTCAATAGTTTCTCCTGTGGTAAATGGCAAATACTATATGTACATGAGTCATGATGTCATGGAGCATTGCACCACACTTCAGGTAATTCTGACTTAAGATATGGGTACTAGTATATCCTAGTATATCATAATGAAATGAAAATCTTTACTGAACTCCATGGCAAACTGGCTGATTCAATCAAAATTTCTCGGTACTTAATCATAAAAAACAACATTTTCTGCCACATGCTTGAAAATGATAGGCTAAGGTTATCTCAAATAGTGCCAGTCGCAGTCCTGTTGGACAAGTGCTTATTTCTTTGGGGAAGAAATTGGGACTGAGAAAAAGCAGCCGTTATGGCCAGATGCCTGGCTTAGAGGTGTTCCCTTGGGTAAGTTTGATTGTACTGTACATATTTTGAAGTGGCTTGGAAATAAAATATATTTTACTCCTGGCCTCAAGTGCTTCCATGAGTCACAGCCCAGAAGACTTGTAATGATGCTGACGACACGTCAGGGTTTTCTGGAGTGTATGATTAATGATAGCGGAGAGAAAAATCTAATTCTCATCCCCAGCAACTGTCAAGAGGTTAGCTGCCACTGCCTCATGATTGCCCCACACCAAGATTATCAGCTGACGTATAACCTTGTTGCTTCTTCTAACGTGATTTTGGTTGCATGATTGCAAACTTAGCAAAATTCTGTGTGAGACTATATACATAAATTATTATTATAATGTGATATTTCTCTGAAAAAAATTCTACATGTACATGCTAAGACATTTTTCAGATATGTATATTATATCTGTACCTGTATAACCTGTATAACACACCAGCTTCGCAGGCACGTGGCGTGGTGGCAGCTGGCTACATTATACTGAACGGCTTGTTACACCTAACCCTTAAACATCTAACCCTAATTGTCTAAACATTGTTTAAAGCTATCTAATGATAATGCCCCTGCTGTACTGGTACTGAAGATACTGAACAAATATTGTATTCTAACATGATAGTATCAATGAGAAATTTCATGGGAATGTACAGTTCTGTGTGAGAGACCATATATTATGTGATGCTTCTCTGAAGAAAATTTTATAATATGCAAAGACATTCTTCAGATGTGTATAATGTAACTGGAACTGAAGAGCTAAAAAATATTGTATTCTAACATGATAGTATCAAAAACAAATGTTATGGAAATGTAAAACACTACCTTGGAAATGTGTACCTAGCCGCAGTTTCTGTGAATGCTCAGCTGCCTTCCTTAGGGTCTAATTAAATCTTTAAATAGTTTCTTGCAGTTCAGTTAAGGACAGCTATTGACATTTCTGACATATGGGTATACTGAAATTATTTTTTCAGACGAGAGACAGCAGGAGAAAGAGGGAGAGAGACAGAGATAGAGAGACAGAGAGAGAGATAGAGAGAGAGAGAGAGGGAGAGAAAGAAATGACGTAGAATAGATGCTGCCATACCAATACTAAATGCTACCTTTTCTCTACCAACTTAATACATTACCCCAAGGTATTTAGTTGTAGACCTCTCTTGTATGTCCTAGCCAACATGTGGGGTTTATCCTCTTTGCTATAAGACAGATGAGCATATTTGGGACCGCATGTGGGGAGGCTATATTGTGCAATTCTCTTATCTCAAGAACACACATGTAGTTATATTCACATGACATCACAAGACATATACTCCTTCTGGGGAGTACCTTAAAGCTTCTTTGTGCGAGATTCAATAATCATATTATACTTTTCTGGAAGTAATATGCAAACACAGCTATTCAGGATTGTATGATCAAGACGACTGATGTTTTTCTAATTTACAGAAAGTTGTGCCAATGCACTGAAGACAGATGGAAGGAGTCAAGAGTGAAAAAGTTATTTTAAATTTTACATTTTTTAAACCCTTGTCATGCGGGGCCCATATATATATATGGGACACAGTACCATCAATATAGCACCCTGTATATGTACGATTGGGGGGGGGGTGCAACACTGGTGTGTTACGCCAAAAGGTGGTTTACCAGTTATGCAAAAGAAACAAACACATCACACTGCAGCGAAACGCAACAAATGCAGAAATAACTACGCTGCTGCAGGGCAAAAAAAGTCAAGGGTCTGTGACCTGATTAAGACTTCAAATTATTGGAAAATTTTGTGTAAAAAAATACCTTTTTTAAAACTTCTCCCAGTCCACCCAAAAACTGACAGCAATATCCCATTAAGTTCCTATAACCCCCAGTTAGGTGAACATCGCGTTTTATATTCCATGTGCGAACTCATCTCACCCGTGAACAGATAAAATGGAACAGCCTAGTTGTTGATTTGCAGCGCCCATATTTGGGAAGTAAATCAATAGCATCCTGTTTGTCTGCGGTGCGCCCAGACTGCACAATTTATGGCGGACGATCTTATATAAGGGCTCGAAATTTATTTTTCAGAATCAATAGGTGTACTGGTGCACCCAACCTAAGAAATTGGGCACACAAAAAATTTTTGGTGCACTGTAATAACTAGAATGTCAGCAATAACTCATTATGTTACAACTATACATTTAACAACTTTACATATGTTAACCTATGCAAATATCTGGTGCACCCAGTATTTCGAGCCCTGTCTAAGTTCGTAAAAAATATGTTCGAACTATGCAGCTAGCTGGCAAATGCTTTAGGAATCATATGATTGCTAAATCCTTTAGAAAAATAACCACTAAATATGGCTGATGAGGAAAAGACTTATTTGACTCAGCCCTATTTGGTGTCCTTGGGAAAGTATTTCCATAATATTTCACGGGATCTTTCTTCAATTTCTAGTCACAGGCCCACCTCATATGAAACAGACAGAATCAAAAATTCTTACAGGGCAAATAAATAACTGCCACATAGCTGCATGTCAGTGAAGTTATCTCAACATCAGTCAGTATATGTACATTGTACATGTGTATGTGCTCTGAATTTTGGGACCAAAAAAAATTCCTTTGGCCGGATCGGCTTAAAAAATTTTTAATTTGAGGTTTTAGAAAGTTTTGTCACAAAATGTACATAATCTTTAGGGACCAGATTGATTTGGAAATGAATTTAAGGTTATCTGAAAGCTATTCTCTAATATATTATGCTCTTTCATTTGAATGGTCTGATGGCAAAGTAAATGCCTGTGTGCTCTCATGTGAGGATGACATAATACGCAGTTTCCTTCTGGTCTGACAGATCATTTTTCAAATGTGCAAAACATTGACATTATTCTTAGCTTATCTATTATATACAGGGATGTACTGTACGGATGAGGAAGGAATATGTGTATTCCCAAATCTTGTTTTTGACCAATCTGAACATTTCATAAATTACAGATGCCTTAAAGCCTGATACTAGGATTTTTATTACTTTCTGCTTCTGACCAATTCTTAATTATATTACAGATACATGTATAGTTGCAGTATTTGTACATCTCTCACTAAATGAGCATGTGGGCAGAACGTACTGCACCTGTGCAAAACTCTCTTGCAAAACCCGTAATGTATTGTGAGTAGCACTTAGGCAGAACGTCTCATGTAAGGTCGTATTCGCGAATATAAAGTTAACATCTTGTCTGTGGTTTCTAAATGAAAAGATGTTGTCTGCAGCAAGCAAAATTCTGTTGTAAAGTTGACCCAAAATACAACGAAAACCATGGAAAATCCTGGTTTCTTGCAGGCGCAGTACGTTCTGCTGACATACTCACTCAAGGCCTGTGCTCCATCAAACTGACATAAGATGAAATATGTGCACTTCTTTAGATTACCTGTGGTATTCTGGAATGCTTCACAACTGACAGGGAAAAAGACACACTTTGTAAATCTGTCCACTTTGCTTGATTGTGAAAAATTACAGATTTGGGTAGACAGAATTTTCATCGCTATCTCGTTAACTTAAACCCACGCTGATTCTTAAATATTCATTGCCCACACACTAATTTACAATCCGTGCATACTGTGTATGAAATTACAGTAATTGTGACAGCGATAGATTGTTATGCAACCATGTAATAAGCCAAGTGATTGGTTTCATTACACTAATATTGCTCTCAGAACCATTTGAGGCAATCATGCAAATGTAATAGCATTGGTTACTCTGTATGATTCACAGCAATCGCTAAGGCTCCATGTTCACTTCCGCGTATCAAAGTGATAGATGTCTATTCATAATGTTAATCTACCATCTCAACCTCTATAATCATCTTAGGATCATCGCATAATTCACATCAAGAACTAACAAAGATAGCATCTTGTAAGAATGCCTAGCTTATTTGTGTTCATAAAACATTTGGGCATTACCGTGATTGGAGAAATTACAAAACGATGGGAAAAGGAATGAAGTGTGATCGTTGTGAATAATCAGAAATACGGTAAGCTCTGGGCCGGGCTTTAGTGGATTTAGTCAAGGTCGACAACAGATTACAGTCATAAAACTGCAGATTTGACAATCGATTCCGAGATATATCGACAGGAAAACCTTGGAATTGATGAATCTATTATATTTTGATGTACCACTCAGAAACACGCAACAATCTACTACTAAATGATGAAAATTAACTGTTATTTTTGAAAAATATAATACTTCTGGGTAACAGAAGGGTTAGACAGTACTTAGCTACCATTTTGACCTCAAATTGACCTCCATGGGTGTGACCTTGGCAGCCCCATGGGTGATAACCAATCAGAGGACTCCTAACAAACCCCCTGCCATCTGTTTGTCTCTCACCAGAGTTTGTCTGCTGGGACCACTTAGGACTATTCCATCTTCATATAGTTAAAATGAAAGATCTAGGTTAGGGACAGTACTTTAATAATAATAGGGGGTAAAATATGATTGCGTGCTTATTTCATCATGCCTGTAGGTGCATATACATGTATTTATAATAATATCAGTCACATAATTCCTTTCAATGTCTATCTTCGAGTATTGTTTTAGGTAGCTGAGCTGTGAGCTTGTACATCTGTCAGGAAAGTGCAGGTTGACAACACATGGGTTGGGAAGACTGACAGACAGAATGACAGGACGTCAAAGGTCTCTGAAGTCAAAGGCTGGGTGCCAGCAGGAATTTAGAGTGAGGTCAACATCAGTAAAAACTGCGAACTGCATACTTTGCAGTTTCTTATCCTTTAGTTGTTGCGAACCTCCCTGCAAACTGATGATGGTATCCTCTATACTGTCTACATGAACATACTGTACATGTGATCACTCCACACTGTAGTGGTAAACAGGAGTTGGGACCTGAGTGTAAACTGTAACAGCTGCTTACTGTCACCACAACACTCTGCCAACTAACCACTGTGGTCGCTAAACACTACACAAGTCAAGATGGTACAGAAGAAGACCATTCCCCTAAAAATTTCTGGGGAGACCCCTGCCATTTCTATCTGATGGATCCTTTTACACAAGATTTCTGTGTAAGAAAATCAACTGTACAAAACTAGAATACTTTCCAGCACTTTTTATACATGTACATTTACAATCAAAGAATGTAGACCAACATGTGGATGATATAATATCCACTAAGCATGTATGATACTATGAAACCTTTGGCTAAATGTGGAAGAGAAAATACGTCATTTGGGTGCACATAAGGATAAGTCGGCCTTTGACTTTTGAGTGAAGATTCTAAGGCTTTTGAACTTATCACCAGTTGGCTAAGAAATAATTTCAGTCATCCAGAGAGTGACGTCAATATATATTATAGCATTTATGTCATCCTGACTGCAATATCTATCTACTATACTGGCATCAGTTAAGGATTGCATTCATGTCTAGGCTATATTTATGCCCAACAGTTTGTATATGTAAGATGAAGGTTGGTAGGGAAGGGACTTTGTTTGAATCTGCCTTGACTGAATGTACGCGATAACACTTCTGCAAAGATATTTCCGTTCAAACCTACACAAGGTGTTCGCCAACCTGGCACCAACAGTCCATGGTCAACACTTTACAAACACATTAGTGGCCGGAGAAATGGCTCCTGGAAACCCCCACAACTGACCGCTCAACCCACAGTCCCGGTCAGAACGTTAAGCCAACGACAGCTCGGTCGAAACACTACATTTTTGTTTCCTAGGCCCAAGGATTGCATTCATGTCCAGGATATTTATGTCTAACAGTTTGTATATGTAAGATGATGGCAAGTAGGATAGGGAATCTGCCTTGACTGAATGTACGCAATAACAAGGCTGCAAAGATATTTCCGAATCTTTCCGTTCAAACCTATGAAAAAAGGCGTTCGCCAACCTGGCACCAACAGTCCATGGTCAACACTTTATAAACACATTAGTGGCCGGAGATATGGCTCCTGGAAACCCCCACAACTGACCGCTCAACCCACAGTCCCG
>NW_017802379.1:11864136-11880239 GCF_001625305.1 Branchiostoma belcheri | reverse complement strand
AACATAACAGTTGAGACCTTAAATTTGAATGGTAATGTCCAGATTCCGGCCAGTTTAGGGTCAGAAAGTTTAACTTAAACTACCAGGGCAACATGGAAGTGACTGGACTGGTTATCATCACAGAAGAGATGGTGTGGAGTGGAGGAAGTCTGATGTCAAACCAGGTACAAGTAGATGGAAATCTTTACCTGACTTCTACCTCTACCAAATATTTGCGCTCCGGGACGATAGTCGCAACAGGAACCGTTACTTTAACAAATCCGCAGACATTGGTCATGCAAGGGGATGCCAGGTTTGAATTACAGGGTTCAATGGCAGTACATGAGAGTCTACGATTTTCAGGCACAGGCCAGAATTCTTTCCTGATGCTGGACTCATTAACGTCCATGCTGGATTAAATCACGATGGACTGATTGTAGATGTGACTTTGACAGCCCTGGAGCAATTGTAGTAGAGAGCGGGAAGATGAAGGTTGGTTACAGTAACAGAGATGTTTTGTCGAATGTTCATGGCAATCTAACGATCAAAGAGCAAGCAATCTTAGAGATGGGCTATGGAGAATTCACGTTTACAAACCGATCAATCCTCAACGTAGGTGGGACTATATCCATTGCCTCAGCCCAAGTTAAAGTCTACAGTGCTGACAGAAGCGTAAGAATCAGCAACATAAAAATGACAAGTTCTGGCACATTGGAGACAACAGCGAAAGACGTATCCATACACACTGCAGAAATCTGTTCCGGGACATTGTGGATTCACAGGAGTGCAAAGATAGAAACCTTACAGATATGCGGGGGGCGCCTTAGACCCGGAAAGTCTGTAAATGTTACAGAGTTATTGATAACTTCAGGAGATGTATTCAGTAGTAGCGCGCGGCCAAAAATCGTCGCAAGGCGCATGGGATGGGGTGCCGGCAGAGTCTGGGCAAACGACGGGACTACCGCCATGACAATACAGGTAGATGAGCGCCTACATGTCTTTGGAACGAGCAGTAAGTATGAAGAGTATGACACCGTTATCCGCGTCAACGGACAGTTTACAATGATTTCAGGTGGGAATTTGTACATGTCCCGTGGAGCTATAATACAGCTAAATACAGACAGCACAGTCTCCATGCACCAGGGTTACATGAGAACGCAATATAACCCACCCGGTCGGCTCACAAACATGGGGGATCTAACCATCGGAGAGTACTCAAAAGCTACAACCGTTGACATCGCCGTCCAGTTTCAAATGCTTGGAAAGTTATCGATCAAACAGGGCCGAATTCGCATAGCTTCTGGCGGTCGCCTTTCTGGCAGCACTGAGCTTTTCAACGATGGAAGAGTCGAAGTGACAGGTGGAACACTGACCGCAACAGGTGCCAGCATATCTGGACCAGGAGATTTGTACGTTTCTGGGGGTATCCTCTCTCTAGATGGAGGCGAAGTGTACTCCCCTATATCCATTACAAGTGGAACGCTCCAGGTATCCACGGATAACCGTGTCACTACTCGTGGAGCAGTTAGGATACACGGAGGGACTCTAAATGTAGACGGTTACCTCGAGTGTCTTCAAGAAGTACGCTACATTTCAGGATCATTGTCAGGAACCGGTATTGTCAGGCTTGGCAACCAGTCTAAGATACTAGTCATGTCGACGCAGTCTTCGGATAGGCGCACCACATCCGTTCGAAGTCTTCAGATATTTGGGCTGTTAGAGGTCAGCTCTTCTCTTGAGGTTAGAAGTCCCGGGGTGGTAAGAAACGAGGAAGAAGGCCGGGTTCAAATGACAAGAAGTGGGGTAATCACTGGAACTGGACGGGTAGAGAATTATGGAAGACTTAGCGCAGGGGACATGCATCCTGATATAGCTGCCAGGATTTCTTCAAAATTCGAAAACTTCTGGGTTGTGGAGCCGGACAATTCAAGCTTGATTCTCGAACCCTACAGCTCCACAGCTACTCACAAGATATCATCAAGAGTGTTGGGAGGAGTGACCACGTGGAGAAATGGAGTGACATTAGGCGGAGTCACTGAGGGTAGTGTCGTTATACAAGGCAACTGTTACGTCGGACAAGCAACAGTATTCAATGGCAACATCACATGGGAGTCAGGGACCATCTCTCTCCAAGAAGACCAGTGTTCTACAAGATGGTATGATTCATCTAAAATCATGAGATCAGACTGCTCTGAGAAATATGTGCTAAACACCGGGGACATCATACTAGAGACTTCATCAGATAAGACTTTATCTACTGGTGTAGATCTTGTCAACAAGGGAAACATCAAATGGTTTTCTGGAAAGATGATAGTTGGTGGAAATGTGAAAAATCTCGCTGGTGGAAAGTTTGAAATTACTGACGAGTCCAATACAGATCATAGCTGGCAGAATAGTGGAAATACTCTTGACAACAATGGAGTTCTTCTAGTAAAAAACGCACGCTGTCTTTTCCAAGATAGGTACGGGAATAGACGAGGGTCACTTCACAACAAAGGGAGTTTGTTTCTTCGCGAAGAATCTTTCTTACAAATTGACACTTTGACTAGTGGTGGTGATCATGCCAATTTTGAAATGTCAATGGATTCTGTAGTCACTGCTTCACAAATCATCGTCGAAAGCGGTACAGCATACCTCCAGGGTCAGATAAATAGTAGAGTACATGTCAGTGGTGGAAAGCTCAATGTAGGTGGGCCTAACACAATAGGATCACTGTCTATTGAAGGTAGTCTCTTCATGTCAAATACAAGTGTCCTGGAAGTTGATCTTGTTAGCCCACTACCTTCGGTTGCGTCGGACACTTTGACCGTTTCCTCTGATATTGAGCTGCACGGGAAACTTGCTGTTAGCTGGAACTCTGATCGTCCTACACCAAACAATATGGACTCTTTCCCTATCATAGCATACGGAGGGAACTGTCGAATAGATGGCCTCGTAACGGTCGCCCTCGATGATAACGTAAACTTTAACACCACATGTGGAGATTCCTTTCTGACTGTAACAGTCATCCGCTAATGAAGTTCAGCAACAAGACTAAGAGACAACGAGAAAGGTTTTGACAATAAATAATCCAAGATCAAGGGCCACCTGTAATATTTCTAGTACAGGAATCAACTTTTGGGTTCCTTTTTAATATTTTGTTTAGATGTTGCGTATATTTACTTTCCTGATGAGACTATCATATACTGTAAGCTTTAGGCAAATTTGCGTATCAGTGTTGTTTTCCGTATTGAGGGATATATTTAGCAAATTAATGTATATTTACCATATACTAGGGTGTAATGTTTTCTTTGTTTAATTTTATTCCAACAATTATTCGGCATAGAATAGACAAGGGGTTACACTTGTTATTTGCCACTTCACCTTATAGGGCACGATACTTAGCATCGAATATTTACATAATTGTACTCCATGTATGATGATGATATAAAATCTCATATCGACGAAATAAAATTTAAATATTAAAACTTTTTTGTCATTTTTTTTGTTTTGTTTTTGTAAGCGTCGGGAAGTCGGGGATGACTATACTAGAATAAAACTTCGTGTTGTCATTTTATTTGTGCATTTCTCTTTTTGTTCAACATTCCCATATTCGCTCAAAGACGAAACAGAACCATCATGATAGTAACATTTGTTATAAATATCGATTAATCTATCCTTTTCTAATCCCATGCCTTGCAAGCTTCCCCAAATTAAAGGTCAAAATGTATGATTTTTGTACGTAATGTGGACTCAGAGGTTCACACTGCCTGCCTACCTGCCTAAATGCCTAGGCCAGAACTGGCCCCTTGCACCTCTTCACTTTCTCCCTCCAGGCAGCACGGTCCTTAGCTTTTTGTTCTGCGACCTTAAGGGGCCATCCAGTGTCAGTCACTATTTGGTACCGCCATCTTTTGGGGGGTCTTCCTCTTGGTCTAGGGTTATCAAAATCCTGATGGTATGCCTGGTATACAAATGAGTCTGGGGGTCTCCTCTGTACATGGCCGAACCACTTCAGTCTTCTTTTCCGAATGTTATCAATAATTGTGTTCTCCACTTTAAGCATAGCTCGTATTTCCTCATTATATTTCAGTCCATACCATGGTATGGATGAAATATATTGTGTTCTCTGATGTTTCTTCTCCTTCTCCTCCTCCTGCCACTCGTTCAGAGGGATTCATCTCCGCCATTATTCAGCCAAATGACTTGAAATTTGGCATGGAGGTAGAGTGGGCCAATACCCCCAGGTGTTTTTTTTCATTTTTTTGATACATGCCTTTAAAAAATTTTTATGAAGGTTTTTTGGGGCATTTTTCGCCAAAAAATGGATTTTTGGATCCTGAGCCCTGGTTTTACAACCAAATGATCTGAAATTCGGTATAAGGGTACCTTGAACATGTGTCTGCAGAACAACAGTCACATATTTGGCATACACCACTTCCAAATGACTCATTTGGGGGACTTTAATGGCTATTTTCAGCAAAAAAAGGGCCAAAAGTGCTATACCCGTTCCATGTTCTATCTAAAGAATGGCACGTTCTATCTGCCGTTGGCCATGGAACAGGTGTTCCAATGCGGGTTACCTGAGGTAACATTGCACGTAAGTCGTGCGTAATGACCCACACATTCAATTTTATGTGCCTAAGACCTTCAAAATGTATCAAATCTCATCATTGTTAGTATTTGCATACCTGTAAGAAGATTAGTAAAGCTTTCGAGATTCAATGTGCTTGTTGTTGCATCTTTGTTCTCAATTACATCGGTACTATATAATTCATTTATTTTAGAATCTTTGCCAGTTTTACACTGGGGTAAGTTTGGAATAGTCCACTTTTGCGTGGGAGGGAGATGGACTGAAATATGCTGTATTTGCTCCCAAGCAAATGTCGGCCTCTCTAGTTTCTATATGGTCTCTCCTTGAGATCTTCAGGATAGCCCGTAGACATCTCATTTCAAATGCCAATAGGAGTTGTTCATCAATTTTTTTCAGTGTCCACGATTCACAGGCATAGGTAGCTATTGGGAAGATAAGAGCATACAACAGATGGACTTTTAGGTGTCTACTGACATCTGACCTATTCCAGACTGATTTCCTTAGTCTACCAAAGGCAGAAGCAGCCAGGGCAACCCGCCTCTTGACATCGCTTCTAGTGCCTGGTATAACACTACCTAGCAAAACAAATTCCTGCACTTTTTCAACAACGGACCCCTCTATACTTAGTTCCCTTACTAGAATAAAGATCATTTCAAAGTTTTCAAAGTAAGGTATGTCTGATTTTTGCTGCGTCTAGTTGTGTTGACACAGCATTACATGTCGCATGGGTGATTTAGTTGTGACATTAGACGAAAGTAGTACTGTATTAAAAGCCTTATATTAGGCTAACGCTACACAAACACACACCACGCTACGCACCCCTGTACAATATAAACGTCGATTGACCGCCATTCATTGCGGTAAACAAACTGTGACGTAATAATGGTATAGGTCCATTGTAGGACGAGCTCCACAGCGTTTGCAGCTGGCGGGACCAAGTTGGCATTCGGTATACGCTGAGGGGGGGGGGGAGGTGTTGATTTGGTGGCACTAGCAAACAGGTCGTTAACCTTTGGCATTAATACGACGCCATCTTGTGTATTCTTATTAAAGTATGAAGATTTCTAGCTTAACCGGATAGTTCTTGGGCACGGTTTGGAAGGAACGTGTAGCACGTGGACTAGATGAGGTATTCGTTTTCCCCGAATCACGCTTTCACCGGTTTCATCTGGTATTCTGAATATGTAAACGCTCTCTGGGAAGCCTTCTACCGATGCTACAGGAAGTATTTAAAAAAAATAATAAAAAGTTAGCATAGTTTTACGTTTTCAGTGGCTTTTGCCATTGCCGAAAACTCGCTGAAACCCCGATGCAATAACAAATATTTGGCGAACGTTACCACCCTCCGTAACGCCTGTTATCGTGGTTACAGAAATGATGAATTGGTCGACAAAGTACCCCAATGTACCCTTTGTCCACAGGCCATGCTGTCATGGCCGGCCTAAAATCTATTTTGAAAACCTTACGACAAAAATGCAGAGTGTGACGGCTGTGAACGCTCTTAGACATTAAAAAATCCTGGCTACGTGCAAAGAATTAGAATGAAAACGCCCTCCATAAGCCAAGCCAATATTGTCAACACACCCCGCGGCCGGCCCTAGAAAGGGCGTAGCTGAGAAAGCTGAGAACGTACTAGACACTAGCTCAACAGGTTTTCGAGCAGTACGCAGCACACAACTCCGCAAGAGAGGGTCGCTGAAATCCACGTTTAAACAGGTAAATATGTTTTACAGATCCTGTAGACATATTTTTTTGTTTCTCATGATAGTTATCGCGCTGAGAAAGTATAGTGATCCCCGCGTTTCAGTACGAAGTGTGCGTAGGCCAGAATTAGAAATATCTGTACAAAGTGTGCATGGGTCAACAATTTTCGAACAGTACTAGTAGTGTTTGTTGTACGCAGCAACACGTTGTGAAGCAGGGAAAGATTTGCATGTATTAAAAGGTACGTGGGTTCAAAGCACGTCGGTTGTGTTCCCCTGATTGAATGATTGAGTGTATTCACGTTGGTATCGTCTCTGAAGTATGAGTAACTGTAGGCATGGCAAACAACACTCAACAATACAGGTACGAAAGACCAAAGGTACAACTTCAACAAGGCTTCATCGGGTCAGTTTTCACCGTTCAAAACCCATTTTCACCCTTCAAAACCCAATTTTCACCCTTCAAAACTCAAATTTTCACCCTTCAAAACCCAATTTTCACCCTTCAAAACTCAATTTTTCATCGTTCAAAACTTAATTTTTCACCCTTCAAAACTCAATTTTTCACCCTTCAAAACCCAATTTTCATCGTTCAAAACTTTTTTTTCACCCTTCAAAACTCAAATTTTCACCCTTCAAAACTCAAATTTTCACCCTTCAAAACTTAATTTTTCATCGTTCAAAACTCAATTTTTCACCCTTCAAAACTCAATTTTTCACCCTTCAAAACTCAATTTTCATCGTTCAAAACTTTTTTTCACCCTTCAAAACTCAAATTTTCATCGTTCATCGACTCGTCCCCAGGATACTATGGTTGGCTCTTCCCAGTATGCTTTGCGCGGAGCACGGTCTCTTTCCCAGGGCAGTCAAATACAAACACGAATACGCTGTTATTCGCTGCAGTCCCGCCGTGCCCAGAACGTAATTTTATATTATACCGGACGCTGTGGAAGGAAAACATTTCCAACACGGTTCCAACCGCACCAAGGCACGATTTTCAACCGGCTGTTTTTGTAAGTTAGAATGGGGAGGGAGGGCCGGGGGCGTTTCTAAGTACTTAGACTACGTTTCTAAGTACTTAGACTAAGTTAGAGTAGTTTTTTCGTGTTTATAAATTATGTTGTGGACAGAGTCCGACGGACTGTTGTTGGTTTCTTGTAACCCCAAAACGTACTGCTCCATTGGTTTTGGAGTGGCGGACAGACGTATATTTTCCGACATAAATTCCCAACTATTTTCCACTGACACAGTTTCTCCAAATTGTTACATAACTGTTTGGCGCGATCACTAGCTAATCTTACCCATTGCATTCTTAAGTTGCAGCTTCTGCTGACCCAAACTTTTTACACTTTTCGTAGCCCACATTTTGTTGCTTATGCATAGAGCTCATTGTAATTCATTCATTAATGTGCACAGATTGTCTCACCTTTCCTTGGCTTTTCTTATTCATTTAATTTCCACCCTGCTCTTTCTCACTTCTCAAATTGTTGTGAACTACCGGTATCCTACCTTCCCCAAATGTATCATCCTATATGCTGTCTGTTGCATTGTTATGAATATGACATGACATGTTTTGCCTTGCGCATAATTAGAATGTGGAGGGGAGTGTTTCTACTTTTACTCTAAGTTTAGTAACGGTTAGGTTTTTTCGTCTGAATTGTTGTGGTCAAACTGTGAATGGGGCTGCCTCTCCACCGAAAGTTCCCCAGGGCCAAACAGTTATCGGTGCACACACCAATTCTTCCGCGACAGGGGATCCACTGTAGTGCCCGGAAAAAAAGTGACGAAGGGGTTCCGATGGTTCATGTTTGAGTTTACATCTCTCATAATCTGCTGCAAAATGGGATTAACTACTAACATGGCTGGAAAGTGTAAGAAGTGGCGTGTTTTGGGTGAAAATTGATTTCGGGCCCGAGGCTTACTTCCGGGTGTCCTTCCGCCCTGAGCGCGGTGCTTCGGTTTGACCTAGTTTTGCCTTGTATGCGTTCTGGGGGTGCTGTAGCTATGCCTCGCGCGACGTACTATTGTGATAATCTCAGTGTTAGGATTTTCTTTATACTTTTCTTAATAATACATAAGGGTTTTCTCTTTCCGACCATATAAGTCATATCGGTGGCTAAAATCTGGGTGATGGGTTTAATTCCACGTGAAAATGGCCAATTTTTGGCATCATTTTTCATCGAAAAATTCTATTTCCCCCTAAAATTTACTAAAATGTGAGAGGTGAAAGAAATTGAAATTCTTTTTTTCTCGTAGCTAGAGGGATATCCTTCATTTGCAAACAAAGTGTTTTGGCTTAAGAGGTATTTCCTGAAAGAGACGGTCGCTAGAGTTGAGGGTATGCAGAATCGAATTGAGACCCAAAATAAACTGGGGTGTGCCCCCTTATGTAACAATTTGGAGAAACTGTGTCAGTGGAAAATAGTTGGGAATTTATGTCGGAAAATATACGTCTGTCCGCCACTCCAAAACCAATGGAGCAGTACGTTTTGGGGTTACAAGAAACCAACAACAGTCCGTCGGACTCTGTCCACAACATAATTTATAAACACGAAAAAAACTACTCTAACTTAGTCTAAGTACTTAGAAACGTAGTCTAAGTACTTAGAAACGCCCCCGGCCTCCCTCCCCATTCTAACTTACAAAAACAGCCGGTTGAAAATCGTGCCTTGGTGCGGTTGGAACCGTGTTGGAAATGTTTTCCTTCCACAGCGTCCGGTATAATATAAAATTACGTTCTGGGCACGGCGGGACTGCAGCGAATAACAGCGTATTCGTGTTTGTATTTGACTGCCCTGGGAAAGAGACCGTGCTCCGCGCAAAGCATACTGGGAAGAGCCAACCATAGTATCCTGGGGACGAGTCGATGAACGATGAAAATTTGAGTTTTGAAGGGTGAAAAAAAGTTTTGAACGATGAAAATTTGGTAGTTTAGGAAGGGTAGAAAGAAAAGTTTTGAACGATGAAAATTTGAGTTTTGAAGGGTGAAAAAAAGTTTTGAACGATGAAAATTGGGTTTTGAAGGGTGAAAAATTGAATTTTGAACGATGAAAAATTAAGTTTTGAAGGGTGAAAATTGGGTTTTGAACGGTGAAAACTAAGTTTTGAAGGGTGAAAAATTAAGTTTTGAACGATGAAAATTTGAGTTTTGAAGGGTGAAAATTTGAGTTTTGAAGGGTGAAAATTTGAGTTTTGGACGATGAAAATTGGGTTTTAAAGGGTGAAAATTTGAGTTTTGAAGGGTGAAAATTTGAGTTTCGAAGGGTGAAAAAAAGTTTTGAACGATGAAAATTGGGTTTTGAAGGGTGAAAAATTGAGTTTTGAAGGGTGAAAAATTAAATTTTGAACGATGAAAAATTAAGTTTTGAAGGGTGAAAATTGGGTTTTGAACGGTGAAAACTAAGTTTTGAAGGGTGAAAAATTAAGCTTTGAACGATGAAAATTTGAGTTTTGAAGGGTGAAAATTGCGTTTTGAAGGGTGAAAATTTGAGTTTTGAAGGGTGAAAAATTAAGTTTTGAACGATGAAAAATTGAGTTTTGAAGGGTGAAATTGGGTTTTGAAGGGTGAAAATTTCAGTTTTGAAGGGTGAAAATTGGGTTTTGAAGGGTGAAAATGGGTTTTGAACGGTGAAAACTGACCCGATGAAGCCTTGTTGAAGTTGTACCTTTGGTCTTTCGTACACAGGTGACTGGTTCTTAGCCAAGGTTACGTGGTAGCAAACACGGTGGATGTAAACAGGGACTTCAGTGATAATTACTGCATATACACTCAGAGCACGTATACTAAGGTAGTGACACCGATAGTACACGTGTTAGATAAATCCTGAATCTAGGGAATCTAGTTGGAAAAGCATTATATGCATACAACGGGGACCATGTTCAGTTAAAGTTTAAAGCTTGTAGAACTAAAGCCTGACCTTAGAAACTGAAAGGACAACATTCCAAACAGGTGACATGTACTATCAGACCATGGACCTCTATAATCAGACACAGGGGTGGGCATATTAGAAAAGACCCTGAGAGCAAATTTGAACTTTGTAATAAAAACTTCTCGAACGTGCTCCCAGTAAGGATGTATTTGAAACTAGAATTACCGGCATTTGCTTTGGAGCAAATGCAGCAAATGGCTTCACCACATCCCCCGTACCAAAAATGGACCCGTCCCCCTCCGGTACACACAGCCATGCCCAATGCTTGATTTAAAAAAAAAAGGCCTCTAGTGACCCCATATCATGTTATGGTCCATTTAAAACACCTCCATACATGTACACAAAATCACTTTTGTACAGTCACCAAATCCAAAATTGAATTTCAAATAAAGAACAACTCCCCTATTTAAGAACACGCAGAACATTTCCAAACAAAATGTGGTATTTATCTAAATCAAAATAAATTTAACACTAGTTGGAAGAATTATATCAAGTAGTTACATGTGCGCCGATGCACGTGCATGATTGCATGTGCGTAACAACTGCACCAGAATGTATGCCGCCTTTTACAGGGCACCCTCATGGCCATAGGGAACAATGTAAACAAAAGGTCAATGACCTACCACACTACTAAATGTATCTGTAGCTACATGCTTCAACTACATGTATTTGGTTAAAAATTAAGAAAAAATCCGTTAAAAGAGCAACATGTTTCCACCAATTTACAGCCCAAGAAGTTCTTTTTTTCCCAGCCAATACTTGTAAAACACAAGTTGATTGTTTGATGGCTTTACCAGACTAAGTTCGTGGTGGTGTGGTGAAACATATTGTTTTTCCTTCTTCTTTCTCTTCTTTTTCTCCTGCCATTTCGTTAAATTGATTCAATTTCTTGGTTTTGGGGGTAAAAGACATGAAATTTAAATTTGGCATAAAGGTATAGTGGCCCAATACCCCCGGACGTTTTTTTCCCTCCATTGTTTTGGATACATGCTTTTAAATTTTGTACAGAATTTTCTTTATAATATTTTTATTTTCATATTTTTTCGCAATCACTTGGTCCTCTCTCTCTCTCTCTCTCTCTCTCTCTCTCTCTTTCTCTCTCTCCCTCTCTGTCTCTTTCTCTCTCCCTATCTTTTGGGGGAAGGGGCTTAGGCCAAATCAATGCGTTATCCATGAATACCACTTGGTGTGGCCTTATCAATAACACAAAAGAATTACACTTTGTTTAACAAATAAAAAAAACTCTCTGCAAATCTGTTCCCTTATGGTCCTAAACTACTGATCTCAAGAAATTTCAATTGATAACATCACATAGGCGATTCCTTCTCATTGTAAGGCATAAAATGTCTTGCATCCACTGAAACATTTTTTAACTGCATAAGTCATAAAAACAGTAGGCACCTTAGGTGCTGTTAAAACATTAAGAAGCAAATTATGCATCTTAGGATTTTTTTTTCAGAACTAACGATGAAAGAACCCGGGCAACTTCCTGGCTCAGAAGGTGAATAATAAATATTACTCCTATACTGCTTTTTTTCTGCATATATCTGAGAAAAAACACAAACCATTTAGTATGTGGCTTAGTGTGCTTATGTCTCAATTGAAAGACAAACTAGAGGAGATATAAGAAAAATCGACATACATCTCGCATTATCAAGGTTCGAGACAATCTTGATTCGCATTCATAGATGGTGTCCTCTCTATACTCTGCAAAGCGAAGGGAAGTAGTTGTCTTAAATTAACAGGAAAAGTTATTAGTTTAAGTTCAATAAATGGATTTTATTATTGGCAAAAGTTATATTCAACTACATTTAATTAGTATTAATTCTTATATTCATGACACATAAGTTATCATCTTCTTAATATTGGTTAAGAGTACTATATCCTTTGGTTCAGCAAAATGCTGTGAGATTTTGTGTCGTGTTTTGTACAACCATAATGTTGTACAAGAATAGCGTTTTGTTAAGGCGGAAACAACTTTCTAACATAATGGACCTATTACATTATTACGTCACAGTTTGTTTACCTGATCTTTTTAGAACATTTTAGAACGGTCAGTTAAAGAAAAAAACATTTCAAGTTTTCAAAGTCAGGTGTGTTTGGTTTTTGCTGGGTCTATTGCGGTAAACAAACTGTGACGTAATAATGTAATTCTGATTCCATCCAGTAGGTGACTACGGGGACCTTACAAAAGTTGACGCTACCGGTGCATCAGAACAGACAGCCAAGCAGGACAAGTTGACAATCAAAGGTAAAATGAATCTATTTTTTTTGCCTGTGTTTCTATATCATAGCAATTTGTATCTAAAAGGTTATATGGGTAGAGAATTTATTTTATATCTTACCAGCATTTTTTACGTATACAGGACCAGCTGCATCACAGAAGATGGCAAAGACAGACAAGAAGAATGTTGATAAGTACAAGGATATCATCAAGAAAGTGGCAAAAGAAAAGAACATTGACCCAGCCATCATAGCAGCTATAATCAGCCGGGAGACCCGCGGAGGCACTCTACTGGATAACAATGGGTGGGGAGATAACGGGAATGGGTTTGGACTTATGCAGGTGTGGATGATTTTCACCGTATAAATTGTGACAAACGTATCATATTGCGTAATTGAATTACTTTTAAATTTCGTGCAAGAAGGCTAATAGTATGTTGATTTGATTATGCGAATGGCATCCAACGCCGGAACTGATGGGAGCGCCAAAAAATATACTCTTCATGTTCATTCCTTAAGATTTCGTTTTTCTCTTTTGGAATGTTTTGCATTCTGGAACATTAGTATTGTTTCCATTTTTTTTTTAATTTACTGCATATATTTGTTTCTGAGCTGCTTTGTATAGTTAACAGCATGGTAGAAAACATTTTTGGAAACGGATTGAAATTAATGCGCGCGGATTTTAATTACATAATTAAATCAACATGGTCTAATTGTGGCAGTAAATAATGAAGTAAGAAAGTGTTCAAAGCCTACTTTATATAGAATTCTTAAAGCAGCAGCGTTTATTTTTTTTGGCACGAATTATCAGGGGCCTGGTAGGTTTACCTTTAAGAATGATGGAGATATAACTGTAATTTCATATCAACATAGCATTACAGTTTATAGTATCGAACAAAGAGGTAGGGAACTTTGCTAACACAAATGGTCATAGCTGATCAAAATCACTGCTTGATTTAGCAAGCAATACATGTTTTGGATGTGATGAAACTCATTTTGTATAACAATATTGCCGTTTAGGTTGACAAAAAATTCCCACACACCGCAAGGAGGCTCTACAAGTATTGAACATATCCGCCAGGGCACAGACATCCTCGTCGAAAACATTAAGACCATAGAAAACAAATTCCCCAAATGGACAAAAGAATAGCAGCTGAAAGGTTACTGTCTTTTTTTTACTTCATCGGTCACCACAAGGCTCATGGGAGCCACTTAAAACATTTTGGAATACAGAACAGCCAGTGTGGACAGTGTCTAACCATGTATTATTTTGACTACAAAAGAGTTCCACGACGTATAACTTTCCCTAAATAATCTTACACATTTTGGCTAAAGCATCATCAGTTTTTTTAATCTTATTATACATAATTGGTAAGATCATGTTACGTCAGAAAATGATTGCATATATTATTGTCTTAGGGATATTAAGGTTGTTGTTGTAAAACTATTAATAGAATGTATCTTTTGTCTTAGTTATAACAATTTCCAATTTCTTTTTTTAAACAGGAGGTATTTCAGCGTACAATGCAGGACCTGGCAATGTGCAAACCTATGAGAACATGGACGTGGGCACAACAGGAAACGACTATGCTAATGATGTAGTGGAAAGAGCGAAATGGTACAGGCAAAATGGATATTAGATGCAGCGTCGTCAAGTAAAATGTAATCAACTTAAACTTGTTTCTTTTGAAGGGCTCAGATTTATATACACAGATCTATGCTTGAAATAAAACTGAGATTTTGTAAGTGATGATAATACGTGTTGTTTTTTCATTATGAAGCCGGGATGTTATATACATTTATTAGCATTGGTTTATATATATATATATGCTATTCCTTGGATTCAGGATTTATATAACACGTGTACTATCGGCTTCACTAAATTAATAACTATATCATTATAATTATAACTATTGAATCAGATGCTCTTTCAGAAGTATATTATCAATTGAAAAGTCGTCGTTTTTCTAATTTTAGAAGAGACGTTAATTAAAAAAAAAACATGTCCTTATCTGTCCTTCCTTCAAACGGAATCAAATGTGTGGGTACAGGTTTAGCTTAAACTATTTCTAATCGACACATGAACGATTATCGTCTATACCAAGTTTCTCTAATACAGCGGAGAAAATGTTTTTCTTTTGTAGACTCTCAAATACGCGATATAATTCAAATCATGACTGGGCCAATATTTAAAGTAAACCGGTGAAGTTACATAACGTTAAGTTTTAGAATGCTAATTTTACAGTAAGTTTTGTCAGATAGGAAATCTATGTACACACAGACGCACGCACAGAATTAATGTACACACTCACACATACACACAAACACACACACACATACACACACACACACACACACACACACACACACACACACACATACGCCGAAAGTAAGTTGTATACATGGAACACAGTTATAACAGACGCTCAATTTTGCGTTACGTTTTATTCAAACTTCACGCTTTTGAACATTTTTCCTAAATATTAAGCATGCAAACACCAACAAAAAAAGCGTAACGTGGATCTGTTAGGTTTTTCACCCTCGTCATATCCTGGACTTAGACTACCTTTGACTTACTGTACACTATTAATGCTTCGTGTTGTGTCCCAAACTGTGCCCGTCCCATTCCGGATAAGCAAGTGTTGTTTCCGATTCCAGGACTGAGCTTGGGTCAGTTTGCTGTCTTGGGTATACTACGTGCTGTGTTGTATCAAGAACTGTGTTCGCACTGTGTTGCAGAATGATACAAGACACTCTGTTTGGACACTACATGTAAGTCGTAGACCAGCGTGAAATGTAAAAATGTAGAGAATTGCACCGATTCTTTCTTATTCTTGCCCCGACGAAAAACAAAGATGGCGGCCTAAAACAGTAAACAACACCACGAGAAGGCTCCTCCCTCAAAACAATAAGCTCCACCCCCAAAGCACGGAATGGGACAAGGCCCTTGTGTGTCCAGAACTGTGCCCGGTCAGGCACGGTTCGGGACAGTCCCCGCGTGTCCCAAACTGTGCTCAGTCCCCAGGCACGGTTTGGGACACGCGCCGTGTGTCCCAAATCATGCCCAGGCATGGTTTGGGACAAGGCACGGTTCGGGACACAACACTTCGCTCACTCAGCAATTTTCTTCGGGGGTTATAGGAAACAACCGGGTTTTATGACACAATATACACCTCGGAATGGGTCATTAACCCTAAATTAAGTGACAGAGGAGTCGTGGATAAAACAAAAATTTACAGATTTTACATTTAGTATTCTAGCTCCCTCATCTTAGACTTAAAGTGCAAAATATTTACAAAGTCATACTTAAAACGCCATTAAGGCCACCTATCGATCCTACAATAATGTAAAGAGTTAGTACATATATTAAATACATGTACATTCAAGAAATAACTCAAAAAGTTTCATAAGCTCAAAAACACACTATTATCCATGCTAACAAATCAATTTAAAATGTATGTTCTACCGTTGGGTTACTACTATATACATGTCGACTTTGATACGCTCAAAAGTCTCTGCACACATTTCACATTCTCACACTATAATATCCAATCCATAACAGTGAAAGATATAAGTTCTACCTTTAGGTTACTAGCTTCCTAAAGTTGCCAAAGGACGAGGCCTTTAAGTAAGTCGACAGACGTTTTAAGTAAACGTCTGTCGACTCTGAATCTAAAAGGGATAACATTGGACTCT
>NW_017802379.1:11851795-11863961 GCF_001625305.1 Branchiostoma belcheri | reverse complement strand
CACGGAAGCCGGCGACTTCCAGGCTCGCGGGCGGCGCGGGCGACACGGGAGGCTGGCGGGTTGTCTCACGGAGATTAGCCGGGCTTTCTACGTCCACCTCTGCCATGTCATCGGTCAGAAAGCCGTTCGGGCCAGTCTCATCATCTTCACCTGCAGCCTCCTTCACTGTCAGGTCTCCGAGCAGGAGGAACCTTTCATAATCATCAAAAAGAAGGAAGTCAAAATGATGATGATGCGAATGTTTCTCACTTATGTCTGCCATCATTTACCGTGATCTCAACTATTGCAAATATCTCTCTTTTAGAATCATATACATGTATAAACATAGACAGAGAGCCAATATATATGTTCTAATGTTCAATTACATGTTTACCTAATGTGCAATGAAAAAATATTAAATAAAACGTAGTCAACCAAAAATATCAGGTTGAATTTCTCAAGATAAGAACTATTATCTTTATTGTAATATAATTATGAACTACACCTACTTCGCCATGTAGCAGAGAAAGAACGTCTTCGCCCTAGGAGACAGACTCCCCTCCCTGTCGTGGATGGTGATGACGATCATGGTGATGAAGAGGAAAACTCCCATCAGCGCCATCCACACGACAATCAGCGTGGCTGTATCATTCCATTTAGGAATGTTCCGGGAATATAAACAGTTACTCGAATGTTCCAGGGATAGAAACAGTTACCAGAATGTTCCGGGAATATAAACAGTTACCGGAATATTCCGGGAATATAAACAGTTACTGGAATGTACCAGGAATATAAGAAGTTACCGGAATGTTTCTGGAATATAAAAAAATACTGAAATGTTCCATATCTTTATCAGAAATTGGTCACTGAAAAATTAAATTTTTTGATCACGACCTCAGCAGAGTTCAGTAAGGCCCTGAGGAATGTGGCTAAGGGAACACGTTGGCTTTTGTTTCCGGTCGCCAAAATACTTAAGGAATCAAATCTAAAACAATTTTTTGTTTGTTCACTAATAGTTGTCAAAAGTAATTTTAAAAAAATGAAAACAATTGCAACACAGTTATGTCATATCCACTATAACTCACCGAAAAACGGCAGTGCCCCCTTGACAGGCAGAACATCCGTGACAAACACGAGAGTCACGACCATGGAAAGGAGAATGGTCACTCCGAAGGAGATCCGGTCTCCCCTGTCGATGGGCATGACGAAGGTGATGGTCATCAGCACCACCAGGATGACGCAGGGTCCAACAGTAGTGGCGATGTGGAACAGCGGGATCCTCTCCAGCTGAACAGTGAAGCACGCCTCCGTGTTACCTTTTGAGAAGAACATGTCCTTCCGATACCATTCGCCCTCCTGACGTGCAGTAGACAGGACGTTACAGAGACTTCCCTCTCGGCATTCTGTGTTCAACATATCATCCCAAAACAACACATTATCACTGAGTGACGCTAATTTGTACCGTACAATGAGAGTTAGTGAGGTGTGCCAAAAGTAGAAACTTTAAGATACTAGTGACAAGGATAAAAAAAAAAGGATTTCATTTTTTTTTACTTTCTTTGCTGACGTTCCAGCTACCTTCACAAGGGTTAACTACTTACTTGTCATATTGTGGTGTAACGACAGGGATGCGTGTCCAAACGTGGATATGGACTCTGCTACTTCTCGTCAAGTTTCAGAACACATCTTTGTTCTTAACGAAACGGCCTCTACTTTAGTAATCCAACTTATTTAATGTACATAACACAACTGGCATTAGGACACTTATATTATGGTTAATGTTGTAAAACCGACTGTACAACGTTTATTTACTCATTCAATGACATGTAAAGCTAATGAACCTTTCCCAAAGACGAACACAGGCTTTTTTAATCTATCTATGTCATCTCCCGACTTCATATCTACGTGCTTAGGCCAATGTATATGTAGTGCATCACAAAAATTAGCTCCTGATTTGCATAATTGCCATTTGATTATGTCAAGCATCACTTCAACTACCTACATACCAAAAATCACGACAATACGTCAACCGGTTTTTGAGTTATCTTCCTTCAATTTTTTTTTCAACAAATACTCCTGCAGTTTCAGAATTAAAGTATTGTAACAGATAGCAACGTCTAACGCACATCATGTCATACGCCGTTTACGTTCATAATACTAGTAGTCAGTATTGCCATACATTGTACGATGTACAACTGTCGAGCAATAAATTTCAGTCATCTATCAGATTATGGAACTAGAAAAGGTCGAAAAATTTAGGTTTCTTTTTCTCGGTGTCGGTGGAGAAACAGGAAACACAACATTTTCTTCCTAGGACTTACCGATGGTTTGCTCAGTTGCAGAGGATGCAGAGAAACAGATGGCGCATTCCATGGTGTCGGCAGGGAAGTAGAAGGGGTCTGCATCACACACGGTGGTGGTCAGGGTTTCTACCCTCCAGGTTATCTGGCCATTGCTGCTAACCCGGACCGGTACGTCCTTTGGTAGGCCTTGGTACAAAGGATCAGCGCTGGGGAGGAATCAACAGGGTTTCATCACTTCTTGTTGATGTACACTCGAGTACATTAAACCCCGTCCTGACACCGCCCAAGGGAAGTAGCAGTTCCTACGGTTAAGCCTTACCATAGAAGCTACACTTTCCTCATTTACATAATAGTGACCCTTTCGATTTTTTGTCCTCTTCAACTGCTTCAGTTCCTTCACATGTGATTAGTTTTGTGCTCTTAGTTTATTTAGTGACGCTGAAGAAGAGTGAATGTCACTCGAAACGCCTGGACGTTATTTCCGTTATTTATTCAGTAGTAGAGTTTGATTTTTCTTTGAATATTATTTCCAACTATCCAACAACCCGAGGAAACAAGTCACAGCATCCCTCCCCCGTATCGTTACAGATATTGTTCATATTCTTATATTGCGCTAAGGTAAAATCTTGAAATGTTTGGTACAACAAGATTAAAATTGCTTCTACCAGTGAGACGATATCTAATAAAGTTAGCATGAGTCAATAGTAGTTATACAAGAAACTACATACTTCCTCTTCAGAGTAAGTGTAGGGGTCCAGATGCTGCTGCCCGGGACGCTAAAACTCGAAATGTTGTGGTAGTACTTTGGATCCCAGCTCAGCCGGCTGTCCTGCCATGTCTGGGAAGATAATAATATATTGTTGTTAAGATTACAACTGGAAGGAAAAAGTCATGAAAGGGTTTTAATGCTCTTAAAGACAAATTTATGGCATACTTTCTTTATCGCCTAGAAATTTTATAACCCTGTCAACTTACGAAGTCGATGACTAAAGAGGCAACCAGCAGCTCCTTCTTTTCCTCCTGGAAGAAAAGTTAAAGCATCTGTTTTATGACGTTCATGAGTTGTCTATTTGTCATAAACCAAAAATATGTGAAATGTGTTACAGATACTGAAACTTCATCATCATCGCTACATTCTAATGAATAACATTAGGATTGGTCGTCATTGTCCTCCGTAATGTCTTTTTTTGTTTGTTTTGTTTTTCTGCCCGTTGCACCCCTTCCCAACCATAGAGCATGTCTGCAAGACCCCACTGATATGTCCCTCTTCAAGTCATACTAAAACGTACCAAGTCCACGATCAGTTCTATAGATCCGTTAAAGCTGATTACGGGCCGGGTATGGTTCTCCGTCTCGGGTGCCAGGTTTGGAATGTACACAACGAGTACATCCTCTTCCAGCCTACCCTTGATATTCACTGAGAAGAAAATACATGGCTATTGTTAGGAATTCATCTACAGCAACGAAGTAAACTGTAAGCTTTCAGATAGATTGGCAGTTTAAAAATCATGAAAAAAAATTTATTTGTTGATTCGATTTGATATGTTTTGAATACTATATTCAATTTAAATTGCTGTTTTGAACTTCATTAACTGTACAAAGTGCAGAATTAACTAACTTAAAGACACCATCAAAATCACCTGTACAACTGGGCTTGTCATATTGCCAGATGCCTCCTTCATTGCATCTCACTTCGCTGGTATACCCGAACTTGAGGGAATACCCCTCGTTGCAGGTGAAGGCGACTCTTTCTCCCACGTAGTAGAACCTCTTCACAGGGCTTCTGCTGCCGTAGTTTGGAGGTCCCATGTCCCAGCAGCCGTCTGCATCTGGGTGTTATAAGTTAATAAAAAAATGTACAGTGGTGAGGTAATGCAGCCATCCTTATATGGCAATAATTCATGCAAAGTGTTGGACTTGTACTATGATAGTAATGATGATAAATAACGGTCAACTGGCCAAATATTACCCGTGCAATCGCAGCCCTCTACAGTGCTGAATTGATGCAGGGTGTACAATCGGGTTAAAATCACATACGAATTAATTTAACAATGATAATAACAAATAATTACATAATACACATGATGGATATAAGCCATAACATATTTGCTCCACAAACGTATTGTGGAACTGTCGCAGGTTTCCCCCAACCGAATTTATGTACAAATTCACACCTGGGTGAAAGATTGACAAAGGGGACCTAAAGATATATCTTGCGACCGTACTGCACACAGTCCGCATAGATACCATATGGTCAGGAGCAAAGGACCAACTTCTGGACTGAACAGGTAAGTAGACAGGCATGTAGGAATAATGGTAAAAATGGTCACTGTATCATTTGTTTAGTAGCTGCGTGATAGAATATTCCCTCTTGCGTAAAAATGAAAGCTGAACTAAAAACATAGACGCATGCATGATCTGAGAGGAAAGTCTGTGTATTTGGTAACACAGTTGGGTGCTAGGAACATGGAATGGTTCACAATATTTCCGCCATTTTGACATGACAACTTACTGCACGGAATGACGTCACATTCCTGCTGGCTGCCATCTTCCAGCAGACAAAATGGCCGCTCCAGACCGGCAGGGTTACGGCAGTAGTTGTTGTTTATGTCGGCCCAGGGGTACTCGATCCTGTAGAAGTCAGCCTGCGCAGCGGACCAGTTCACACACCCTGCCCCGGATTTGGTGGTACTCCATGCACCACGGTAGTTCATGCCGTTACCGTGGAAGCAAACTGTGGAAGAGAAACGGTCATATATGAGCAATTTATCCTATTAATGTACGAAATGACGCATCTCTTCTGTTATGAATATGAGCCAAACTCACCAAAGCTGTCATATCTGTAACATGTAGCGTTGCATGCAATTACAGCATAAGCAGGACACGTTTAAACATTTGATGTCATGCAAAAACGAATGTACAGTAGACAAACTATGTAATAAGAGAGAAGAAAGGGCAACTAGTAGTAGATAATAGGTAGTATATAGTATTGATATTATATAAAGTCTCCTAGCACTAAGCATTAGAATGTAGCGTTTCAGTATGCAATACTATTTTTATCCTCTCGATCACATTTGGTCACATCTGTGCATTTAGCCCACCTGGAAAATAACATGCAAAAAAGATTCATATCAGTATAATAATGTTATAATACGTGTAGGGAATGGTAAATTTTGAATGGCACATAACAATATCAGCTGCTACTTCTCGTGGAAAGTAAGAGATTAACCCTTACCTTCGTTGTTCCTCTTTTCTGGTTCAGGGTTCCAACAGCGGTGTTGTGGTGGCGAAAACAAGTCACATGTAGGGAACCGGCTCTTTATTTCTGCATCAGCCATGTTCAGGACTTCCTCACACCACGATCGGCACGGTAGCAGTGTTGTGTTTCTACAAAACATAGGCATAGTTAGAACCGACCGATAAAAGGACATTTCTAATAACTGATATTCGTTACCGTCCACCATCAACATCAAAACTCTAAAACAATAGAGCAAATCAATAAAACCTAAGCGCAAACGTTACGATGTTGCGATATTCAAAATAGATATGCAAGTGATAGCTACTAATTTCTAAAAATTCAACCCTGTAAGCAATGTTAATTTATGTAAATGTACAAAATCATTTGAATCTTTCTCCGCATGTTTGACTCACGCGCACGGAGTGGTGTTGTTGGCATGTAGAGACGAAGAGAAGTTGGTGATTTTCTCTTCGCAGACAAAACAACGCGGAAAGATGACTGTAGACGCAAACTCCTGGAACTCAGGGTGTCGGTCCTTTGTGTTGCTCGCCGAACTGAGCAGGTCCATGGCAGAGGAATTTCGTATCTCCTGAAACGTCGTGTGACCCAGCTGATTGGGCAGCATCGCTAGCCTGATGCCGAGGTTGAAATCCCCAGGAATCGGCAGGCACTCTGAAATTACAACAAGCGCGTGTGTGAGATATCGGCCGGCTTGAGGAGTGCGTGTGCGAGATATCGGCCGGCTTGAGGAGTGAGTGTGCGAGATGTCGGCCGGCTTGAGGAGTGAGTGTGCGAGATGTCGGCCGGCTTGAGGAGTGAGTGTGCGAGATGTCGGCCGGCTTGAGGAGTGAGTGTGCGAGATGCCGGCCGGCTTGAGGAGTGCGTGTGCGAGATGTCGACCAGCTTGATTAATAAATCCCTCTACTATATATTTACAACTATGATTTCATTTTACAATTCAAATCCGCATTTTGGCACTTATGCTGAGGTCACATTTCCAACCCGGGCCCGGCCGGGCTGTTTTGATTAACGACAAATCAACAATTGATATCAATAATGCACGCAAAAAGTTCCCATTATTATTCTATCAACTTCCTTATGTTCTCTCGTCTTTTTGTATCACACTTTTTGTCGTATAAGATTGCCCGGCTGGACGCCGGTTTGGAAATGTGACCACAGCATTAGCCTCGGTGCATTTCGATCATCCATGGGGCTCGGTATACTTGCTAGCCCCGTATCGAATCGGAATGCACTGGCAAAATATTAAAATAATTATTCATTCAGAAATCTGCCCAACGTTTAAATGAATTAGAAAAAAATGCTAGAAAAATACAGCCTCTCTTCATTGACCACATTTACTCAAAACAGCGAATGACCATTTTGGCATCACATGTCATTAACTATTTAATAACTTAACTGTTGTTTTATTTGTGTTCTTCATTCTCTCCACGATTCTTCATTTAGTCTTACAGTCTACAGTCATTTAGTCTTAAGCAAGGTAAGAGAGAATCACGGGATGTGCAGGAAAAAATCTCAATATTCTATATTCTACCAACGTGATGAAATCATTTTCGCAACTTACCACAACCGTCCTCGTCACTCCCGTCCGAACAGTCCGTCCTCCCGTCACACCGCCTCCAGGTCAGGGTGCAGGCATGTCCGTGTCCGCACCGGAAGTACCCGAGGGGGCATTGGACCGCTGTGTAAGGAATCAGTCTGTTAGAGGGACATCATGTAACATTTATGTCAAACTAAGATTGAAATATTTCAAATTAAAAAAAAAATCCCCGTGTGTATGCGATTCGCTTGCAGTCTATTTTTCAAAATATCTGTGAAATTATGTCACATTTCTGACATTTATGTTTGGTGCTAAAACATCCTATACGAGGCCTTATTTAGTTTGCAATACCGTAACAGACTACAAAAATTAGTGTAAACTTTGCTAACAGCTGTGTTTTTAACCCTTCAAATTTACACTTATAAGGCGTCATATTTTGACACTTTTTGCAATGAACTAGGGTTGGTATTTAACTTACTTTGTTAAGAAATAAGGGACGTTACTTTTGTATCGTCCTAATGTAAGATCAAGACATGCAATTTTAAATGCGTCCCTATTTCGATTATGATCCATCGGCAATAAAGCATGGGTGTTTTGAACCAGGCAATACTGTAAAGTTTGAAAAGACCAAAAAGTGTAAAAAAGTTGACACATTTCGTTCTCATTCACATTAATTTGCACCGAGAGAGGCACATCGGAACTTTTAAACCTGGCGTATAATTATACATGTATAAAGGCCTAGGGTTCCTTCATTTTATTCATCTTCTCTCTTCCACCAGGGCAAAAGCGTAACAATGAAGCATGATAACGTATAGACGTCTAATCATAAGTAATAAAAACGTAATTATGTGTAACCATACAACGCTAAATGGCATACCCTCATTCAGCTGGCAGATGAACTTGTGAGCAGACGAGCACGGCGCATCGTTCCATCCGGTCCCGAAGTGGTTTACACATTGTTCTCCTCCGTTGTTGTCAGGTTCACCCGGCTGCCATCCAGTCCAGTGTACGGTTGTGCTGTATGGAGTCCCATCTTCCCACGCCCACCCTTCCTCTCCGTTCTGATTGTTCAGGCCGAACCAGAAAGGAGAGTTGGGATCCACGGCGTTCTTGAGGTCCCTCAAGAAGTTGTCCACCTCTCTGTCCTTCGGCATGGCGAGGAGTCCCCCGTCCGCTGCACACACCTGTCTGGCCTGACTGTAGGTCTTGTCTTGGTTGTACGCCTTGAAGCATGAAGCTTTGTCTGCAGTGTAGCCAGGTGGACACTCTACAAAAACATGACATTCTTCAGACTTCATAGCAAAAAAATTCATGTCGCGTGACACCGTCAATGTTATAAGCGACTTTAAAGCCCTCAACAAGAAACAAAAAGCTCAATTGCAAGGTTTGAAGCCTTATCCCTGGAAAGGGTCATGACCGAAGCTTCAGGGGCACTAAAGGGACTAAAGGTTGAAGTTGAGTAGAAAGCTAAGGAAAGATTACTTCCTACCAGAGGATGGTATGTTGATCGTGCTTCGCTCCACAGTCGTACTTGCGGGGGCCTGTGGGGTGCTGTTCTCCACAGTCGTACTTGCGGGGACCTGTGGGGTGCTGTTCTCCACAGTCGTACTTGCGGGGACCTGCGGGGTGCTGTTCTCCACAGTCGTACTTGCGGGAGCATGTGGGGTGCTGTTCTCCACAGTCGTTAAGCGCGATGTAGGGATTACTATACGGTGATAACAGAAAATAGGTCAAAACCACAATGTTTTATCCTAGCAAAGCACGGTCTTCCCACCCTCACATGCGGACGTTTTAGCACAGTTGTCAAGAAGACAATGGCTTTCCAAAGTGGATAGGGGTCGCTGTTGGAATGAGTGGAAGTCAATTACATGTGTTCATGTATTTAGTAGCCCTATTAATTAAACTGCTTCTGTCAACAAACAAATGCTTTTGTGTTTTTTGTTTTCGTCTCCCTTCCTCACAATGTATAACCTAAGTCCACAGCAAGTAATTGTAATGGATGACATCAGCGTACCATTGACCTTTCTGGGTTTTGCAAAAGAAAAAGAGAAACTGATGTCATTTGACTGTGGCCAACATTCAAAATATGACGTAGGCCTCTATAGGCAGGAAAAGTCGATACAATTTTATGGATGCATACACAGTATCAATAGATGCCCCCCTCCCCACACACACACACAGTGCAAAGTATTACGGACAAATTTTTTGAAGCCTGACCAGGAAGTCTTAGACTTAGAAGACTTAGAATTACATGTATATAATTGTCATCTGCTTTAATTACCAGGCCTAATTTCTGCAAGCATATATCACATGTTACCTTCATAATTTCTACTTTTTGGCAGGTTTCCTTAAATCATCTAAACTATCTGTTCAGATGCACTGATTTTTATTAGTATTTTAGTTCCAAATTGCGTAGCCTTTAAAAGGCAGAATAAAATACTGTGCAGATTGACAATTATGGGTCTTTCCTTGGTGCTTAAAAGCTTGTCTAAAGCCTCGGTCACAACCCGCCGTACGTGCGTTTTGTCCGTACGTTTTTGGGAGGTTACGTCTGCTACGTTTTTCTGAAAACGGAGTAACGGCGACGCACGTCACTCGCACGTCACTTGCACGGTTGCGCAATGTGTAAGAGTGGGGTCTGCACGCCACGTCTGGCCGCGAGCGGCTGCGTTCATCGTACGTTGCGCAAGTGGTGAGTTGTATACGTGCTTACAACGTACGATCTCTGTGCGATTGCAACTTTACCGTAAGAACGCCGTATTTACACGTGCTTCTTCCGTACGGCACGTACGGGGCACGCGCGTCGCACGTACTCGCACGTACTCGCACGCACGGGTGGTGAATCCGCAGACCGCACATAGAAAAAAGTTTTACATGCACTTAAAGGTCTACGGCGTGTCTGCGTGCTCCAAAATTTGTAGAATTCCGTACGGAGGTGGTACTCACCACGCACGAATGTCCTATGTTTGCCCACGTTTTTGCACGTAGACAGCACGCAGAAGTACGTACGGCCGGTTGTGACCGTAGCTTAAGACACATTTACGTGTTCCCATACATGTGCAGGTCCTGTAAAGCCGTAAAGAATATCATGTGTTAATGCGCATGTACTACTTACCGCATGGATACTCAGCCCTGCTGGCCTGTCCGAAGACTCTGATGTTAGTTGTATCCCAGTCAATCACGTTGCCATGGTAACTACAGTTCGCTCCTATTTCGGCTGGAGATAGCACGCGGTCCCAGAGGTTCACTTCCGACAGCTCTCCGATGAATGACTGGTCTGCATCGAATCCCCCACCGACTACGTCTTGTTCCTGTCCGAGGATCCATGTTCCGCCTCTGCGCACTCTTCCTCCCACTCCAAACCCCGAGCCTGAAGCCCTCAGCATGCCGTCAGCGTACAGCTGCCAGGCTCCATCACTGCTGCGCCAGGTAGTGCAGACGGCGTGCCACTCACCGTCCCAAACGGGTGGGTCTGCCATTCGGATGCTGCTTTGTACGAATAACTGAATAAAATGACATAAGTTACATCAGTTAGTATATCCAGCATAAGCAAGCAATAGACAGCAGAAGCGAAATATCGAAAGAGATTGTATACTTACTAAAAATCCACCTTCAACATTTAAGAGAAGCTCGTTGTCGTGTTCTGGTACCGCGTAGCTGACCAAGTTTATGTCATTGCTGGAATCCATGTTGGAGCGCATGTGCACACAGAGGGTAAAGCTTGATAAGTCCTCAGACAATGTGGTCTCCATCCTGGCATAGTCATCGATGCTTCTTGGACCGGGGAAGATGATCTTCTGTGAGTCCCCTGGTACAACATGTAACTTTATTAAACAAACTTTTAAGGCGGATAAAATGTGTGACAATGTGGCAAACCAAAGTAGTCACTAATAAATGTACTGTGAAATACCTGTGATGGCCTGTGGGGTGCTGTTCTCCACAGTCGTACTTGCGGGGATCTGTGGGGTGCTGTTCTCCACAGTCGTACTTGCGGGGGCCTGTGGGGTGCTGTTCTCCACAGTCGTACCTGTGGTGGCCTGTGGGGTGCTGTTCTCCACAGTCGTACTTGCGGTGGCCTGTGGGGTGCTGTTCTCCACAGTCGTACTTGCGGGGGCCTGTGGGGTGCTGTTCTCCACAGTCGTACTTGCGGGGATCTGTGGGGTGCTGTTCTCCACAGTCGTACCTGTGGGGGCCTGTGGGGTGCTGTTCTCCACAGTCGTACTTGCGGGGGCCTTGGGGGTGCTGTTCTCCACAGTCGTACCTGTGGTGGCCTGTGGGGTGCTGTTCTCCACAGTCGTACTTGCGGGGACCTGTGGGGTGCTGTACTCCACAGCCTTACTTGCGGGGGCTTCTTGGGTGCTGTTCTCCAAAGTCGTACCAGTGCTGGCATGTGGGGTGCTGTTCTTCACAGTCATACCTGTGGTGACCTGCGGGGTGCTGTTCTTCATAATCGTACCTATGGTGGCCTGTGGGGTGCTGTTCTCCACAGCCGTACTTGCGGGGACCTGTGGGGTGCTGTTCTCCACAGTCATACTTGCGGGGACCTGTGGGGTGCTGTTCTCCACAGCCGTACTTGCGGGGACCTGTGGGGTACTGTACTCCACAGCCTTACTTGCGGGGGCATTTGAAGTGCTGTACTCCACAGTCGTACTTGTGGTGGTCTGTGGGATGCTGTTCTCCGCAGTCGTACTTGTTGGGGCGTGTTGGGTGCTGTTGTCCACAGTCGTTGTAGGGATTACTGCACGGCGATAACAGAAAATAGATAACCACAATGTGGCCAATGCGGCCGGCCATTTTACATCTCCCAATATAAGCGTCACAGTCGTCCCGGTAGTGATGTTAACTTGAAGAATGATTTTTTTTTATTAAGAACATCAGCGACCAGGAGGAACGTCTAATTGGTGTTATGGGTGCCAGGGTTTCCTAACAGGTGGGAAAATGTAACAACTATTTAAAAAACCCTTTAACTGTTTCTAATTTTCCAGAATTTCATCCACTGCCGAGAGTAGCCAACGAGAAAACAGGGCCATCTCATTTAGTGATCAGTTACAAATTTTCACATGATCTAAAGAAGTACATACCCCCCCC
>NW_017802379.1:11820600-11851331 GCF_001625305.1 Branchiostoma belcheri | reverse complement strand
ACACGCAACAAACACAAATCACTGCAAATCAACTTTATTCTTAGCAAATGTACGTATGTTGAGTACCAATTTTTTTAAAAGTTATACTGATGTCAAAAAATTATAATATTATGAGCACCGAATCGCGATACTGCGGCACTGGCCGTGTCAAACGTGCACCGCCGGACAAAAATCTCTGTGTGCAGAGCGCCGGCCATGCGCGCCCGGGCACTTGAAAATTGCAGGCACATCGGGCATATCTACAAATATTTTGATTAAAAATATAACTGCTGGTATCTGGGAAATGTTAGTTGATTCTCTTTTGCGCCCTGCTTTGCGGGCGTTTTTTTTTTTTTTTTGCTGGATAGAAACGCTACCGTGGGCCGCTACAAAACCGAAGGCGACCTTTGCATACTTCCGGGTTCAAAATCTCGCCGAAGACGGCATAAATATTTTAAGTAATATATATTTTCCCGAAAGATTCTTTCGATTATGCATTTCTTCACTAGAGTATCGATGTGTAGTCGTGGAAAATAGAGTTTTAGCGCATATTTCCGAACAAAGAAAATTGTTTACACGTGCGTCAGATCGATCGTCAGGTATACCACCGGCAGTCTCGCGCGGTGCACGAAACAAATTTTTGCGCCGCGTTTTAGGATATAAATGCCGGAACACGAACTTTCATTTTTTTTAAATATGCACTTTACAAATTTTACAAAAGCTGCTAGGAATACCAGACCCACACCACTTATTCCTGACAGGATAAGCTATCTGTCACCAAAATGTCAAGACCATAGCATGTTGAAGACAAATGATACAAAAACAGTACCAAGGTCATCCACCAGGAGGCCCATATTTGACCATTTTGTTGTCCTAAGACTTAGCATACGAAATATCATTACAATCCATAAAGGCGTTCTGAAGTTAAACTGACTACAACTGTGCGGAAACACAAACACACACACACACACACACACACAAACAAACAAACAGACAGACAGACACACACACACACACACACATACACACACACATAGACACGCCAAAAACAATACCTCCATTTTTCATGGAGGTAACAACACCTCCCATGTTTCAATGAGTAAAAATTGAAAACCTAGCATGTCCAGGGCAAAAGATGTAAAACCCGAAGGAACAAAGTACCGTCGCCATGCCCCAGGGGACACTAACGACTTTGACCTTTGTCTTGCCAAAGCCTTCTTAACTTAATATATGCTGACCACAAATATGTGGAAACAATAAAAGACGGGACACAATATGTACAACAATGTACGCAACAACTGTCAAAAGTTCTAAAATGGAAAGCGCAAACGTCAATATTTTGAACCTTACCTGATAGAGAGACTTGGCAAATAAACTTGTCGGCTCTAGTACACGGTGCATCGTTCCATGTGTTACTGTTGTAATACTCGGCACAGTCCTCGTCACCTGCGCTGTTGGGTTCGCCTGGACTCCAAGGTCTGAAGTCGCCTAGAGGAACGTTATCGTCCCAAATCCAAACTCCCTCTTGGTGGACATCAGTCAGTCCAAAACGGAAGGGAGCGTTAATGTCGACGGCATTTTTCAGATCGAAGAGGAAGTTGTTGGTTGGGTTGTCGCGGGGCATGGCAAGGGTTCCCCCGTCTGAAGAACACCTAGTGACTGCACCGTTGTAGGTTGTAGTTTCGTTGAAGGCCTTGTAGCACAGGCGATTAGGCTGATGGTAAACGTACCCGTCTGGGCAACCTATTTCAGAACGAACAAGAATTCGTAGATTTCATACCTCCATGAAATATATGAGTTTTTGTAAATGTTTTTTGCCGGGGCGTGCCCCGGCTTAGTGCCCGGTTTAATGCCACGGTGTTTCAATGTTCAATGTTAAATGGTGTTTCAATGTTCGGTCAGTGTTTGGTTGCTTCGATGGTCAAAGCAATGCAGAAGCCATTTATACCGAGTGCTATGCCATAGTTAAGTGTTTGTGGTTTTCGATAATACAGCACTTAAATATAAAATAGGATGACTTAACAATAAATTCACATTTATATTGTTCATTCACATTCAGATACACACGAGTAGCGCAGTGCATTAAGTCACTGCCATCACATGAAAATTTCGTATCTGCTCTTAAAACTAAAGAAAATATCATTTTCTTACTTTTGAATAAATTATGTATATGTGGTTCACATCTGACCCCGGATTGGCTCATACCATTCTAACCCGGGGGTGTTCTGCTTCTGCTTACATATATAAGGCTATCGCAAAATGAACCGAGTGATTTTACGACAATTCTCAGCGCGCTAAAAGGACTTCGCACCCTTTAAATCGGTAAATACTGTTTATCCATGACCTCTAATCGCCCAGAAAACATTGCAACGCTCATCATTTAAGTCTAAGAAAGGAAAGTGTTGTCTAATTTGCAGTAAAACACTGGTCACGTAAGATTTGCCGTAAAATCGCACGGTTCATTTTGCGATAGCTTGTCTAGCGGAGAAGAACAACAGCAAGCTTTTATTTTAAGGAGGTGAGACTGTTTTTATCGTACGAAAAATGGTTTAGTTAGTAAAGTTATCTTGCAGTGCTGGAATTTGGATGTATTAAAATATGACGTTACATTCTAAGGAACAGTGTCATGTGAGTAAAATCAGCACGGCATTTGACGAGAAATTTTGTAGAGGATGTAGAAGTTTCACGTGAATGCACTTGGGTGGGAGGGGGGCGTGCGTCCATTTGCTGGATATTTTCGATGGTAAGATTTACGTTGAAAATATACTGATCATTAATTCAGATACCTTGAAAGATATTAATAAGGAACAGTATAATGCAATTTTAGTAAAACCAGTGTCCACTGTGCTGGAGTAGATTGTTGCGAGCGTCCCAAAAAAAATTATGCAGGGTATTTTCGATCGTTGTAGATAACAGTCAGCGAATCAGTTGGCAAGACGTCACACATGAACTTTTGTTGTAGATTTTGTTTTTTGTTGGTACTAGTAATATGTTTTGTAAACAAGACGATGTTTTCTTTCTGTTTCAGTGACGCCTTAAACTGTCCTCTACTACATATACCAGTGACACAATAAAAACAGAATCTTACAGTTAGTCTATACTCAATACAATTTTACTAAAATTTTATAAAATTCTACTGAAATCTAGCCTCTACATTTTACATCCAACCAAGGTTTAAAAGAGAGTTGTTGATCCAACCAAATTAGACCCTGAGACCAAACAGACCCTACCATTGATCACTGTGCATTTTACACACCCCAAACTCAACCGTGTCACTGATCACTGTACATTTTGCACACACCAGACCAATCGTGCCATTGAGCACTGTGCATTTTCCACACACCAGACCAATCGTGCCATTGAGCACTGTGCATTTTGCACACACCAGACCAATCGTGCTATTGAGCACTGTGCATTTTGCACATAAAGTCAAGCTAAGAACACGTATATTGTGAACAATGTGTGAATCTATTTTATCAGGAGAATGCTACCAAGGTGACATCATTTTCAATGGAGATCCAACTTGAAGCATGCACAATTCAAACAGCAATTTATTTTTATTCTTGCAACAACTTTACAGGAACACAATATGCAACTTTCATGTAGTTCTAAGCACGCCCCGGCCAGCTTTTTTTAAAAGCTTTTCTTGTTTTATTTGTCTCATTGACTATGGACAGAAGGTCGTTATTCGCATAATCTAGTTTAATTTGTGGTTTTATAAATTTAAATGAAAATATTTTCGTGTAAAATTCCTCTCCTTTGTCATGCTTCATTTCCTCATTAATGTCCTCATTAATTTTGCAAATGACCTCCACATTAACATAATATATGCATAATGGTGTTAACCTTTAAGTAACTTACACATGTCACAAGGTATAAAATTCCCGTCATTCACCAATAAGGAGTCACACAATTTTCACATACATTATGCAAATTAGATCATTTGCATAATTTGTAACTGTTGATGTTCCACCTGCCACAGATAGATTACATGTATAGCAGTACCATTACATAAAACACTGTAATTATAGAATTTTCTCATTAATTATGCAAATTAAGTCCTCATTTGCATAATTTGCATTTAATTATGTACAACTCTCTCTCTCAGCTACCTACATACCAAAAATGATGAAAATATGTTGTTCGTGTCTCGACTTATTAGCTTTAAAAGTTTTTACCAGAAACTAACCTGCAGTTACAGAACAAGCTGCTAGGGGGGCCAAACTTACACCACTTTTTTTTTCTGACAAGGTAGGCTATCTGTCACCAAACATTCAAGACCATAGCATGTTCAGGACAAAAGATACAAAAATCGGAAGTTCTTCTGCAGTACCAAGGTCATCCACCAGGCCCATATTTAACCTTGACCTTTGTCTTCCTAAGACCTACCAGCATACCAAATATCATCACAATCCATGAAGGCGTTATGAAGTTATGCTGCGGAAACACAGACACACAGACACACACATACGCAGACGCGCCAAACACAATACCTCCATTTTTCATGGAGGTTAAAAAATCTTATGATTCTTTTTAGTCACATTTTGACGACCTGTTTTATATGACCCCCTGCGGAGGTCAACTGAACTTCAGCCGCTCACCCCGGAACGAGTTTGCGTAATGCAGCGAATTATACACAAGCAGGGGAATCTTCACGATCCAAATCAGACAGTCTAAAATCCTATTCATTCTATTCGGTTTACTCCTGGCTATCTACCTCTAGCAGACGTCGTTCTGGCAAGGATTTGAGAGCTTTGTCCGCAAACTTCGGCCTGACGTACAAGTGGCAAAAAGCACAAGTCTCCGACAAAGATCGACGTGCGGAGCCGAACCATGTGAACAAGGCCCAGAACCCCTGGAAGTCACGAACATTCCGCGGATATTCGGAATTTAAGTCGGTCGCTCGGAAATGGTGACGACCGTTCTAAAATGCTGAATGGCAGTTAAAGTTATAGCAGAAGTGTAAGTCGTGATGGTAGTGATTTTATTTTATTTTATAGGATTTGTGACTTTCTATTTGCAAAAAATACTTATAAGCCTAAGATATTTATGTAAGGAAACCGCAATTCAGCACTTGTGCTGTAAATGTTTTTTTTTTTTTGTTGAATAAACCATTCTCTCTCTCAAAAAGCGACGGCTGTTCTGAGCAAAGGCGATGACCGTTCGGAAAGGCGATGACCGTTCGGAAAGGCGATGGCCGTTCGAAAAGGCGACGACCGTATACGAGACGGAAATTTGCCGCGGCACCCCACGGCGATTTTCGTGGGGCACGTCCAGGATGCGCTACACAGAAATGTATTCTTGTCCCGTGTAAATCAGGCCTTTGTATAAACACGTCATAGAATCAGGGGGTCGCTCATTGTACTGTGTTCTGTGACCTTAACTGCAAATGTAAAAAAAAAACTCGCTGCGCCTGATGTAAAAAAGCACGCAGACCCTAATACAGCACTACTCTCTGGCAAAGCGTTTCACGCGTACAGAGACGACTGTTTTCAATACACCGATCACTAAATGAGATGAACAATGGACTTTTCCATAACATGATTACAGGTCAAAGAAGATGGTAAAAAGAAATAATAATGTTTGCATAGGTGTCATCACCGTATAAACTAGTCACTTGGCTCGTAAATTATCGGAATGCACGATGTTGACTAATTTCCTAGCAGATACGAGGACAGTTTCACAGTCCTGCGCACGTTTTTAAATACTTCATCACATCTACATATTAGTTTATCTTTTAACCCTATCTAGACCGGGCTTTTTTGGGCTTGGTGGGACCGGGGGGGGGGGGCCCTCAGAACTCGAGAACGGTATATCGTAGGACCACCAAATTTTCAGAGGATGATGTAATAGTAAAAATTTATCATACGTACAATTTTTATGTCGTTGTGACGTAATATGACGTCATTATGACGTCATTAATGTGATTTTATTGGCCAAAACCGTCTAGATAGGTTATTCCCTGAAAACTAAACAGTATACGACATAACTTTACCAAAAGTGTTTATGACAGAATATTAGGATGTACCAAGTCTTATGTTGCAAGCAACATAATAGCAACACCGGTGACGTCATAAAATGACGTCATGCATATATTACATATCCGCCATCTTGGATCATCAATCTTGAATTTTGAAAAATAGTTTTTTTTTTCAGGATGAAGCCTAAAATACATTGTAAACAGACTAAACACATTCATATGAACCTTTTTTGTAAAAAAAATGGGAGTATTGATGAAATTTTAAGGAAAATAAGCTGCATTTACCTGATCTAATGATATGGTCCGCCATCTTGGATTTTGGCCAATGACGTCATCAAATTAGCATAAATTATGCATTTTTAATGATAAAATTTACATTTAATTATATGTGATGTTATTAATGTTAGAAACAATGTGTAACTTGACATAAAACCCATAAAATTCTGTTGTTTAAATGGAAATAATTACATTTGGCAAAAAATGCCTGTCAGAAACCATGCCATGGCAACAAGAAAAATCATAATCTTATTCCACTGATACAGATTTGTTGCCAACAATATTTTAGAAAAAGTCACCAAATTTGGCGGTTCTAGCTTTAGCCGTTCAGACGCTAGGTGACATCAAAGTTGCCGCGGGCACTTTAAGCCCCCCCCCCCGGTCTAGATAGGGTTAAACCTTAAACAAAGAAGCAAGGGTGAATCACAAGAAATAGACGTAAACATGAACAATATGACTTCCGTCAGTATGACTGGGGCGTTGGTACAGAAATTCCTACGGTTCAAATTACCTGCCGTCTATATTGCTATGTCAAACAAAGAGAACCCCCTGAACAATACCTCCATTTTTCATGAAAGTAATTATGGCGCAACGTCGAGTTAACGTGCTAAACCACATACATATATTACATATACACATACATACATACACAGACTCACACACACACACACACACACACACACACACACAATATACTCCTTACCATACGTGTTGTGACTTGTGTAGGAGAAACTGAACCCCCAGTGTTCTACACTGTAGTCAGATGTGAACCTCAGGAACATCACGTTAGATGTGCTGGCGATAGGGCTGACTGACTGCGGACCCGTTAACCTAGAGATTCAAGAATAAATTGCAATTGAGCCAATCTATGTCTCAATGCGGTCTGGATTCCACCCCCCCAAAAAAAAAAACAACACACACAACACAATCGAAGCTTTTTATAAGGATGTTTCGGAATATGTATTCATATACACCATAGATTGGTCATCACCATTTTTTTCATACCAACCTTTCATAACCAGACATGGTGACGCACACTCAAGTTATATCAGCTTAATTATTTTATGTCGTCACCAACGCAGAAAGAGGACAAATACGGAAGAGGACAAAACTGATTTTCACCTGCGAGTTAAGTGACGAAAGTCGTGTCAAGTGCCTTACCCTACTCTCCAAGCAGAGGTTAGGGTTTGGGGTTATTTTGGCGTGTTTTTAGACTTTTTCAAACCCCGATAAAAAGTCTAAAAACATGCCAAAAATACCGAAAATCCAAAAATCTGCTTGGAGAGTACCTTTCCCAAAGGCATAAGATCGGTAGCATGTGAGGACTCGAACCCGAGACCTCTTGGTTCACAGTCGAGCACTCTGCCGCTACGCCACACGACCCCACATATTGCTAGCTGCAGCATTGATATGAGGTAGTTCTTATCAATAGATTACAGTTTAGGGTCTTACTCCTGTAACACCGCCGCACTTGCACTGTCTCCATCGTAGATGCGCAGAAAGTCATAATCTTGCTCCACGTTGAAGCTGTCAAACGTGAGACGGATCGTGCTTCCTGCCGGGACGGTGATCAGCCACTCGCAGTCCTGGCTGCTGCCATAGTTACTGGGGTAGTTCGGTGACGTGACGGGGCCTCCAGAGGGAGCCGTCAGGTTGCCTCCACATCCGGAGACGTCCGGTACCGGTGGCAGGAACACTGTGTCATAATAATCTGAGAACAATAGAATAAAATCGAAAATGAGTTTATTTGGCAGCTTCTATAGTTTTGTTGACTTTTCACGCTCAAAGATGCTGACCGTTGGGCAACCGATAAATTACCAAGTATCATTGGTCATCGAGGTCATCATTAGACTACTGGAAGACTTTAAAGATCAATGGAAGATCACTGAGATCATCGTGAGATAATTGCAAGACCTCGGAGATCATGGAAAGCTCACTGAAAGACCATTGAGTGATTTGTCAAAGTTTTGAAAGCACGAGAGCCGCTTAAAGCGAAAGTTGGCAACATCTCATCGACCGCTGCAGTTCCTGTGCTTCTCGCATGGCGTTATGCCAGGGGCTCGTTGTTTTCCGTGGACTTTTAAAATTGTTAAGCCCCTGTCACACATTCGCGCCCGTTCCCCGAATTTGTTCCCAGGTTCGGCTGACGTTCGGGAGCAACATGACCACATTTAGGTCACGTCTATTTTTCTATACGAATCGTGACGAATTTGAGTGAGCCTTGAGTCAAATTTGATCCCCAAACACGCCAATAACACTGTTGACTTACTCCCGAATGGTTGGCTGGTGTTCTGCTAACTGACAGCCAACCACCCCTGAATGTTTTAAGTATTTTGAAATATTCGGCTGGCCGACTTTGTGCTGACCTACTCGTAACCATGGTTGGGTATGGGGGCGTTTGGCTAGTGTTCGGGAGGCCAGATTCATGAATGTGTGACAGGGGCTTTACAGGTCATTTGTGCTCCCTGATGAATGTTCAAATGACATGCAGTTTCCTTTGTGGACAGTACATGTGAGCTACCACCAAATCAGCTGTAATACCGCGCCGATAGAATCGTGTATAGCTTGAATTCTTTCTCCTCATGATATATTGTTGCACGTTTGGGTCATCAAATGGATCATTGAACATAGAAAGCACTTTCCGCTGAAAATTCCAGCTCCGGCGGTGTTACTCCCACACATCCCCGCTAGATCAGGGTCGCTAGATATAATCACAGGGACGAGCTCTTTGTCAGTCTGAACCACACTGTCCCACTGCCGTGACTGATCACTCTGAACTCACTTACGCTTCACCTGTTACTCTGGCGAAATGATGTCCTCTATACTTAGACAGTACAACGCATGAATATATATGTCGCCGCCACGTACAACTTGGGCCTGTACAATTGTCACTGGCACTGGCCGCCTTGCAATGCCAATGCCAAAGAGCATGGCGCAATATTCTTCCATATTCCTACACTATTCCATTATACCTCATGTGTTTTTATTCAATCGAGATCATTGGAATGCATTGATAAAATAGCGCACTACCATACAACTCTCTGTTTATTCGTATATTACTTTCTTTCAGCAAACATAAGAGTAACTAAATTTCCTCCCTCACACAGCCACAGGTCTGTAGTAAGTATAGAGGGATTCGCCTAATCTCCTTTACAATAACACCCCAACCAATGAACTGAAGTGTTATTAATAGCTAGCCATATATATAGATAAATCTACCATTGCAACAGACTCCTGACATCAAGCGGACATAACAGAATATTTTCCTTCTGTATGTTAGTTGTGATATTTTGTTATCCTAGGAGCAATCTAACCGTAACGAGAGTTTCAGATGAACTTGGTAACGGCTGACAAGGATACGGAATGTTTAGAATGTGACCTTAACCCTACCTAGAACGGGGGGGGCTAAAAGTGCCCGCGCCAAGTTTGATGTCACATAGCGTCTGAACGGCTAGCCGTAGAACGGCCAAACTTTGCTGACTTTTCCCAGAATATTGTTGGCAATAATTCTTCATCATTGGAATAAGATAATAATTTTTTGTGTTGCCATGGCAACGGGTTTCTGACAGGCATTGTTTGCTAAATTTAGTACTTTTTATTTTAACAATAGAATTTTATGGGTTTTATGTCAAATTTACATAAAATTACATGGGGTGATATTAATATTAGAAACCATGAGTAACTTGACATAAAACCCATAAAATTATATTCTCTGGTTCGAAGTCCTGTCTGTAAGTGACACACAGCAAGAAACCAACGCGTTCTACCAAACAATGAACCAAAAAATCGATGAACACTTCCCTGTGAAGACAGTCAAAACTCATGAACGTGACAAACCCTGGATAACCTCCAAAATAAAACACCTTATACACCTGAGACAACAAACATTTAAATCGGGTAAAAACGAAAGATGGAAAAAATTAAGAAATAAGGTACACCATGAAATTAAGAAAGCCAGGAAAACCTTCTATTCGAGCAAAGTCAAAACTTTTCGGACTGAGGACCCTTCAAAGTGGTACCACATGATTAAGACAATGGCAAATACTGCGAACAAAGGACTAACGCTCAACATTGAGGGAACGCCCCCTGACGATTTCAAAGTCACTGCTGATGCCATAAATAAGTCTCTATCCACTGTGACATGTTCACTAGACCCGCTCAATCCGGCCAACTTACCAGCTTTCCTTCCAGCAAAACCCGTTGAAGAGTTTCTACCATGGCAGGTGTACCATAAACTACGTCATATCCAAGTCAGAAGCGCTGGCGGGCCAGATGGGTTACCAAACAAAATCATCAAGGAGTTCGCCTATGAGATTGCCACAGTTTGGTTGTCTCCCGGGTCACTCGACTACACATTGCCTAGTTGACATTATCAATCAGCTTGCGAGAACATCCAACCAACGTGGTACCATCACTAGTCTAGTAACAACAGACTTCGCTAAGGCCTTTGATAGGGTGCAGCACCTCCACGTTGTCACAAGTCTCCTGAACCTTGGCCTCCGACCTTCAATCGTACGTTGGGTTTGCTCATTTCTTACTGACAGGGAACAAAGGGTGATTTACAAATGTACTTTTTCTGATTGGATAACAACCACGTGCGGCCTTCCCCAGGGAACCGTTTTAGGTCCCCTGTTATTCCTAGCACACATCAACACTGCAAGCCAAGATGCATCTGCAAAACACTGGGAATTTGTTGATGACTTAAATCTTGCTGAAAGCCGAAACATACAAACCCCGTCCACCATCCAAGCTGATCTTAACGACCTACACAACTGGGCAGTGTCACATAGCATGAAATTACACCCCAAGAAATGCAGCGTACTACATGTATTCTTTACTAGAACTCCCCCTCCACTACCACCTCTGTCGATCGCAGGAGTACCACTGACCGAGGTCCACGTCGTGAAACTGCTCGGAATGTATGTCCAGGCTGACCTTGGCTGGAACACGCAGGTCAACAACATAATAAAGAAAGGCAGCCAACGACTCTTTATGCTTCGTAAGCTGACACAGTTCAACCTCTCGCGCTCCGAGCTTCTCACCTGTTACAAGACTTTCGTCCGTCCTACTGTCGAGTACGCTGCACCGGCTTGGCACGCAGATCTAACTGCACAACAACGCGGAAGGATCGAAACTATTCAAAAACGGGCCTGCCGGACAATTCTTGGCTCCGATTATACCAGCTACACTGAGGCCTGCCGGACGCTTGTCTTACCAACCCTAGACAGCCGCCGCCGTGACTTGTGTTTTAAGTTCGCCAGACAAGTTGTGACATCTGTAAAATTCAGAAACTGGCTCCCACCTCTCCGTGGCGAGGTTAGCGGCAGACAAACGAGAACGTCTCAGCTCATAGACACTATCACAACTAGGACTGACAGATACAAAAAAAGCCCAATCCCTTACATGGTATCCCTCCTAAACAGCACAAATATGTAATAGCACCACAAGTACCACTGACCACTACTTTATTGTGACACAGGAATTGATTTACGACGATTTATTTATTTATTTATTTATTACGATTAATAGGTTAAAACTTAAGTGATACATAGTTTGTACGATTGTAAGATTGTAAATACCAGTACCTAATTTTCGAACCAAAGTAATATGTAGATTCCGATATGATTTCCATTTGTATTTCCCTACTATTAACAACTTATATTGTAAACAACTTGATCATAATTCAGCCCTGTATGTCAAGGCTGCGAGATATGTTGTAAATATGTTGATACAAACAAATAAACCAATATATATATAACATCACTGCACAGATCAAGTAAATGTAGAGGTCATTGATTAAATGATAAACTGGAATTCTACCGAAGGATTTGACTATTACAAATGCAACAAGAATTTGATAAAAAAAACCTTGTGATTGTAGTGTTTTTCGTCGTGGTGAAGTTGGACGGCCAGCAAAGCGTTTTCTGTATTAGTCCGCGAGCAAGGGTGATGCGGTTTGTCGCCTGATGACTCAAATACCTGCGTTCTATGTGGAATTTCAAGGCATTCGCGTCACCGGATTTTGCGAAAAACTTATCGCAACAACCTATATATTTTTCCCGATTTTCAAAAACAGGAAGTAGTAAGCTATTTCAGTATATAACCCGTTAGCCTGGGAAAATTCGATTTTCCTAGCAGGTCCGTCGAAAAAGCTGCAAAAAACTATATTTTTCGTATCCAAAATTTACGTTTCTACCCAAATTATAGAGTCAACGGACAATAACCAAAATTGTATCTGAAGCCGGTTGGAAACCTCCGTTGACTGATGTAATGAGATTTCCCGGCGTACTTTTTTTGGTGGAGTTGTAGCCCTTCGGTCTGAGGGTGTCCGCCGGCTTCAAAATCGTGAAAAAAACTCCGGTCCGAGACCATAAGTAACCGACACATCATTCACCATTACGAAATCATAGCATTTTTGCATTAACCCTCAACAGTACACCTTCCCGGACTGATTAATCTGTACACCTGCTTAATCAACATGCTACCAGCTTAATTGTTTTGCAAACTGATGTGGGAACCTCTGTGTCCACATTACATTAAAAAAATCATACATTTTTAACTTTTTCTATTTTTTGGTGAAGAAAAGAAGACAAGAAGAAATACCCGATTTTTAAACCCATTTCAGACTGAAGGGGCTTTTGAGGCCCAACCTTGATCTCAGATAGCGGCTAAACGGCTTGCGCTAGAAGTATCAAATTTGGAGACCTTTCCTAAAATGTCTCTGGGAAAAAGTTCATATTAGTTTAATACTAGTAAGTTGATGTTTTTTTGTGTTGCCATGGCAACGGGTTTCTAGCAGGCAGTTTTTTTTTAAATAGAAGTAATTTTGGTTTAAACATAAAAATTTTCTGAGTTTTATAATAAATTACACTTCTTTTCCAACATTAATAACATCTTACATAATTAAATATAAGTTAAATCATTTAATATGCATAGAATATGCTAATTTCATGACGTCATTGGTCAAAATCCAATATGGCGGACTATATTATTAGCACTGACGTCATATGACGTCATAATTACACCAAAGTTATTAAAATTTAATTCTGTTACTACACCATTCTCTGAAAACTTGGTAGACATACGATAAGTGCATAAAAACATATAAAAACGGAAATAAGGTAATGTATAAGAACGCAAGTGTAGCCATTATGATCGAAAGTCGGCTGGGGTCCGCGCGGACCCCAAAAGAAAATCAGATATGATTTTTTTATAAATGGAAGAAACGGAGTTTTCTGCACTGTGTTGCGAGACAACTTTGTGGGTGACAATTACCTAAAATTTCAGAAAAAAATCTTTAGAAACAAAAAAGATATTACAGAATATATAGTGCTGGGGTCCGCGCGGACCCCAGGTGTACTGTTTAGGGTTAATTATGTAAATTAGGTCATCATTTGCATAATTGGTATCTGTGGATGTTATATCTGCCATAGATTACATATATTACATATATTAAATTACTTTAATGTAAAACACTGGCATTATAGAATTTCCTTATTAATTATGCAAATTTAGACACCATTTGCATAATTTGAATTTGATTATGTACATCTCTCCGTCAGCTACCTATCTACCAAAATTGATGAAAATATGTTGTTTCTATCTGGATTTTTTAGCTTTTAAAGATTTTGCCCGAAAGTCCCCTGCAGTTCCAGAACAAGCTGCTAGAGGGACCAAACCCACATCACTTATTCCTGACAGGAAAAGCTAGCTGTCACCAAAAATTCAAGACCATAGCATGTTCAGGACAAAAGATACAAAAAACGGAATTTCTGCTGCAGTACCAAGGTCATCCACCAGGCCCATATTTGACCTTGACCTTTGTCTTCCCAAGTCCTACCAGCATACCAAATATCATCACAATCCATGAAGGCGTTATGAAGTTATGCTGCGGAAACACAGACACACAGACACATACACACACAGACGTGCCAAACACAATACCTCCATTTTTAATGGAGGTAAAAAAATGTTATGTTTCTTTTAGTCACATTTTGACGACCTGTTTTATATGACCCCCTGCGGAGGTCAATTGAACTTCAGCCGCTGTCCGGAACGAGTTTGCGTAATGCAGCGAATTTATACACAAACAGGAAAATCTTTACGATCCAAATCGGACAGTCTAAACGCCTATTTATTCTATTCGGTTTACTCCTGGCTATCTACCTCTAACAGAAGTCGTTCTGGCAAGGATTTGAGAGCTTTGTCCGCAAACTTCGGCCTGACTTACACGTGGCAAAAAGCACAAGTCTCCGACTAAGATCGACGCGCGGAGCCGAACCGTGTGAACAAGGCCCAGAACCCCGGGAAGTCACGAACATTCCGCGGAGATTCAGAATTTAAGTCGGTCGTTCGGAAATGGTGACGACAAATCTAAAATACTAAATGACAGTTAGAGTTATAGCAGAACTGTAAGTCTGTGATTTTATTTGATTTTACAGGATTTGTGATTTGTTTTAATTCCCATTTGCAATGTATAATACTGATAAACCTAAGATATTTGTGTTTTTTTGTTGTTGTTGTTGAATAAACCATTCTCTCTCTCAAAAGGCGACGGCTGTTCTGAGCAAAGGTGACGACCGTTCGGAAAGGCAATGGCCGTTCGGAAAGGCGATGTCATCTGCTATGCCAAGACGTGAACCTACCGACTTTGCTTTTCTCCACACTTCCTCCTTACGGTCCTTTCTCCAGCAGATGTGTACCCGCTCCGTTTGGTAGCGTTGGCTTGCAGCTTCCATTTTGGTAGGATCTTGACAGCGTTTTCGTGTGTCTCTTCTAGGTGCTGGTAGTAGTTAGTGAAAAAGTCAAGGTCATAAGCATACTGAGTTTCAGGGGGCAGCCTAAGCCTCTTGTCTTCAACGGGAGTTGGAGGGCAGGACCTGCGCAGGTCACGGAGTGCTGCTTCGTAGTAAACGTTAAATAACTGTGGGCTCAGACTGTCACCCTGGGGTGAGCCGACAACTGCATGGAATGGCGGGGCCGTTTCACCTTGTACCCGTACAGCGAGGGTGGTGTCGCTCAGCAGGGCCTGTACCATTCGCACGGTGTCGTTGTCCCCTACCACGTCCTTCAACACCGATATGAGCTGAGCTCTGTCTACAGTGTCGAAGGCACGACTAAGATCAATTCCCAAGATGTGGACATCCCACATCTTCGTCATGACCAGGTCGGCAAGAATTCTCTTGGTGAAGATGATGCCAGCCGTGCTTTGTCCCTGGCGGTCGGCTGACTGCGATCTTGGTAGGTAGAGGGACACATGTGGTTTGCATCGCTCCAGTACTATGAGCGAGAATAGCTTTCGTATGCCGTTTAGCAGCACTATCGGACGAAGGCTACTGCACGGACCTTTCGGCTTGCCTGGCTTTTGTAAGGAAACTAGGATGCCTTGTCCAAGTGCGGGGATTATCTGTCCCTTACTGAACATAGCATTGATGATCTTTGCTATTGTATTAGCCATAGGATCGTTGGGCATGGAGGAGCAGTACTTCAGGAGTTCATTGGGTACACCATCTGCCCCAAAGCTGCGTCCGTTCTTGAGCCGTGAAGCTGCCTTAGCTACTTCTCTGGCTGATACTGGATTACAGAGGGGCGCTGCTTGGAACGGGGGAAGTGGTGTCGCGTCGATGTTGAAGAGACCCTCGAAGTATTTTGCGATGACTTTGGCCTGGTATAAAGGTTTGCAAAGCATCTCGCCATTGATGGAACGTACTGAGAGGGGGGTTCGTACCACTAGATCTGAGGTCTTTCATGGCTGCAAACATCCTTGCGTTGTCGTCCTTGATGGCCTCTACCTTTGCTGCTTGGGCGTACAACTTGGCTGTTGCCAGTTCACGTACCCTTGTGCGCTGATTGTTTTGCAACCTCCGTCTCTCCATCGTTAACTTTTTTACTTTGTCATGTATAGTGCGGGTCACGGTACCTCTTTTGAGCTGTTGTATACGTTGTCGAAGGTCTTTCTGATCCTTGGACATCTTTGCGACTAAGGCCACACCAATTTAATTTGTTATTTCTCGGATTCGCCTCTTCGTTTTTTTCTGATTTGACAAAAAAATTGATTCTGGTCCTGAATCAACTGAAAAATGCTCATATTTTGCCCCCAACTGTTGAGGAAAGTCATTTTCTTCCTAGTTGTTACAGTTTTCCCATCTATCATTGCAGTGGTTTGATTAAAAGTTCAAAATTCAATGTTTAAATTTTAACCCATCCTTTTGTGTTGACTTCATGGCTCATTACGTAGCATTTAAGCCTATAATGGGATGCCTAGACCTGTTTTTATTTTTATTTTTTTCGCCCTGTCGCTTCATATTTTTTCTGCAAAAAATCCGAGAACCAACAAATTAAATTGGTGTGGCCTAAAGGATCGTCCGTGAAGAATGTTTCTGAGCGCTTTCTGTGCTGTTCTATGCCCATGATTTTCTTACCCTGTTCTACTAGCAGCGTCGCTGCTTCGTCCCAGGTGCTCGGTTCCTGTCCCGAAAATAATATTAATAATTTTTCTAAGTATTTGTAAAAAATATATATTTTATATATTTTATCTAATCGTGTTCATGTCGAAATACTAAAAATAAACATTGAAAAGAAGCCTCCAGGAGATATCAAATTATACATGATAATTTCCGTTATTATGCGTGCCATTGTGCGTAATATTGTTCTAGATTGTACTCCGTGTAGCCTTGGGCGTACATGTAACAAAGACGCCATTGTTACATATCAACTGATCACACCCTGGCAGATATATATATAGATAGAGATAGGGAGATAGGGAGAGATAGATAACTGAAAAATGAGACAAAAATAAATGAAAAAAATGTAACGATTCTTTTTATTAACATTTTGACGTCATTAAATCAGGTGGTTGCCCTTTATACTGTGTTCTTCGACCTTAACTGTAAATGAAATAACTCGCTGCGCCTGATGTAAAAAAAAGCACGCAGACCCTCATACAACACTACTCTCTGACAAAGCGATTTCCACGTACAGAGATGACTGTTTTCAATACCACCAATGGACTTTTCCATAACATGATCACAAGACAAAGAAGACAAAGAAATAATAATGTTTGCACAGGCTTCATCACCATATAAACTAGTCATTTGGTCACGTAATTTCTCGGAAAGCACGATGTTGACTAATCTCCTAGCAGATACGAGGACCTGCCTCAGTTTCTCAGTCCTACGCGCTTTTTTGCAAACTTCATCACACCTACATGTTACGCCAAAAAGCAGCTACTTAAGGAACTGAATATGGTTTTGAAAGATTGATTGATATGCAAATAAAGTAAACATAATTTTTGGAAGTCGAAAATGGAACAAAAGTCAAACAATACAACACTTAAGCTCCTGTTCGGTATAACAGGACCTTTCTGACTAATTTGTATTATCTTGTCTTGACTTGTCTGACCTTTGTTCCATTTTCGACTTCCAAAAAATTGTATTCACTTTATTTGCATATCAATCGTTTGTGCTAATAAACCTGCATTTCCCCTCTGGTCTCTCAGTCACTGACGAAAGCTAGTTGATACTAGCTGAAATGTCTGACGTTTTTAAAATCATATCCAGTTGCTGCTTTTTGGCGTACCATATTACCTTGATGTGTAATCTTCATCGACGCACCTACATATTAGCTTATCTTTTAAACCTTAAACAAAGAAGCAAGGGTGAATCACAGGAAATAGACGTAAACATGTACAATATGACTTCCGTCAGTATGACTAGGGCGTTGGTACAGAAATTCCTACGGTTCAAATTACCGGCCGTCTATATTGTTATGTCAAACAAAGAGAAACCCCTGAACAAAGCTTATCCTGTTCAAATTCTTGGAAAGAGGCTACGGTGACTAGCATTTCATGGACAATACACGCCTATAAGTATAAGTCGTGACTTTTTAATAAATGTCGAAATTGAAATTTTAAAAAATCAAGAATTGTAAGTAACATTTGTATATAAGTATAAGTCGTGACTTTATAATGAATGTTGAAATTGAAATTAAAATAATCAAGTATTTTAACCTTTGTAGTATCATTTTTGTTAACAATGAGTTTAAGGCCATCGTTACTATGAATTTTGAAAAAGCAATATAATGTTGTTATTGGAGGTGGACAACTGCAGTTTGAAGACCTTAAGCAGGATGTTTGAAGTAGTACCAGAATTCCATTCACTGCCGAGAATAGCCAACGAGAAAACAGGGCCATCTCATTTAGTGATCAGTTACAAATTCTCACATGATCTAAAGAAGTACATATCCCCTTCCCAAGCAAAAAAAAAAAAACTAGACCAAATGCCGCCAGAGAAAAGAAAACAAAAACACAGGCATGTCATCGCTTTGTCAGTTACCAATACAACACAGCTAATATCTGTAGTTAACTTTGTTAGATCTTTAGTTGTAGACAACCATACCAAAGTCCCTGGACTTTTTGTTGTGTCAATAAAGAATCTGTCACGATTTGCCTCGGTCGTAAGCCAACATTCGAGCTGAATGACCTTGGTAATTGTCACCTCTACGTGTATCATACCATGACAAAATGTTAACAAAAACTATCATATAGGTTCAAATATTGTCTTATATTTTTGTACACACAAATGAATGTAATAAACCTCGGTCAACAAAGTCATGACCATTAGTATGGTACTACCTATTTCTGCCTCAGAGCATGACTGTGTAACAGCATTTTATCAAAAGCTAGAATTTTTAAATGCGACTGGGCTAATTTGCATGATACGATGAATGTTTTTTTTAAATTCATAAGTGCGTGTGTATGGAATACTGTACCTTGTCCGTGGCAGGTAGTAATGAGACAGCAACATGTCATGACGACCGCAGCGAGGAGGCCTAAAGTAGACATTATCCTCAGCTTCTTTCCGTAGGAATTAGTCCAACACAAACATTGAACAAGAGCACAGCACATCCAAACCCTCCACGAAAGGGGAGGCGCCGCCTGACTCACTGAGACGGCGCACTTGTTGTTAGGTATGGTTGTACCGACGCTTCAGTTATTAACATTGTCATGTTAATTCGAGGGTCAAACCATTGCAACAGAGGGTACGAAACATTTTCAGTTAGATGAGAACAGAGTTACTTACTTTGCAGCAACTTTTTGCAGGTTTACTACGAAACATACCTCTGTAAAATAATCATGGTTCAGTACGCATTACGTACCGTAACGTAAGAAGCAAGTCTTGCCTTTTATATTAAAATCAATTTCACATCGGACCCCCCCCCCATGCTGCCATATTGAAGCGACCCAACTGTTGCTGTGAGTCATGAATTGTCAAAAAGATAACTGCGATCACCTTGGAAACGGCCACCTACTTCTTTCTCTTCGTCCTTTTTTACATTTTCCCCTCAACTTCTTTAATGATTGTGACCGGGGAATTATGAAAACAGTATTCGCATTTTTTAAGCTGGCTCAAGTTGTCCCTTATATTAAACAATTTCGTAGAACTAATTCTCTAATGTAACCCCACTGCTAAGAAGCCATTGTTGACGCTTAAAATATTCATGAGGGATTACTTTATGGCTTCCTCTAATTTTCCTGACGTGCGGTGCAACCTTGTGAATTATTTTTAGCGTATTATTATGGTTCCGAGAAGAACACAAAGAAACACGTAGGGCAAAATAATATTTGTAGGCATACCACTAATTACATTATTAAATATTAATAAGAAAGATCACTCCTAACAATGGTTGAAGATGACATTTCCGATAAAATGGAAGCATGTACATGCGCAAGGTGAGATCTGGGGTAATGTTATATAGGAACGTAGTTGAAATAAATACGAATTGCTTTTAATACAATTTTAACCACAAATATTTTATTTATTGATATAATCATTTTCTCTCCATCGCTTTCGATCTCTCCTATTAGGCTTCTTTCCGTCCATCTCTCTCTTATTCCTTTCTCAAAACTCTTCATCAGTCTTTCTATCTTTCCATCTATTCTTCTTTCCGTCCCTCACTCTCACCTTTAACCCTCAAACTCCTCCCCATCCATCTCTTCAAAAGCTCCCGGCAACCAACTTATTTGTGGAGGTAGTACACACACACACGAACACAAACACACACACACACACACACACACACACACACACACACACACAACACACACACGTGCGCGCATACACATTACACACACACATACACACACGCGCATACACACACACACACACATACTCTCTCTCTCTCTCTCTCTCTCTCTCTCAGACACACAAAACCACTGCTAGCGATTCAAACCGAGAATCTTCAAATTCGGAGTAAAATAATAACTGTCCATAAGACCACCCTGTCACCGTAGACGTCCTTGCAACCATCTCGGCACTTATTATTACCACACACACCGGAGAAGACGTTTTCAGACGTGTACAGGTGTCTGGGTCATGAATTATACATAGTTTCAACCCACGTTGGTGGTTGGTTCGACTGGTCCTTTTGTTTCCCCTGTTGGTTCCCTATTTCTTTATTGAAATTTCGATAGCCGCTGAATGTGGGTAAATGTAACATAGGTTTGAGTAGTACCGTATACAGAAATATGCCTATCTAGTTCCTTGCCTGTATATGTTGGTGTTAAGATCAGGCAAGGTTCTGGATGACCTCCGCGTATCTAAGAACGTAGATTTGCGCCAGGTGCTGGATACGCGTGGACTATCCAGAACCGTGATGCATTTAGCTCCGGATATATCACGGTTCTGGATACAAGTGTGTGCAGGAATGTTTATGATTTTGCACATAATACAAAGAATCGATGTTTAAACCACCAATCACAGAAGACATTAGAAGTGGTTGCTGATTCCCGTGACATCATGTTTAAACCACCAATCACACCAGACATCAGAAGTAGTTTGGGATTCCCATGACGCCATGTTTAAATTACCAAACACAGAAGACATTAGAAGTGGTTGGGAATTCCCGTGACATCATGTTTAATCCACAAATCACAGAAGACAATAGAAGTGGTTGCAAATCCCCGTGACATCATGTTTAAACCAGCAATCACAGACGACATTAGAAGTGGTTTGGTATTCAAGTGACATCATGTTTAAACCACCAATCACAGAAGACATTAGAAGCGGTTGCGGATTCCCGTGACATCATATTTATACTACCAACCACACCAGAAATCAGAGGTAGTTGGGGATTCTCTGACGCCATATTTAAACTACCAAACACAGAAGACATTAGAAGAGGTTGGGAATTCCCGTGACATCATGTTTAATCCACCAATCACAGAATACATTAGAAGTGGTTGCGGAGCCCCGTGACATCATGTTTAAACCACCAATCACAGACGACATTAGAAGTGGTTTGGTATTCCCGTGACATCATGTTTAAACCACCAATCACAGAAGACATCAGAAGTGGTTGCGGATTCCCGTGACGTCATGTTTAAACCACCAATCACACCAGACATCAGAAGTAGTTGGGGAAAGCACGTTGGCAGAACGTACTGCGCCTGCGCAGAACCCCGTATTTTCGCGTTTTTCGTTGGGTTTTTGGTCAACGTTGAATTTTGCCTGCTGCAGAAGATATTCTTTTCGACATAACATTTGGAAACTACTGTCGAAATGCTAACCTTATATGAGCGAATACAACCTTATATGAGACATTCTGCCGAAATGCTAAGTACAATACATTACGGGTTTCACGCAGGTGCAGTACGTTCTGCCGACGTGCTGTTAGGGAATCCCCTGACGCCATGTTTAACTCACCAATCACAGAAGACATTACAAGTGGTCGGGAATCCTATGACATCATATTTAAAGCACCAATCACAGAAGACTACAGAATCTTTTTTCGGGGATTCACCGTGACGTCACATTTAAACCACCAATCACACCAGGCTTTATGAATAAGACAGAGTTTTTTTCCCATGACGTCACGTTGTCCAGAACAACAATCAGAACATTCGAGAGAAGTTGGAAGTGAAACATGAAAGGTTAGTCTGTTCTGGTATTTTTTGTTTTTTTAATTGCAACAAAAACTTGTTGTTACGTTGCATTTTGGTGTGGTCTAGATCTGTGACTGCCTGTTCACACGTACATTAATTGTTACGATCGCCGTTCAATCGCAAACCGGTGTCATTCTTCGGACATAAACCTAGTTGCGAAGAAGATTGCAATTAATCATTGTCGGCGGTTGATTCTGTCAAAGTCTATTTGAAAATCACACGCCTATTATTGTCGTACGACAGCCTAGGACGACCATCACGGCATTTTAAATCTCCACAGAACCTATTGATTATTAACTACTTAGTACTAGCCTATCGTTACCCCCATAGTCACATGTACAACTTAAGTGTGGTTAAGAGAATTGTGATAATTCTAAAATTGTCTGGGGAAAACGCCTTCGATGTCGGGCCGATTTTGAATATGAATATTACGCAATGGAGACGCTACGTGACGTTGCTATGCTGAGTGTACATGGTCTAGATTCGGTACCGGCGACCTTCACTTTACAAGCAACCACCGTACCGGCAAATCGATTAGATACCGGCTCATTAGACGACAGAGAATAAAACAAAAGATGGTTTTTGAAGACGAACAACATTCTTTTTAATTGTCCACTATATAACGATAAACGCACAAAGCTGTTCAACCTTCTCTTCGCCTGCTCAACAGAATTTGTTACATTTCATTCTATTGATAAATTTAATTTCATCCTAGAAGGCAATACCACTTACTGTGTACAAATGGGTAAATATATCAAAGAATGTTTAGACCTTAGAACAATTAGTATTAGTTGACCCATCTATTGTTCTGTACGTAGGATATTTTCGTTGTACGCATGAATATTTGTCTGTATATCTGCATGTCTTAGACCTTACGAAAGTCGCTGTACTTTTGTTGTGTCAATAAAGTTCTCTGTATTTGAGAATAAAATAAGAATTTGTGTACACTACTGATGAACCTGTAAAATACAACAGCCTACGACGACCATCACGGCATTCTAACTCCTCACATAACCTTTTACTTATTTCCTACTGACCTATCGTTGCCCCCATAGTCACATGTACACGTACGGTTGATAGTCAACATATTATTGGCAGCATTCCAAGAACAGTAACTGGGAACTGTTTGACATTATCGGGTCACTGGGCCTGTGTGACCTATTGCATCATACCTTTGCCAACAGTATCTTCGCGGGTTGTTGCGGCCATAGTACGCTGCGTATTATGGCTATCTTTATACGGTGTTTTATAGCTAATTTAGGAACTACAGAACCCGACTGTAATGTGGGAGTTAGTGTCGTTTCTGAACTCCAACAAAATAGGTTTATTTGTGGAAATTGTTTTGTTTTAGTGTTAATAGCTGCGATCTGCTAGGAGTATCTAACCCGGAAGTGTGGTCTCCCACTATGGCCAATGAAAAAGGCATGGCCACTTCATAATCTATGTGGCTTACTTCACACGCACCGTTGCGTACACTAAATAACAATGTACTACATCGTGATGGATTATGTACTATTCTATGCGTTACTGCAAGCGGCATTTGAACAATTCTAAACTCTAACTAGAGTTTCACGATCTCATACCTTCGCCAAATGCCATTTAATTACCTGGCGGATTGCGATTTATATGTGTTTACCGTTTATATCATGCAAGTATGATCCTCGTTTGCAAGAATAATATCAGTTGATAACCTTCTATAAGTAGATTTCGGCGATATAATACCTCCAGAAAATGTTTAAATGTTTAATGCTTTTTTTTACAATCCTTTCCATTAGCTAACTTCTAGCGAAATATTCACATGGCCCCTACTTAAAATGCAACACACTAAAAGTCGTTTGGCATGGACAAGGTGTGATATTATTGGCTATAAACAACCCGGGGACTAATTGTTCAATTTTTTTTTACAAAATAAGTGTTTCACAACCTCATACCTTTGCCAAATCTTATAACGTTTTAAAATATTTAATTATAAATTTTCTACGGTGATTATGCAAATTATCACAACCTCATTTGCATGGATTATATCCTATTATATTCTCATGCAATGGCAGTCTTATCGTTGGATTTTTCTTCGGATTTATGGTCAACTTTGAATCGGAATTTTGCCTGTTGCAAACAGTATCTTTTCAAAAAATATTCAGATAGTACAGACGGGATGTTAACCTTCAATCACCTTCTAAATGCTGCAAATATGAAAGTATTTTTGCAGCAACCAATATAAAATCATAACATTTTCCCTTTAATTTTGCAAATTAGGTCATTTTCATAACTGATATATAGCACATACCAAGACATTAAAATGCTATATTAAATGCTAACAAAGATGTTTGAAAGAAAAGATTACATGGTAACCTCCTATATCTCATTGGCGGAAAAACACCCGCCAATCAGAGCTAGGAGGGGAAATTTAGGCCCGTTAACACTTACGTAGTATTTGGACTTCTATATCTAATTGACTGTTAGAAACAGTCAAGCAGAGCTAAATGCGCTTGGTATCTCCAATGTAAACCTGAGTGAGTTGCATCGTTTTAAAGTTGTACATAGAGGGTAACATTGAGGGCCTCTAAGAATAAAGTGCAGTTTAGCATTATCTGACATATTATTAAGGTTCACAAGATGACCGAGTAAATCTGCAAGATTGCCAAAAAGTTCCGATCTCTCATGATTGTATAATGGACAATGTAACATGAAATGCATGACAGATTCGCAACGACACCCGCATCTACAAGAGACACTGGTAGAGAGTCCTCGGGTAAACAGACTGTGATTAAGAGCACAGGTGCCGATGCGGAGCCGAACAAGAAGGGCGCAGGTGTAACGCGGGCCACAATTGTAATGTGGAGGACAAAGGGGACGTACTAATCTAATAAAGTGTTTTCGGAACAAGGAGTATCGTAAAGAACGAACTTCCAGGTCCAGTTCATTCCAATGACTTAAAAAATAGGGTATAAAAGATCTACTAAATCTATTAGTAAATTGTAACGAAAGTCGAAAGTCGTTACTATTTCTTAAATTGTACAAAGTGGTTTAAGAAATTTCGGGGGTGGGGATCAAGTCAAAAAGATATCTCCGTGTTAGGCCATTTACTATTTTATGAAATAAAAATAAGCGATGAAAATGCCGTGTGCTAGAAAGAGACTTCCAACCAAGTTCTTGACAAACAGATAAGTAAGAAGAGCCTTTAACTGCTCCTGAGACGATAAGAGAACATTCATATTGGATTCTTACAACAAGAGCGGAGTCTTCAGCAGTACAGCCATGCCAGATCACATCTGCATACTCCAAACAGGGACGGACAAATGATTTATAAATGGTTTCTAAAACATTGCGAGGTAATTTAAACTTTAAAACACGAAGTACCTGTTCAGATATTTTGGCTAGCATCTGAATAATATGGTTGTGCCAAGACATACTGGTGGTCAATATAACTCCAATATGTTTATGGTGTGGGACACGATTAATTTTAGACGACCCAAGATAAAGAGGACGGTGGGTGATAGGGGATCTTTTAGTAGAAAATGACATCTCTTCAGTTTTAGATGGGTTTAGTTCCATTAGCCATTTTTTTACCAAGACAGAATTTTAATCAAATCAGAGTTAAACCGATATGCAGATGCTGTCGGGTCATCAACTACGTCAAGTAGGGAGCTATCGTCCGCAAATAAAAAAGGTAAAGAATTTAAGTTATTGACAATGTCATTTATATATATGATAAGCAGTAACGTTCCTAACTCAGAGCCTTAGGGAACACCTGCGCCGATCTTGGACCAGGGAGAAGTCTGTCCATCTATGACAACTCTCTGGGACCGGTCACATAGATAACTGTGAATCCAGGTTAATAAGGGACCGTCAACTCCATTTTGCTGCAGTTTAAAAATTTAACCGGAATGCCATACCTTGTCAAAGGTCCGCGAAAAATCAAGGAAAACAGAACGTACTTCTTTCCCTTCCTCAAACGCCTTCCACGAACTGTAACAAGAGCCCTGGACCTGACGGCGTCCCAGCCCTGATTTTGAAGGAATTTGCGTGCGAGATCAGCGGGCCTTTCTGTGAACCGATGAACTCGTCCTTCAGAGAAGGAATCGTCCCTCGCCAATGGAAAGAAGCAAATGTTATTCCTCTTCCCAAAACCTCACCACCTGATATAAACGAGTTAAGACAGATTTTTCTCACTGCACAGCTCGCCAAACACTGTGAACGTTTCGCCGCACAATGGATTATGCAGGACATATCCACCAACCTGGACCCCAGACAGTTCGGATGCAGAAAGAATAGATCGACCACTCATGCCCTGATCAGCATGCTTGACTTTCTCTACAGATCATCGTCAGTTCCTAACACCATCAGTACGCTCATTACAACTGACTTCTCTAAAGCGTTCGACTTAGTCGACCATACCACAGCAGTGCCTGATTGATTTGGGAGTGCGACCATCCCTCCTACCATGGATCTGTAGTTTTATGTCCAACAGACGACAGCGTGTGCGATACCATGGCCAAGTTGCGGACTGGCAACACCTGTCTTGTGGTGTAGCACAGGGAACCATCCTGGGTCCTATTTTTTTTCCTTGCACTGATCAACAGTGCACTCAGGGAGCTAAGCAACAGGTGGAAATATGCAGATGACATGAACCTCACCCAAGTCAGATTCCTCCACCAACAGTGTTCACTACAAACCTCCCTTGACAACCTTAGTACCTGGGTCAGAGAACACAAAATGAAGATGAACTCCCGAAAGTGCAAAGCACTCCACATCTGTTTTGCTAGGACTCCACCCACTCCTGAACCACTCCTCATTGATGGACAGACACTTGAGACAGTTGTTCACATCAAAGTCCTGGGAGTGACAGTACAGAGTGACCTCAAATGGGACATACAAGTAGACAACATGATCAGCGCCTCAAACAGAAAGCTGTTCCTGTTACGCCGACTGAAGAGGTTTGGAGCCACTACACAAGACCTCACAACCGTCTACATCGTGTACGTCAGACCCACTATGGAATACGCGGCACCGGTGTGGCACCCGGCCCTGACCTGTACACAGTCTGCAAGGCTAGAACGACAACAGAAACGAGCATGCAGAATCATCCTGGGCACACAGTTCTCAGACTACACTTCAGCACTGTCTACACTAAACCTTGACCCCTTGGCAGAACGACGTACTCACTTATGCCTCACCTTCGCCAAGAAACTCCTCAACTCTGAATTCAGTGACTGGCTACCTCCATCCCGAAAACAGATATCCGGCAGAAACACTCGTAGTGCTAACAAACTAGACACTCCCATGATCTGTAGAACAACTCGCCACAAAAACTCCGCGATACCCTATATGACAAACTTGCTGAACAAACACTTTAACTGACAATCTGTAAATACCGACGTGATCTCATGAATTGTATTAAATATATATAGAGAAGACTATACAAGTTTTATCGCACTTATATTTATTGATTTTAAACCGAATTTGATTTATTGTCTATTTTAACTCCTTAGCGTTTTTAATCTATTTCATTGTAAATGCCTGTCAATTCAGACTTGGCTGCTGATCCTAGACAACGCTGACGAAGTGTCTGCACACACCCGGCTAGATGAACTCCTGCCTCCGAGACATCAGCTGAAGGGAGGCCACATTGTCATCACAACGCGCTGTCTGTACGTGGAGGGCCTGAAAGTCGCAGGGACTATCGAACTCCCCACCTTAACAGAACAGGAATCAATCAGGTTTGCTTTCAGAGCTATTGTAACAATATTGATCTTCGATGAAAGTTAGACATCCAGGTAATACGATACGCCAAAAACAGTTAATCAAGCAACTGGATATGATTTTGGAAACGGTCAGACGTTTCAGCTAGTATCCACTAGCTTTCGTCAGTGACTGAGAGACCAGGGGAGAAATGCAGGTTTATAAGCACAAACTATTTGTGCTTATAAACACGCATATTTGCATATCAATCAATAGTTTGCGCTTATAAACCTGCATTTCTCCTCAGGTCTCTTAGTGCAACTGTTGCAAGCTAGTGGATACTAGTTGAAACGTCTGACCGTTTCCAAAACCATATACGGTTGCTTAAGTAACTGCTTTTTGGAATATTGATCTTAATGACAACTAATGTTTGACTTAGAGAACTGCATCTGAATTTATTTAGAAATATTCAGAAGGTGTCTCCTTTTCGGGTAGAAAACGTTCTCGACTGTCTCCCCGTTGATATAACAATTACCTGATAAGTTCTAAGATCCTAGATTGCCATGACTAGTGGTGCAGAACCTAAGCTTTGTCTGCAGTTGACAATGGCGTTAAAAATTAGGTTCTGATGCTAACCAAGTGTTTTCCTTTTTATGTCCAATTGACTTTTGTTTTTTAAATAGGCTTTGTTTCTGTTATTATAATGTTCATGTTTGCAAATCTCCGAGCAGGTCGTTGGTGACAACGGTTTACGATCAAACTCAATATTGCCCCGAAAGAACTGCTTGGAGGTTAAATTATTAATTTTTAGCAACATTATTTTTGTTTTGTATGGCTTTGTTCATTTTTGTTTACACAAGCAATTTGATTAAATTTCATTTTAAGTATTCAATTTTTTTAGCTTTCTGCAGAAAAGAACTGGACAGCAGGCGGAAGAAGACAATGACAATACCGCCGCCATGGAGATCGCTCGTAGGTTTGGAGGGCTTCCACTGCTTCTAGAACAGGCGACCTGCTACATGAACAAAAAGCGGTGTCCGTTTGATGAATACCTGAAAGCCATTAAGATAAGAGGCAACATTCCCCTCGACGGGCCCAGCCACGGCACGGATCGCTCAAAGAGAGTAGAAAACACCTTCACGCTAAACTTTGACGAGATGACACAGACCTCACGCGACATCTTCAACATCCTGGCCTTCTGTGATCCTGACGAGATCCCTTACGGGATCTTCAGCGTTGCATGGAACTCAACATCCCTGGCAGATGAGTTTGTAGTCGACCACGAGGTTCAGCTAAAATCAGCCTTACAGGGGACAGATGTAGACAGAGCGAAGCTCCTCGAGCTACTGGAACCGATCAGACGTTACAGCCTCGCATCATGATCACTACGTGAAAAATCGTACTCAACAAAGGGCAACGGGTTGTATGGGGCGATCCACCGTGAGGTTCAGCGTCAGGCGAGGAAGAGTATGGCAAAAGGCACATACGAGAACTGCCTTCTCACACTGGCTAAGACGGGGAGGCAGCCTATCCCCAGCTACAGAAAGACCTGCTTCCACACGCAAAAAGCTGCCTGTATTACATAGATAAGATGGCGAAGCCAAAGGGTCCAAATGTTGTTGTTGCACAAATGTTGTTGGGACTAGGACGATGTGAATCCCGCTTGAACCTCTTTGTTGACGCCGACGAACATTTTGACAAGTGCGACCGTCTACTCGTTCGCCACGGGCACACAAAAGTTGGCGCTGAGCTATATCTTGAAAAAGGTCGACTGGCAAGAAGAAAGGAAGACTTTGGTAGGGCGGTAGCCTTGCTGCAAAGTGCATACCGGTCCGGAGTTAAACTCGATAGGGACAGAGGCGTTGAGTCTATGAGCTTAACAACCGCAGAAATTGTTGAAGAGCTAGCGAATACTTTCATTGACAACAAACGATTTTCCGAAGCTGTGAAGTGGTTTAAGCGATGTGAGGAAGCCTTTCAGGGTGGCACGACGTCTGACTACAACAAGGCCCACTTCTATGGCACCTATGGAAAAGCTCTCGCGGGACTACGTGACTTTGGTAAGGCTGCAGCCATGTACGAGAAAGCGAAAGCCTTAACCCAGGAAAGGGACTATCGCTTCCCCATCTACAACACTGGATATGCTGACGTAATGACAAAGAAGATGGAAGTCGAAGGGACCTTCGACGTATCGACTTTGAAGAAGGCAAAGGAAATGTGCGAGCTTTCAGATCGCGTAATCAGAGAGCAGAATGGCCCACACCACCGCTACATAGCCTGGAACGCAGGCATCCTGGCCGGATTCCTGCTCAAATTGCCAGGAGAAGAAGTCTACGCCATCAGTAAGCTCGAGGTAAATGCAAACCTCTTCGATTTATCTTTTGCTATATACTTTAAAAAATCAACTTAAAGTTGCATTTGCATTTCACTTTAAGCCATCAATTTTATAGAGGATTTGCATATTTTTGCATATTGCCATCAGTTTTGCATATTTTGCATATTGCCATCAATTTTATAGAGGTTTTGCATATTTTTAATTTTGCGACGTGTGAGTAGTATATTTCTCTAAAGTGCCACAGATTATATTTTTTTACTATATCTGAGTCATCTTACATTAATGTTTTATCCAGGAAGCTGAGAAAATTCAGCGGCAAGCCTACGGAAACAAGCATGAAAAGCTAGGAAAAACGCTGTTCCAGAAAGGTATTGTGTAAATGTGTAGCTTTTTGTTGTTTTTCTAAGATGCGTGTGTGGATATACATGTATATTATGTATGCGTGTGCATGTATAATGTATGTGTGTGTCTGTGTGTGCGTGTTTGTATTATGTGTGTGTGTGTGTGTGGTTGTGTGTGTGTGTGTGTGTGTGTGTGTG
>NW_017802379.1:11779011-11820580 GCF_001625305.1 Branchiostoma belcheri | reverse complement strand
GACCCCCCCCTAAGAACTCGCGAACGGTATGTCGTATGACCACCAAATTTTCAGAGAATGGTGTACTAGTAAAAATTTATCATATCTACAATTTTTATGTCGTTATGACGTAATATGACGTCATTATGATGTCATTAATGTGATTTTATTGGCCAAAACCGTCTAAATAGGTTTTTCCCTGAAAACCTCCCTGGTATACAACATAACTTTACCAAAAGTGTTTATGACAGAATATTAGTGTGTACTAAGTCTTATGTTGCCCATAGCAACACCGGTGACGTCATAAAATGACGTCATGCATATTTAAGATATCCGCCATCTTGGATCATCAATCTTGAATTTTCAAAAATAGTTTTTTTTCATGATAAAGCCTAAAATACATTGTAAACATACTAAACACCTTCAGTCAAACCTTTTTTGTAAAAAGAAATGGAAGTATCGATGAAATTTTAATGAAAATAACCCGTATATACCTGTTCTAATGATATGGTCCGCCATCTTGGATTTTGGCCAATGACGTCATCAAATAAGCATAAATTATGCATATTTAATGATAAAATTTACATAAAATTATATGGGATGTTATTAATATTAGAAACCATGAGTAACTTGACATAAAACCCATAAAATTCTATTGTTGAAACAAAAAGTACTAAATTTAGCAAAAAATGCCTGTCAGAAACCCGTTGCACCCGAGCTAATTGTTGCCAACAATATTTTAGGAAAAGTCACCAAGTTTGGTCGGTCTACGGCTAGCCGTTCAGACGCTAGGTGACATCAAAGTTGCCGCGGGCACTTTTAGCCCCCCCCCCCGGTCTAGGTAGGGTTAATGAACTTTTCAATTACTTGTTTTGCAGGACGCATACTACTACAGATAGGAAGGAAGGAGGAAGGAAGGAACGAAATGCCTCAAGCAAGCCCATGGCATGTACCGTAAGGGGCATCCACGACTTGGAGAAATCACTGAACTCTTAGCCCAGGAATTATGTGTGTGACCATCAAACCACGGTATGGGGTCAAAACTGACCCCAAGCGTGTATGATTTTGTTGTTGTTGTTGTTGACAAAACTTTCCACTTCATATATTTTTTATTATTATCAAATATTTATGGTTCGCCACAAAATTTCGTCTTGTAACCCGATACTTTTGCGATAATTACATTTGGAATAGATTTACTCAAGGAAGAGATCCTTGATACGTGGAATCTTGCCTCGTCTCGCTAGAAAATAGGGTTACTCTGAGTTCCTCAATATTTCATTCCAAACGTAAATGACTGCACATTCCTTGTGGAGTAAAGAAGCTTCTGGGGTCATGAGGGACGAATCGTATTCTTCGCGGAATTAACTGGAGCATTACGTTAACCTCTCAAAAACTGAACGACGTTCACAAATCCAATCGTAACTTTGGCTATGTTGCAAAGAAAGAGAGATTGGCCGTTTTGTTTAAAAGCACATTCGGTTAAGTAATCTCTATCAGTAAGACAGAGGGACTTTATTTTGGCCGCCTATCCAACGTTCACCCCACGACGATTAGCAATCAAGGACAGCGAGTGAATGGTTTGGATTAAAATCTAGAATCTAAGTCAACATTGCTGTATTTGTACCTTAGCACTGCCTGCACTGTATGTACCTTTTAACCTATACATTTAAAAGATACATGTAGGTAGTAAACCCGTACAGAACATTTCGCAGCATTTAACCCTCAAACACCCGAACGGAGTCCATTTGGACCCCAGGCGTATATTTTTATGTGCTATTTGAATTTTTTTTTACTCTAAAAAAGATTCCTCCCGTGCAAAAAGTCAATTGGTGGTTTAGCTAGCTTTTATAACTAAGTAACTAAGTAACTAAATTAAACACTATCGATGACTCTTTTCTGTATCACATGAACGTAACATGTTCAAGAAGCATCAGGTTCTTTCTGTAAATCACAAGCTTTCCTTAGTCACAGATCTAGATAGTTTGACAGTTTTTAGAAATTAATACAGTTGCACGAGTAGCAAGTTCCTTGTGCATCTAATTATATGGATGTCTAACCTTAATTGAATTTAATCAATTATAAAAATGTCATTGTTGTGCTTGACTCTAACATACAAGTGCGATAGGCTTTGGCTTTCTTTCTGTTTTTATTGCCGTTTTTATTCGGCTTTCTCTTTTCTACTCTTTTTTTTATTTTTGATAATACTGAAAAATGCAGAGCACGATTTCCATGTTGAATTTTAATATTCTAATTCTAATAAAATAAACTCACTTGTGACTTAAAACGCTGAGTTTGAGCCATGACTACACGATTTCTCAATACATAGTCACTAATCGATCAAAATTTTACTTTATGCCACTTTATATTTTCACACTTGAAAATTGGAGTGTAATGATACATTTCCGCTACGCGGGATCGTTTAAATTACATACATTTAGTAATGTGTTGCTGCGGTAACATGGGGATGACGTCTAGAGCGAATGACGCAAGTGGCTTATCCTTAAAAGCCGCTAATATCAGCATCCTGAGTGCAGGCCCTTAGGGATATCCTTCATATAACGGGTACTACGCACATGTATAACTACAGTGTATAATTGAGTCATTGTCGTCTTCACACGTCACCTGTGTACCAGTCGTGGCGTCGTGTGGTGTAGTGGTACATCACAGGACTGTGAAACGGGGAGACCCGGGTTCGATTCCGGGTCGTACCCGAACAAGTCCGAACATGCGCCGCGACGTTGTGCCCTTGGGAAAGGTACTTTACACGATTTTCCTCACTTCACTCAGGTTCGGTTAGGGGCGTCTTATCGGATGGGACGTTAAAATGGTGGTCCCGTGTCGGGCACCCAAGAGATGTTCTAGAGAACTTACCTATGGAGGACTATAAGAACGTACCATGTGTTTAGGAAATTTGCCCCAAGTGAGCAATGCATTTGTTGTTTTGCATAATTTTGACAGAACGTTATATCTTTTTGCGATCGTGATTTCTTTCGTTGGATACCGGATAATGAGATACCAAAACCGGAAGTTCTGCTGCAGTACCATGACAAGCCACCAGGGGGCCCAAAATCCAATTATGTTGAGGTCTCACCAAGACCTAACCACACACCAAATATTAAGACAATCCATCAAGGCCTAATCAAGTTTACAGACACACAGCACGAACGCCCCTGAAAACACAACCTTCTTGGCAAAGGTAATTAAGAAATGTTGGTCTATAATCACAAAAAATAATACCCTATAGGCTATCAATATTCATCACAAAATAACAGAGAACTTGAATTAAAAGTGTATTATGTAGTTCAAACCACGTTCCCATTCTTTTTTTTTCAAATATTGTCTTTTTTTAACACCAGATTCCAGTTCTAAAGTGTTTACAATATCGGCATGTTATTATGATGATCCTTTCCCCCTAGATTTTGATTACCATTGACGGTCGCCAGGTGGCGCCCTTCCAGTCCTGATTGTCCATAAAATCTACATGGACGAGGAGGATGCTGGGAGTTCCGCCATGTTCACCTTAAGGAAGTCGCGAAGAAGGTCAAGGTCGAATGTGATGACATTGGGCTGATGGTGGAGACAAACGGACACAGCACGGATGTCAAGGTCAGTTTGTTAATCAGTCATAGATTTCAGTACGTGGTGGTATGTGTCAATCTGCGACCTTACTCAGAATATTGACAATATATGTCCTTAACATTCATTTTTAAAACCTCAAATATACAATACGGATTATTTTATATTCGGTAAAAAAACGGAAATATCCGAAATAAGGCAGTGCATAAAATATGGACACATAGTACCATGCATTAGCATATTTACATCATTATTTCGTATCTTTACCCCGTCTGGCCATTTAAAAGGGCACAGAAAAAGGCTCCAAGACGGATCATTTCATTCGAAAGAATCAGGATAGGAGGACTGTTTTTTTCTGATTTAATTGCTGTTTTAATGATGAATAAAGGGGTACATTTTCAATGTAGGTATCTTCTCTTTTGCCCTTCTTGTTTAAAAAAAAAAACGTTTTCTCGTTCTCGTTCTTTGTGGCTGGTACGAAATGAGGATCCCCAGGCCTCCATTCAGGTGATTTGTAGAGAATCCAGACAGTTTGTACCATCGCACACCGGGGAATGCCCCTACTTCCTTTCGAAAGGTGTGGTAGGTTCTTTAACGTCCGTCGGGTATGGCTCTTCTTAAACAGGGGACCTCCATTTAACATCCTATCCGAGGGACGTCGCTAGGTACTCATTTACACCTGAGTAAAGTGAGAACAGTCGAGTAAGGCGCCTTTCACAAGGGCACAAGATTGGTGACAATTAAGTGGGATTCGAGCCCGGGACATCTTGGTTCTGGGCCGAACACGCTACCACTACGCTTGACGACCCAACAGGATATATTCTGAAATACGCTCCGCAAAGGCGTCAAACAACGCCAACACCCCGTGAATTCACGGCTCATTCATTCCGTATTGGAGCCGCAAATCATGCAGAGCTACTCGGCGTCTCTGACACACACCTATATACGGGCGGTAGAAAGGCGGTCATTTTTTAACGGAGTAGTTCAATTTAAGGCCTATACGTCCACTTCTCGGCATTAAATTAGAAATATGAGAGAAACGTGTCTATTTGAAGAGATGGCAGTGAACGTTTGATTTGAAAGCCTGTAGATTGTAGGTTGGTGGGAAACACTTGTCAGGGAGGGAATCCCCAAGCTTGACTGTACGGGGAAAGAAACTGTCACTGTAAAACAATTTCTTCCTTAGAAGTGTTTAGATCCAACATGAAACCTTAGTTTTAGAATTTCAGAAACCGAACATCACCCTCCACTGGAAATACTGGAAGTTACGATTTTGAGCAGGATAAGGAATCGGCTAATTCTAACTCAAATTTCATTATGTGTGAAAGCAGTGTGTGTACATCCCCGTTGCAGTATAATGGAATAAGACCACAATCCACCGCGTATAAACAGCATAAAAATAGTGGCATTTCTTTTATAAACGACCCGTAAGAATTCGTAGAAAGAGGCTATGGTAATGGCTTGCATGGACAATACACGCCTTTGAGATGCTTTTTTGCAATGGATGAATGGCAAAGTAGGTAATCATAATAAGAAAAATTAAATATAGGGACGTTGTATTGTCATTTTGTTCACAGCAAATTATTTTATTCGCACAGTTCATCACTTCTTTGAAGTTCAAAGAGGGTCGCGTGTATTTGATGAAAAGTTCATGGCTAATTATATAATTAAAGTCAGTTACTTTATCATTGCATATCGCCAAGGCTGTGTTGGAGATAAAACACACATTTGGATGAGTGGCTAACAAGGCGATCAAGAAAATTAGGCAGGCTACTTGACTGATTCTGGTTACCCAAAAAATCGTACTACCTACCGAACGCCGCCAACCTTGGTTAGGGGTGGGCCGGCTGGAGCTCGGTTGGCGCTCGGCTGGCGTTTGGCGAGTTCCGCTACACCCGCCGAATGTTTCAAAATCTTTAAAACATCCGTGAGGCGTTGTGGGAGGTTCTAAAATAGTTGCATGGTCAGTAGAACACAAGCCAACCATTCTGGAGTAAGTCAGCAGTGTTTGGAGCGTGTTCAATGATCAAATTCAACTCCAATTGAACCCAGATTCGTTTTGAGTCATGTACAAAAGGTAGGCATGGCCTAAATTTGGTCAGAGTACTCCCAAGCACCAGCCGATCCTGTTAGGTTGGTGTTCGGGAACCAATTTGTTGGAACTTCGTAAATGTGTGATATGAGCTCAGAATTTAAAAAAAAAATGCCATTAACGTTACGTTTCACAAAAAATATCCACGAAGCAACGCTTGAGATTGAATTAGAAAACCTAAGCCCGATTTCGTTTAACAATAAATGAAAATACCTCACTACAACTGATAAAAAACAATGCTCCATTAGTACCGTCTTTGACAAAGATTTTCACGCGATCAGTTTAAAAAGAAGCAAGTCACAGGGACTACTGCTTTCAATATCATCACTGGAAGTTGTTAACTCCGTGCTTTGACCGTTTGGAACACAATACCTGTGGATATACCTCTTTTGGTCTTTTGACAACTATGAAACTCTTTAGTTACATGTATCCCTGCTAGACTATGTATTAATATTCGTGTGTTTCCCACAAAGGAAGTTGGTATAGAAATTCCTACGGTTCCAATCACACATCTACTGTGTGTGTGTCTTAAGCGACGGTCACAACCCGCCGTGCGTGCTTTTTCTCCGTACGTTTTTTGGGAGGCTACGTCTGCTACGTTTTTTTCTGAAAACGTGGAGAAGGAGTGGCGTCGACGCATGTCACTCGCACGTCACTCGCACGGTTGCACAAAGTGTAGGAGTGTGGTCTGCACGCCAAGTCTGGCCGTGAGCGGTTGCGTGCATCGTACGTTGAGCAAGTGGTAAGTGAGTTGTACGTGCTTACAACGTACGATCTCTGTGCGATTGCAACTTTACCGTAAGGAGACCGCACTCACACGTGCTTCTTCCGCAAAGGCACGTACGGAGCACGCGCGTCACTCGTACTCGCACGCACGGGTGGTGAATCCGCAGACCGCACGTAGAAAAAGTTTTACATGCACTTAAAGTTCTACGGCGTGTCTGCATGCTCCCAAATCCGTAGGATTCCGTACGAAGGTGGTACTCACTACCCACGGATCCCCTACGTTTGCCCACGTTATTGCACGTAGACAGCCCGCAGATGCACGTACGGCGGGTTGTGACCGTCGCTTTAGAAATTAGGTCAAGCTAAAAGAATCTCTTTAGAGCTTTGACAAAGCTTATTCTGTTAGAGCTTTGACAAAGCTTATTCTGAAAATTCAGGGAAATAGGCTACGGTAACTGCCTGTTTAGACAATACACCCTATAAGTCATTGCGTATTTCTAATTAATGTTGAAATGGAGTAGTTAAGAAAAATATGATATAACAGAATGCTGTATTGTCGTTTTCGGTCACAGTGAATTCTTGTTTTCTTCGCAAAGTTCATCTTTTCTTTGAATTTCAAAAGAGGATCGCGTGCATTTGAAGACAAATACATGGCGAATTAAAGCCCGTTAATTTATCATTGTATATTCCCAAGGCTATTTGGAGATAAGAACACATATTTGGACGATTTGTAACCACTTTTTTCAACCATAGATTACGTTTCGATGACTTTCTGTAACATATACTAGCCATCAAAACTACGCAGCTGTGACAACACCAAAATAGATTAAAACAGATGTACAGTAGATGCCTTGTATGATGTACAATAAACATTCCTGTACACACTTGTATCCAGAACCGTGATATATCCGGAACCATGCATCACGGTTCTGGATAGTCCAAGCGTATCCAGAACTTGGCGCAAATCTACGTTCTTAGATACGCGGAGGTCATCCAGAACCGTCCCCGATCTTAATTAACACCAACATATTCAGGCAATGAACTAGATAGGCATATTCTGTATACGGTACTACTCAACCCTATGTTACATTCAACCACATTCAGCGGCTATCGATATTTCAATAAAAGGATCGGGAACCAAGAGGGGAAACAAAAGGACCAGTCGAACCCACCACCAACGTGGGTTGAAACTATGTATAATTCATGACCCAGACACCTGTACACGTCTGAAAACGTCTTCTCCGGTGTGTGTGGTAATAATAAGTGCCGAGATGGTTGCAAGGACGTCTACGGTGACAGGGTGGTCTTATGGATATTTTTTTACACCGAATTTCAAGATTCTATGTTTGAATCGCTAGCAGTGATTTTACGTGTGTATTTGTGTGTTGTGTGTGTGTGTGTGTGTGTGTGTGTGTGTGTGTGTGTGTAGTGTGTGTGTGTGTGTGTGTGTGTAGTGTGTGTGTGTGTGTGTGTGTGTGTGTGTGAGTGTAGTGTTTGTGTCTCTCTATGTGTGTGTGTATGTTCGTCTTCTTGTGTGTGTGTGTGTGTGTGCGTGTGTGTGTTTTTATATGTGTGTATGTTCGTGTGTGTGTGTTTGTGTTTATGTGTGTGTATGTTCGTGTGTGTATGTGTATGTTCGTGTGTGTATGTGTGTGTGTGTATTTGGGCGTGAGTGTACTCCCTACACATATAAGCTACGTATACACTGGTTCTACTGCCAACAGGGAGATGGTGACTGAGATCTTTTGAAGAGGATAGGGCTGGGACAGGGAGTTCAAAAGTGAGATTGAGAGGGATGGATGGAAAGAAGAATGGATGAAAAGATAGAGAGTTGAAAAGAATGATGAAGAGGTTTGAGAAAGGAAGGATGAGAGCGATGGACAAAAAGAAGCCCAATGCGATAAGCTAGGAGAGATCAAAACCGATGGTTTCCATCTATAACTCCCTCAAACCAGCGACAAAATTAGAAACCACTCTGAATTCATTCAAACAAGCCTTAAAATCTGACCTCTGACCCCTCTGACCAAAACAAGCAATGACCTCCATGTATAGCAAGTATTTCATTTTGCAAACGGATTGATTTTGTTGTTTGTTTTGTTCTATTTATTTGATTTACGTATTTGACAGGCTCTGTAATTCTAATTTTGAGTTGATATTGTTCGACGTATATTGAATTGTTAAGATTAAGTATTACTCCTATTTTCGACTTTGTGTTTTATGTTGTACAATTGTAACGTTTTTGTTGATCCATCTTTAGGATGTGGAGCCAGGGCCACCTTGGAAATCAGTTGTTTATCAACTGAAGGGGCGACCCTCAAGATTAATAAATAAATGGAGGGAAAATGATTATATCAATAAATGAAATATTTGTGGTTAAAATTTCATTAAATGCAATTCGTATTTATTTCAACTACGTTCCTATATCACATTATCCCAGATCTCACCTTGCGCATGTACATGCTTCCCTTTTATCGGAAATGTCATCTTCAACCATTGTTAGGAGTGATCTTTCTTATTAATATTTAGTAATATCATTAGTGGTATGCCTACAAATATTATTTTGCCATACGTGTTTCCTTTGTGTTCTTCTCGGAACCCCAATAACACGCTAAAAATAATTTACAAGGTTGCAACGCACGTCAGGAAAATTAGAGGAAGCCATAAAGTAATCCGACATGAATATTTTCAGCGTCAACAATGGCTTCTTAGCAGTGGGGTTATATTTAGAGAATTAGTTCCACGAAATTGTTTTATAAAAGGTACATCTTGAGCCAGCTTTAAAAAAATGCGAATTCGGTTTTCGTAATTCCTCGGTCACAATCATTAAAGAAGTTGGGGGAAAATGTAAAAAAGACAAAGAGAAAGAAGCTTGTGGCCGGTGCCAAGGTGATCGCAGCCATCTTTTCACAATTCATGACTCAAAGCAACAGTTGGGTCGCTTCAATATGGCAGCATGGGGGGGGGTCCGATGTGAAATTGATTTTAATATAAAAGGCAACACTTCCTTCTTACATACGTAATGCGTACTGAACCATGATTATTTTACAGAGGTATGTTTTGTAGTAAACCTGCAAAAAGTTGATGCAATGTAAGTAACTCTGTTTTCATCTAACTGAAAATGTTTCGTACCCTCTGTTGCAATGGTTTGACCCTCCAATTAACATGACAATGTTAATAACTGAAGCGTCGGTACAACCATACCTAACAACAAGTGCGCCGTCTACAGTGAGTCAGGCAGCGCCTCCCCTTCCGTGGAGGGTTTGGATGGGTTGTGCTCTTGTTCAATGTTAGTGTTGGACTAATTTCAAGGATAATGTCTATTACGTGTCTTCTCTGTGCGGTCATCATGACAAGTTGCTGTCTCATTACTACCTGCCACGGACAAGGTACAGTATTTCACACACACACACACACACACACACACACACACACACACACACACACACACTTATGACTACAAAAAAAATTCATCCTACCACAAAATTAGCTTAGTAACATTTGAAAATTATTGCTTTTGATAAAATTTTGTTACACATGCTCTGAGGCAGAAAAAAGGCAGTATCATAGTAATAGCCACCAATTCGTTATTCAACCGATGTATATTACATTCATTTGTGTATACGAAAATATAAGACAATATTTGAAACTATATGATAGTTTTTGTTAACATTTTGTCATGGTATGATACACGTAGACGTGACAATTACCAAGGTCATTCAGATCGAATGTTGGCTTACGACCGAGGCAAATCGTGACAGATTCTTTATTGACTTTTATTATTATTAGAAACTTTATTGCATGTTCATTCCCGGGGGGATAAATGCACAGATGTACACAAGAAGTACCAAGACTTTTGTATGGTCGTCTACAACAAAAGGCGTTAACTACAGATAATAGCTGTGTTTTTTTGGTAACTGACAAAGTGATGAAATGACTTTTTTTGTCCTGTGGTGGCATTTGGTCTAGTCCTTTTTTTTTGCTTTGGACGGGGGATGTACTTCTTTAGATCATGTGAGAATTTGTAACTGATCACTAAATGAGATGGTTTTCTCGCTGGCTACTCTCGGCAGTTAATGGAATTCTGGTGCTATTTCAAACATTCTGCTAAAGGTCTTCAAACTGCAGTAGTCCACCTCCAATAACAACATTATATTGCTCTTTCAAAATTCATAGTAACGATGGCCATAAAGTCATTGTTAACAAAAACGATGCTACAAAGGTTACAATACTTGATCATTTTTAATTTCAATTTTCAAATTCGTTAAAAAGTCAGGACTTATACTTATAGGCGTGTATTGTCTACGAAGTGCTAGTCATCGTAGCCTCTTTCCAACAATTTGAACAGGATAAGCTTCGTTCAGGGGGTTCTCTTTGCTTGACATAACAATATAGACAGACAGTAATTTTAACCGCGGAACTTCCTGTACCAACCCCCCAGTCATACTGACGGAACTCATATTGTACATGTTTACGTCTATTTCTTGTGATTCACCCTTGCTTCTTTGTTTAAGGTTAAAAAGATAAATTAATATGTAGATGTAATGAAGTTTTTAAAAACGTGCGTAGGACTGTGAAATTGAGCCAAGTCCTCGAATCTGCTAGGGAATTAACTGGTGTGTTACGCCGAAAGGCGGTTATACCGGCTATACAGATACAGATACAGAACATGGTGCATTCAGATTAATTACATGACCAAGCGACCAGTTTATATGGTGATGACGCCTGGGCAAATATTATATTTTTTTTTTTACAATCTTCTTTGTCTTGTGATCATGCTATGGAAAAGTCCATTGGTGGTATTGAAAACAGTCGTCTCTGTACGCGTGAAACGCTTTGTCAGAGAGTAGTGTTGTATGAGGGTCTGCGTGTTTCTTTTTTACATCTGGCACAGCGAGTTATTTCATTTACAGTTAAGGTCGCAGAACACAGTACAATGAGCGACCCCCTGATTCCGTGACGTGTTTATACAAAGGCCTGATTTACACTGGACAAGAATACATTTCTGTGTAGCACATACTGGACGTGCCCCATGAAAATCGTCGTGCGGCGTCGCGGCAAATTTCCGTCTCGTATATGGTCGTCGCCTTTCCGAACGGTCATCGCCTTTCCAAACGGTCATAACCTTTGCTCAGAACAGCCGTTGCCTTTTGAGAGAGAGAATGGTTTATTCAACAACAACAACAACAACAACAAAACATTTACAGCACAAGTGCTGAATTGCGGTTTCCTTACACAAATATCTTAGGCTTATCAGAATTATACATTGCAAATAGGAATTAAAACAAGTCACAAATCCTATAAAATCTAATAAAATCACTGCCATCACGACTTACAGTTCTGCTATAACTTTAACTGTCATTCAGAATTTTAGAGCGGTCGTCACCATTTCCGAACGACCGACTTAAATTCTGAATCTCCGCGGAATGTTCGTGACTTCCCGGGGTTCTGGGCCTTGTTCACACGGTTCGGCTCCGCGCGTCGATCTTAGTCGGAGACTTGTGCTTTTTGCCACGTGTAAGTCAGGCCGAAGTTTGCGGACAAAGCTCTCAAATCCTTGCCAGAACGACTTCTGTTAGAGGTAGACAGCAAGGAGTAAACCGAATAGAATGAATAGGCTTTTAGACTGTCTGCTTTGGATCGTAAAGATTTTCTTGTTTGTGTATAATTCGCTGCATTACGCAAACTCGTTCAGGGGTGAGCGGCTGAAGTTCAGTTGACCTCCGCAGGGGGTAATATAAAACAGGTTGTCTAAATGTGACTAAAAAGAATCATAAGATTTTTTTTACCTCCATGAAAAATGGAGGTATTGTGTTTGGCGCGTCTGTGTGTGTGTGTGTCTGTGTGTCTGTGTTTCCGCAGCATAACTTCATAACGCCTTCATGGATCGTGATGTTTTTAGTATGCTGGTAGGTCTTAGGAAGACAAAGGTCAAGGTCAAATATGGGTCTGGTGGATGATCTTGGTACTGCAGCAGAACTTCCGGTTTCTGAACATGCAATGGTCTTGAATTTTTTGGTGACAGATAGCTTTTCCTGTCAGGAGTACGTGGTGTGAGTTTGGTCCCCCTACCAGCTTGTTCTGGAACTACAGGGGACTTCTGGCGAAATCTTTAAAAGCCAATAAATCCAGATAGGAACAACATATTTTCATCAATTTTGGTAGGTAGGTAGCTGAGAGAGAGATGTACATAATTAAATGCAAATTATGCGAATGAGGACTTAATTTGCATAATTAATGAGGAAATTCTATAATGACAGTGTTTTACATTATAGTACTTTCATACATGTAATATATGTAATCTATGGCAGATAGAACATCCACAGATACCAATTATGCAAATGATGACCTAATTTGATGGCAATTCTATACTTTGTGACATGTGTTGGTTACTTAAATGTTAACAACACTAGGCATATATTATAGAGCCAATTTGCATAATTATTGAGGATATGTTAAAATTAGATATTGCCAAAGGATAGGAGTTTGACAAGCAAAATATTGTAAGTTGAGTTTAGAACACCATAAATTAGACTACATTATATTGCCTATTCAATGAAACAAATCATTCACATAAACTCTACATATTTCATGGAGGTATGAAATCTCAGAATTCTTGTTGCATTTGTGATAGTCAAATCCTTCGGTAGAATTCCAGTTTATCATTTAATCAATGACCTCTACATTTACATGATCTATGCAGTGAAGTTCACCATACTAACACTAATGCATTATTAATGCAAATCACGCCCTTATTTGCTTGATTGGTATCTGTTGATGCACCATCTGGCATAGCTATAGATTGAATATTTTACGTCTATTCAGTCATTTTGTGAAATAATCACGCAAAAGTCCTCATCTAAATAATCTGATTGTGCAGATACCTGTCTAAGGTACCTGCGTGCCGAAAAGCATTTTAAAGATCTGTTGTTCCAGAATTTCTTGACCTATCCTCTTTCAAATATCTTACAAAAACATCCCTGCAGTTCCACAACAAGATGCTAGGGGTACTCATACTCTATCTGGAACATAAAAATTAAGACTGTAGCATGTGGCCATGTCCGGGACAAACGACTGCAGTACCAAGGACAGCCACAAGGAGGTACTTGATGTTCATCTTCCCACGACCTCCATATATGCCGAATATCATTACAATCCATCCAAGCCTTCTTTAAGTTTACCCTATCTAGACGGGGGGGGGGGGTTAAAGTGCCCGCGCCAACTTTGATGTCGGATAGCGTCCAAACGGCTCGAGCTAGAACCACCAAACTTGGTGACTTTTCATAAAATATTGTTGGCAACTACCTTATTATCAGTGGAATAAGTTAATGATTCTAGATAGGGTTAAGTTAAAAGTTTGGTCTGGTGCAGTTTTTACGTACGAGCTGCAATCGTATACACGTACACGGGCAGTTGGGCACACATAATATAATTCTTCCTACTAGGACCATAACATAATGTGGGGTCTCTAGAAGAATTCTTTCTTGAAGAGGGAGGCATGTTTTTCTTTAGATTAAAGAGGGAGGCATGCTTTCTTTTAGATTAAAGAGGGAGGCATGTTTTGTTTTAGATTAAAGAGGGAGGCAAGTTTTTTTTTAGATTAAAGAGGGAGGCATTTTTTTAGATTAAGTAAGTTGGGCAGGGCTGTGTGTGCGGGAGGGAGACAGGTCTATTTTTGGTACGGGGGATGTGGTGAAGCCATTTGCTGCGTTATTTATTTCTGTACAGGTACTTGCTTGTTTATATAGGTTGGTCCTTGGTTGACCCTATAAGGTCACATTCTAAACATTCCGTATCCTCGTCAGCCGTTACCAAGTTCATCTGAAACTCTCGTTACGGTTCGATTGCTCCCAGGATAACAAAATATCACAACAAACATACAGAAGGAGAATTCTCTGTTATGTCCGCTTGATGTCAGCAGTAGCTTTTTTTTCAGTCTGTTGCAATGGTAGATCTATCTATCTATGGCTAGCTATTAAGTGAATCCCTCTATACTTACTACAGACCTGTGGCTGTGTGAGGGAGGAAATTTAGTTACTCTTATGTTTGCTGAAAGAAAGTAATATACGAATAAACAGAGAGTTGTATGGTAGTGCGCTATTTTATCAATGCATTCCAATGATCTCGATTGAATAAAAAAACATGAGGTATAATGGAATAGTGTAGGAATATGGAAGAATGTTGCGCCATGCTCTTTGGCATTGGCATTGCAAGACGGCCAGTGCCAGTAACAATTGTTAAACGGGCCGAAGTTGTGCGTGGCGGCGACATATATATTCATGCGTTGCCATGTCTAAGTATAGAGGACATCATTTCGCCAGAGTAACAGGTGAAGCGTAAGTGGGTTTATAGTGACCAGTCACGGCAGTGGGACAGTATGGTTCAGACTGACAAAGAGCTCGTCCCTGTGATTATATCTAGCGAGGATGTGTGGGTGTAACACCGCCGGAGCTGGAATTTTAAGCCGAAAGTGCTTTCTATGTTCAATGATCCATTTGATGACCCAAACGTGTGCAACAATATATCATGAGGAGAAAGAATTCAAGCTATACACGATTCAGCGGACTATGTGGTAGCTCGCATGTGTAAGCGGGAGCGCCCGCTTTATACTTCTTCAGCTCCTGCTCCCCTACAGCCTGTCAAAACCTGCTATGACCTGCAATGTCTTGATAGAGCCTCTCAGACACTTAAGGTGGTATGGAAGGGTGGCTGAGGACTTTGGGGACATCCTAAAAATACTACTTAGGATTACCGATGGTCATTGATTTTTTTTGTGTGAGTACCTTAGTGCAAGATGATAATTTACGCAAATTTTGATGACGTAATCATGACGTCATCTCGAGTTATGAGCCACGCCCCTTTTTTAGAAAAATCAATTTTTCTGGCCAGCGCTTTGGTTTTTATTCACCATATTTTGTTGAAAGGCACACACTAGTAATAGGAACAAACGTATGCGAGCATTTTTTCATATCTCAAAGTGTTGATTTTTTATGAATTTTTTTTCGTAAATGTCAACAGTGCCATGCGCCAGCACCCCTCCCCAACATATAAAGCGGCGCAGTGTGTCGGCCTCGCATACGATTTTAGTTTATAAGCTTATCTTTAAATAAATACCTACCTTTTTTGTCTCTTTCCATGAACATTTTTTCCACAGTTTCATTCTTAAAATGCTGTATATGTCGTAGGGGTTACATAATGTCCATTTTGAAGCCCGAAAGAGCCGAAATCGCCAATTTTTTGTCGCCATTCCAAGGGCGCCCATCCCTCCCACCGAAAAATGGGTCATTGGCCTGTCAGCACGCTGTATTTAGCTTACTGCGGCGCTATTTGGAAAAACAGGCCGGGGATATGTCCAGTAAAAAGAACAGCCAAAAAGAACGCTAAGATTTCGCGCGAGTAGGGGTCACGTGACTCACCCAAAATGGCGGATGGCGTGGCTTGTTTACGAGCGGAGAAAGCTGTGCGCTTTGCGCCAGCATTTGGGCCGGTAGACGATCTTTTTCACGGCCGTATCCTACGTAGATTTGCAGATGAAGGTTTATGGACTATTCTGAGACCTTATTGGAGAAAATCTGCCGGGGTATTCTGGAGTTACGGACTTGTTTTTTAGGCCTACCCCCAGAGGAGATTGACGATCAGCAAGATCACAACACTGAAAAGTTATCGCGCGATACCGGAGTAGATAGCCCTGGAAAAAAGCTTGCCCGGACGTGGTATGAGATTATGAGCGAGTATAATTTCGTTGATTATGTGAATTTACGTTGCACGTTGTCCTAGACTTGTGGAAATAATTTTCACGCACGACGTTCTATGTTCTATCTGAAAAGTACGGACTATCTCTGTAAATCTGTTGGAACTGATTTTTTTGTAAGCGGCTACTATTTGCTGTATGCTGTAAATCGTAAAAGATTATTGTTAGCAGTTACCGTAAGATTATGTAAAAATTCTGCTGAAGTTTGTAAGTATCGTATTTTTTAATAAAAACGTAGATTTTATAAAAATTACTAGTAGTTCTTATCATGTCTGTTCACTAGAACGTAACGTTAACTAGTAGTTACAAACGTGTTGCAGTCGATACAAACTCAGAATAATAAGACAGTGCACAGGTAGAGACGTGTTTTTATTCGGTAGAAAATTACTTAATGAGTTGTCGGTGAAAATCATGAAAGAACACAAAGGATAACGCCGCATAATGACGGCCGAGTATGAACTACCAAGCGCGGCTCTTTATGCATGCAGTGACCCGGTCCGCCAGGCCGCTCATAACTAAACCAAGATCTAACTTGTGGCTCAAAGCAGACAGCTTCGTTTCTTTTGGCAGTCGAATGTTTTTATATAGGAAGTTGTCAGATTATTTCTGGCGTTTTTGGTGATTTGTGTGGCTGCTTATCTCTGGTTGTGTGTTGCAACTTGACAACATTTTGCCGATACGAAGTGTGATAAACAATGGAAACGGCTTGTGTTTTCAGAAAATTATTATTCTTTGCATTTGGCAGGTTTTTACCCAAAACATTTTGCAAACAACTGACATCAAACGCTCAGTAAAACTCTCTTTTCCAGTGTCTTTTCCCTTCCCAAAAATTATGAAAGTGAAGCTCTCAGTTCACGTAATGACCAGCGAGCCTGATTGGTCGAGCGGCGGAGTAGCTTTTAAAAATAATGTGCACACCCCCACTGGGGCCTGGCTGGAGCGTGAAAAAAATGCACAATTTGGCGGTCAATTTGGCTGCCAAAATGTGGCCATAGTGACAAGATGAAAGAAAATTATAAAAATAGACCCAAAAGACTACCATATCAGATAGAGTTCGTAGTATTTCTAAATATGCCTCAGCTATCCTTCTGGACCACCTTAAGCTTCTAGGGAGGCTAAGTTTGTTGTTTTGAGGGCACGACCCCCGACCTCTGGACCAGGAAAGAGTTAATAAGTAACCGTCAAGGGTATACGTCACCCAGGACGCTGTTGCTAAGCAGCCAGCAGCCCGTCACCGGCCGGTTCCGCCCCTCGGCCCCGGCCGGGCTATCCCCTTGGGCCGCTTGCCCACGCGCTAGATAAGGTGACAGGATTAGGTCATTAGATAAACGATACCCCACAGTGCACGCGGACCTTGAATTGAGTTATGTACCTAAATATGTTCTCAGTACTCATAATATGTATTCCTTTTGCGTACTATGTATCTATTCTCTCGTATTTTTGAATATGTACTATGGAAATGTTAGCCGGATCCCCGTTCGTATACAGTATTGTAAGCGTGCCTTTGTCGACTGTCTGCCCAGTGATGGACAGGACAGATGTTTGGACTGCAGCATCCCGGTCTTGGCGGCTTCGAGCCACCCTCCCGACATATCGGGTCACCAAGGTCTAAGGAATCAATTAGTCAATAGAGATAAGGATCGCGATAGTGGCCTTTGGGCCGGACAACCTGTTATTCTTGTCAAACTGGGATCCAGGATAGCGTTGTACCAATGGAAACAGAAGAAAAACTCATTGTAACTTACAGGATAGTACTTATGACTTATATTTTTATATTTACGGGCCAAGTGGATGTTGGAACAGCAGAAGGAACATGATTGTAACCCTGTACCTAATCCTGAACCGGTGGCAAGGAAAGGTTGGCACCTGTTGCGCTCCCCTACAACAGGGTGGGCTAGTCCAGAAAACTTTGACAAGCACATTGGACCTTACGATATAAAGTTTCGGGTGGGCTAACCCTCTCGAAATCCGAGGGGTAAGGCTTTCGGTGCCCTACTTTGACCAAAGTTCATGAACCCGAGTTCGTGACCCCAGGGTCACTCACGAAAAATGAGAAAATAATCATTTGACAGGTAGTTCGAGCATTGTCTAGACGAAAACTGCCAGTGAAAGTATCCAATTTTGACACGTTTTACATATCTTCTTCGTCCAATCCCGACGAAGTACCTTACGTGATTTTGACACATCTTTGACAGAGATTACCAAATTTGGGGGGATGGGAGTGGACAGAACTTTGAGAGCATAAAAATGGTTGCTTCTCCACAAACGGAGAGATTTTGGTAAGACCTTGAAGAGAGAAGCCAGAGAGAAGCCAGAGAGAAGCGAGAGAGACTAGAGACTTGGTAAGAACTTGAGAAGTCGAAGGAGAGAAGCCAGAGACTTGGTAAGAACTTGAGAAGCCCGAACATATCCGTGACTTGAGCCTGCTAGACTTGCGCTAGGACCAGCCAGCTTTTCCGCCACCGACTGCTGCACTTCCAACATCCCGCCGGCCGTGGACTTTTCAAATAAAATCTTGGAACGGGAATTGGCTGACTTTTCGTGGTTCTTCCTGACGTCCCACCGGCCAGCACACAGCGGGGACGTCAGCCTCGTCTGCCGTGTCCTTACACATGTACTGTCAACAAAGGCAACTGCATGTCATTTGAACATTCATCAGGGAGCACAAATGACCTGTAAAGCCCCTGTCACACATTCACGAATCTGGCCTCCCAAACACTAGCCGAACGCCCCCATACCCAACCATGGTTACAAGTAGGTCAGCACAAAGTCGGCAGGTGTGACTTTGGCTACTATTTGGCTGCGCCAGCCGAATATTTCAAAATACTTAAAACATTCAGGGGTGGTTGGCTGTAATTTAGCAGAACACCAGCCAACCATTCGGGAGTAAGTCAACAGTGTTATTGGCGTGTTTGGGGATCTAATTTCACTCAAGGCTCACTCAAATTCGTCACGATTCGTACAGAAAAGTAGACGTGACCTAAATCTTTTCATGTTGCTCCCGAATGTCAGCCGAACTTGGGAACAAATTCGGGGAAAGGGCGCGAATGTGTGACAGGGGCTTAACAATTTTAAAAGTCCACGGAAAACAACGAGCCCCTGGCATAACGCCATGCGAGAAGCACAGGAACTGCAGCGGTCGATGAGATGTTGCCAACTTTCGCTTTGAGCGGCTTTCGTGCTTTCAAAACTTTGACAAATCACTCAATGGTTTTTCAGTGAGCTTTCCATGATCTCCGAGGTCTTACAATTATCTCACGATAATCTCACTGATCTTCCATTGATCTTTAAAGTCTTCCAGTAGTGTAATGATGACCTCAAGGACCAATGACATTTGGTAACTTATCGGTTGCCCAACGGTCCGCATCTCAAGTCAACAAAACAATAGAAGCTGCCAAATAAACTCATTTTCAATTTTATTCTATTGTTCTCAGGCAGCATGCCGGGATCATCCCCGCGCAGGTTGGAGGCACTCGCCCTGTGCTTCCTCGTGTTCCTGTTACCGGGCGTCTCCGGATGTGGAGGCAACCTGACGGCTCCCTCTGGAGGTCCTGTCACGTCACCGAACTACCCAAGTAACTATGGCAACGGCCAGAACTGCGAGTGGCTGATCACCGTCCCGGCAGGAAGCACGATCCGTCTCACGTTTGACAGCTTCGACGTGGAGCAAGATTATGACTTTCTGCGCATCTACGATGGAGACAGTGCAAGTGCGGCGGCGTTACAGGAGTAAGACCCTAAACTGTAATCTATTGAAAAGAACTACCTCATATCAATGCTGCAGCTAGCAATATGTGGGGGTCGTGTGGCGTAGCGGCAGAGTGCTCGACTGGGAACCAAGAGGTCCCGGGTTCGAGTCCTGACATGCCACCGATCTTATGCCTTTGGGAGAGTACTCTCCAAGCAGATTTTTTTGATTTCCGGTATTTTTGGCGTGTTTTTAGACTTTTTATCGGGGTTTGAAAAAGTCTAAAAACACGCCAAAATAACCCCAGACTCTGTTTGGAGAGTAGGGAAAGGCACTTTACACGACTATTGTCACTTAACTCACAGGTGAAAATGAGTATTGTCCTCTTCCGTATTTGTCATCTATCTGCGTTGGTGACGGCATAAAATAATTAAGCTGATATAACTTGAGTGTGCGTCACCATGTCTGGTCATGAAATGTTGGTATGAAAAAAATGGTGATGACCAATCTGTGGTGTATATGAATACATGTTCCGAAACATCCTTATGAAAAGCTTCGATTGTGTTGTGTGCTTTTTTGGGGGGGTGGGGGGTGTGAACCAGACCTCATTGAGACATAGATTGGCTCAATTACTATTTATTCTTGGATCTCTAGGTTAACGGGTCTGCAGTCAGTCAGCCCTATCGCCAGCACATCTAACGTGATGTTCCTGAGGTTCACATCTGACAAAAGTAAAGAACGCCAGGGGTTCAGTTTCTCCTACACAAGTCACAATCCGTCTGGTAAGGAGTACATTGTGTGTGTGTGTGTGTGTGTGTGTGTGTGTGTTTGTGTTTGTGTGTGTTTGTGTGTGTGTGTTTGTGTGTGTGTGTGTGCCACGGTGTGTGTCTGTGTGTGTCTGTGTCTGTGTGTATGTATGTATGTATGTGTACATGTATATATGTATGTGGTTTAGCACGTTAACTCAAGAAGTTACGCCATAATTTGAATCTGGGGTGCCTGAAAATGGTAACAGATTCACTGAATGAATGTAACTTCGTATTCCTGGTAAAGGAGGGCCTGCATGCCCTTTTTACCTCCATGAAAAATGGAGGCATTGTTTTTGGCGCGTCTGTGTGTGTGTCTGTGTGTCTGTCTCTCTGTGTGTGTGTTTGCGTTTCCGCACATTTGTAGTCACCATAACTTTATAACGCCTTTATGGATTGTGATGATATTAAGTATACAGGTAAGTCTTAGGAAGACGAAGGTCAAGGTCAAATATTTGCCTCCTGGTGGATGACATTGGTACTGCAGCAGAACTTCCGGTTTTTGTATCTTTTGTCCTGAACATGCTATGGTTTTGGGTTTCTGGTGACAGATAGCCTATCTTGTCAGGAACAAGTGGTGTAAGTTTGGTCCCCCTAGCAGCTTGTTCTGGAACTGCAGGTTAGTTTCTGGTTACAATTTTTAAAGCCAATAAGTCCAGATAGCAACAACATATTTTCATCATTTTTGGTATGTAGGTAGCTGAGAGAGAGTTGTACATAATTAAATGCAAATTTTTCAAATGAGGACCTAATTTTCATAATTAATGAGGAAATTCTATAATTACAGTGTTTTAAATAATGGTACTACTATACATGTAATTTTTTCATCTGTGGCAGGTGGCACATCAACAGATACCAATTATGAAAATGATGATCTAATTTGCATAATTAATGTGAAAATTTTGTGACTCCTTATTGGTGAACGATTGGTAAATGCATAAAGAAACACGTGCAATTGACTTCTACTTATCACAACAGCTGTCTTCCTAGATATATCCAAAGCGTTTGATAAAGTCTGGCACGCGGGGTTAATTTTCAAATTAGAGCAACTAGGAATAACCGGATCTCTTCTAGCTTGGATCTCTTCTTACTTAAACGACCGACAACAGCGTGTCGTGATTAACGGCACCTGTTCTGATTTGGCGCCTGTTGATGCGGGCGTGCCACAGGGCTCGCTCTTAGGCCCGTTGCTTTTTCTCGTTTTTATTAACGATTTAGTTGATGACTTGGTAACAGACGGCCGTCTATTCGCCGACGATAATTCACTGACCGAAGTTGTTAGAGATCCTGTTATTTCAGCTGATAGACTTAATCATGACCTCAAAATAGTGGAAAACTGGGCAGACCAATGGCTGGTGACCTTTAACCCACTCAAAACTGAACTTATTACATTTTCATCCAAACGTATAAAAATTGCCCACCCACCATTGTATTTTAAAGGAGTTCAGTTAATGGAAGTCCCTTCCCACAAACACCTCGGCCTACATCTTACCCCTAATCTATCATGGTCATTACATGTTTCAATTATAACTGCTACCGCGGTGAAACGGATTAATCTTTTAAAAAGAATAGTATCCTTTGTTCCACTAAAAACTCTTGAAACCTTATATAAAGTAATTATAAGGCCATTACTGGAGTATGCCGACGTTGTTTGGGACGGATTAACTGGTAAAGACTCTGACTTAATTGAATCTGTTCAACTCAATGCAGCTCGGATATGTACTGGCGCAATGAGAGGAACAAATAGTAATAGCATCTTGTCTGAGGTTGGCTAGGAAACCATGCCATGTAGGCGTTAAAAGCATAAACTTGTAAACTTTTATATAATTATCAAAGAATTAGCACCAAAATACTTACAGGAATTGGTACCACTACAAACCCGTGACTCCACCCCCTACAGTCTCCGTACTGATCAGAATTACGTCTTAATTCCTGCTAGAACTGAGAAATTCAAAAGATCTTTTCTGCCTACTTCCATTGTTTCCTGGAATAACTTGCCATTAACTACACGAGCATCAACATCAATTGCCATCTTTAAAAAAGAGTTGGAGACGTTTTATCACAGCCCTCACACTCAACCTCACTTCTCCCACGGTCCGAGAAACCCAGCTATCCACCTTACCAGACTCAGACTCAACCGCAGTCAGTTAAACTTTCACCTGTTCCAACATCAATGTGTGCCCAGTCCTGCGTGCAAATGTGGTCACTTCAACGAAACAGCTGTACACTACTTCCTACACTGCCCACTGTACACTGACGAACGCATTGACATGTTATCATCTCTAACTAACATTCTGCCATTTGACACAAACAACGTCACCGACAACACTTTATATTCAACCATTCTCAGGGGTAACCCCTCATTGTCGTTTGTCAACAACTGTAACATATTTGATGTGGTTTTCAACTTTATTTTGCAGACAGGACGTTTTGTTTGATTTAGTTGATTCATTTTGATTTGTACACCAGCCTACTATGTACCCTTGTCATTTCTTATTATTATTATTACTTTGTTTTATTGTATCCTTTTATGTGTGAGGAGAGGGCTGAGATAAGTTTTATAACTTTTTGCCTCATCCTCGGAAAATAAATGTGAATAAAAAAAATAAAGAATTCAAGCTATACACGATTCTATCGGCGCGGCATTACAGCTGATTTTGTGGTAGCTCGCATGTACTGTCAACAAAGGCAACTGCATGTCATTTGAACATTCATCAGGGAGCACAAATGTCACGTCACGATTCGTACAGAAAAGTAGACGTGACCTAAATCTTTTCATGTTGCTCCCGAATGTCAGCCGAACTTGGGAACAAATTCGGGGAAAGGGCGCGAATGTGTGACAGGGGCTTAACAATTTTAAAAGTCCACGGAAAACAACGAGCCCCTGGCATAACGCCATGCGAGAAGCACAGGAACTGCAGCGGTCGATGAGATGTTGCCAACTTTCGCTTTGAGCGGCTTTCGTGCTTTCAAAACTTTGACAAATCACTCAATGGTTTTTCAGAGAGCTTTCCAAAATCTCCGAGGTCTTGCAATCATCTCACGATGATCTCAGTGATCTTCCATTGATCTTTAAAGTCTTCCAGTAGTCTTATGATGACCTCGATGACCAATGATACTTGGTAATTTATCGGTTGCCCAACGGTCCGCATCTTTGAGCGTGAAAAGTCAACAAAACAATAGAAGCTGCCAAATAAACTCATTTTCAATTTTATTCTATTGTTCTCAGTGTTCCTGTTACCGGGCGTCTCCGGATGTGGAGGCAACCTGACGGCTCCCTCTGGAGGCCCCGTCACGTCACCGAACTACCCCAGTAACTATGGCAACGGCACGAACTGCGAGTGGCTGATCACTGTCCCGGCAGGAAGCACGATCCGTCTCACGTTTGACAGCTTCGACGTGGAGCAAGATTATGACTTTCTTCGCATCTACGATGGAGACAGTGCAAGTGCGGCGGTGTTACAGGAGTAAGACCCTAAACTGTAATCTATTGAAAAGAACTACCTCATATCAATGCTGCAGCTAGCAATATGTGGGGGTCGTGTGGCGTAGCGGCAGAGTGCTCGACTGGGAACCAAGAGGTCCCGGGTTCGAGTCCTGACATGCCACCGATCTTATGCCTTTGGGAAAGGTACTCTCCAAGCAGATTTTCTGGATTTCCGGTATTTTTGGCGTGTTTTTAGACTTTTTATCGGGGTTTGAAAAAGTCTAAAAACACGCCAAAATAACCCCAGACTCTGTTTGGAGAGTAGGGAAAGGCACTTTACACGACTATTGTCACTTAACTCACAGGTTAAAAAGAGTATTGTCCTCTTCCGTATTTGTCATCTATCTGCGTTGGTGACGGCATAAAATAATCAAGCTGATATAACTTGAGTGTGCGTCACCATGTCTGGTCATGAAATGTTGGTATGAAAAAAATGGTGATGACCAATCTATGGTGTATATGAATACATATTCCGAAACATCCTTATGAAAAGCTTCGATTGTGTTGTGTGCTTTTTTGGGGGGTGGGGGTGTGAACCAGACCTCATTGAGACATAGATTGGCTCATTTACTATTTATTCTTGGATCTCTAGGTTAACGGGTCCGCAGTCAGTCAGCCCTATCGCCAGCACATCTAACGTGATGTTCCTGAGGTTCACATCTGACAAAAGTAAAGAACGCCAGGGGTTCAGTTTCTCCTACACAAGTCACAACACGTCTGGTAAGGAGTACATTGTGTGTGTGTGTGTGTGTGTGGGTGTGTGTGTGTTTGTGTGTGTGTGTGTGTACATGTGTGTGTGTATGTTTGTGTGTGTGTGTGTGTGTGTGTGTGTGCCACGGTGTATGTATGTGTGTGTGTATGTCTGTGTGTATGTATGTATGTGTATATGTATATATGTATGTGGTTTAGCACCTTAACTCAAGAAGTTACGCCATAATTTGAATCTGGGGTGCCTGAAAATGGTAACAGATTCACTGAATGAATGTAACTTTATATGCCTGGTATAGGGGGGCCTGCATGCCCTTTTTACCTCCATGAAAAATGGAGGTATTGTTTCTGGCGCGTCTGTGTGTGTGTCTGTGTGTGTGTGTGTGTGCGTGTGTTTGTGTTTCCGCACATTTGTAGTCACCATAACTTTATAACGCCTTTATGGATTGTGATAATATTTGGTATGCAGGTAAGTCTTAAACAACGGTCACAACCCGCCGTACGTGCTTTTTGTCCGTACGTTTTTGGGAGGCTACGTCTGCTACGTTTTTTATGAAAACGTAGGGAATGAGTGGCGTCGACGCACGTCACTCGCACGTCAATCGCACGGTTGCGCAAGGTGTAAGAGTGTGGTCTGCACGTTACGTCTGGCCGAGAGCGGTTGCGTGCATTCTACGTTGCGCAAGTGGTAACTGAGTTGTACGTGCTTTCAACGTACGATCTCCGTGCGATTGCAACTTTACCGTAAGGAGGCCGTACTCACATGTGCTGCTTCCGCACTGCACGTACGGGGCACGCACGTCGCTCGTACTCGCACGCACGGGTGGTGAATCCGCAGACCGCACGTAGAAAAAGTTTTACATGCACGTGTCTACGGCGTGTCTGCATGCTCCCAAATCCGTAGGATTCCGTACGGAGGTGGTACTCACCACGCACGGATGCCCTACGATTGCCCACGTTTTTGCACGTAGACAGCGCGCAGAAGCACGTACGGCGGGTTGTGACCGTCGCTTTAGGAAGACGAAGGTCAAGGTCAAATATGGGCCTCCTGGAAGATGACCTTTGTACTGCAGCAGAACTTCCGGTTTTTGTCTCTTTTGTCCTGAACATGCTATGGTCTTGGGTTTCTAGTGACAGATAGCCTATTTTGTCAGAAACCAGTGATGTAAGTTTGGCATCCCTAGCAGCTTGTTCTGGAACTGCAGGTTAGTTTCTGGTAAAAACTTTTAAAGCCAAGTCCAGAACAACGTATTTTTATCATTTTTGGTATGTAGGTAGCTGAGAGAGAGTTGTGCATAATTAAATGCAAATTATGCAAATGTGGACCTAATTTGCATAATTAATGAAAAATTCTATAATTACAGTGTTTTATATAATGGTACTGCTTTACATGTAATCTATTTATCTGTGGCAGGTGGAGCATCAACAGATACCAAATATGCAAATGACGATCTAATTTGCATAAATAATGTAAAAATTTTGTGACTCTTTATTGGTGAACGATTTGTAAATGCATAAAGAAATACGTGCAATTGACTTCTACTTATCACAACAGCGACACCTATCCGTTGTGAAAGGTCATTGTCTTCTTGCAAATGTGGTAGAAGGTCAGCTTGGGTCCGCATGAGAGGGTGGAAAGACTGTGCTTTGCTAGAATGAAGCATTGTGATTTTGACCTATTTTCTGTTATTACCGTTCAGTAATCCCTACATCGCCCTTTACGACTGTGGAGAACAACACCCCACAGGCCCCCGCAAGTACGACTGTGGAGAACAGCATTCCACAGGCCATCACAGGAACGACTGTGGAGAACCGTACCTCACAGGCCCCCGCAAGTACGACTATGCAGTACAACACCACACAGGACCCTGCAAGCACGGCTGTGGAGAACAGCACCCCACAGGTCACCAAAAGTACGACTGTGGAGAACAGCACCCCACAGGTCACCAAAAGTACGACTATGGAGAACAGCACCCCACAGGCCACCACAGGTACGACTATGGAGAACAGAACCGCGCAGGACCCCGCAACTACGACTATGCAGTACAACACCACACAGGACCCCGCAAGCACGGCTTTGGAGAACAGCACCCCACAGGCCACCAAAAGTACGACTATGGAGAACAGCATGCCACAGGTCACAACAGGTATGACTGTGGAGAACAGCACCCCACAGGCCACCACAGGCACGACAGTGGAGAACAGCACCCCACAGGCCACCACAGGCACGACTTTGGAGAACAGCACCCCACAGGCCACCACAGGAACGACTGTGGAGAACCGTACCTCACAGGCCACCACAGGAACGACTGTGGAGAACAGCACTTTACAGGCCCCCGCAAGTACGACTGTGGAGAACAGCACCCCACTGGCCATAACAGGTACGACTGTGGAGAAAAGCACCCCACAGGCCCCCGCAAGTACGACTATGGAGAACAGCACCCCACAGGCCACCAAAGGTACCACTGTGGGGAACAGCACCCCACAGGCCCTAACAGGTACGACTCTGGAGAACAGCACCCCACAGGCCCCCGCAAGTACGACTGCGGAGAACAGCACCCCAAAGGCCACCACAGGTACGACTGTGGAGAACAGCACCCCACAGGCCATCACAGGTACGACTGTGGAGAACAGCACCCAACAGGCCCCCGCAAGTACAACTGTGGAGAACAACACCCAACATGTCACCACAGGAAAGACTGTGGAGAACAGCACCCGACAGGCCACCACAAGTACGACTGTGGAGAACAGCACCCCACAGGCCACCACAGGTACGACTGTGAAGAAAAGTCTCTCAGAGGTCGCCACAGGTACGACTATGGAGAACAGCACCCCACAGGCCCCCGCAAGTATGAGTATGCAGTACAACACCACACAGGACCCTGCAAGCACGGCTGTGGAGAACAGCACCCCACAGGTCACCAAAAGTACGACTGTGGAGAACAGCACCCCACAGGTCACCAAAAGTACGACTATGGAGAACAGCACCCCACAGGCCACCACAGGTACGACTATGGAGAACAGAACCGCGCAGGACCCCGCAACTACGACTATGCAGTACAACACCACACAGGACCCCGCAAGCACGGCTTTGGAGAACAGCACCCCACAGGCCACCAAAAGTACGACTATGGAGAACAGCATGCCACAGGTCACAACAGGTATGACTGTGGAGAACAGCACCCCACAGGCCACCACAGGCACGACAGTGGAGAACAGCACCCCACAGGCCACCACAGGCACGACTTTGGAGAACAGCACCCCACAGGCCACCACAGGAACGACTGTGGAGAACCGTACCTCACAGGCCACCACAAGTACGACAGTTGAGATCAGCACCCGACAGGCCACCACAAGTACGGCTGTGGGGAACAGCACTCCAGAGGCCCCCGCAAGTACGACTGTGAAGAACAGCACCCCACAGACCTTCGCAAATACGACTGTGGAGAACAGCAGCCCAGAGGCCACCACAGGTACAACTGTTGAGAACAGCAGCACACAGGCCCCCGGAAGTACGACTGTGGAGAACAGCACCCCACAGGCCTCCGCACGTACGACTGTGGAGAACAGCACCCCACAGGCCCCCGCAGGTACGACTGCGGAGAACAGCACCCCACAGGCCACCTCAGGTACGACTGTTGGGAATAGCACCCCACAGGCCCTAACAGGTACGACTGTGAAGAACAACACCCCACAGTTCACCACAGGTACCACTTTGGGAAACAGCACCCCTCAGGTCCTAACAGGTACGACTGTTGAGAACAGCACCCCACAGGACCCCGCAAGTACGACTGCTGAGAACAGCACCCCAAAGGCCACCACAGGTACGACTGTGGAAAACAGCACCCCACAGGCCCCCGCAAGTACGACTGTGGAGAACAGCACCCCACAGGCCACCACAGGTACGACTGTGGAGAAAAGCCTCTCAGAGGTCGCCACAGGTACGACTATGGAGAACAGCACCCCACAGGCCACCACAGGTACGACTGTGGAGAACAGCACCCCACAGGCCCCCGCAGGTACGACTGCGGAGAACAGCACCCCACAGACCCCCGAAAATACGACTGCGGAGAACAGCAGCCCACAGGCCACCTCAGGTACTACTGTTGGGAATAGCACCCCACAGGCCCTAACAGGTACGACTGTGAAGAACAACACCCCACAGTTCACCACAGGTACCACTTTGGGAAACAGCACCCCTCAGGTCCTAACAGGTACGACTGTTGAGAACAGCACCCCACAGGACCCCGCAAGTACGACTGCTGAGAACAGCACCCCAAAGGCCACCACAGGTACGACTGTGGAAAACAGCACCCCACAGGCCCCCGCAAGTACGACTGTGGAGAACAGCACCCCACAGGCCACCACAGGTACGACTGTGGAGAAAAGCCTCCCAGAGGTCGCCACAGGTACGACTATGGAGAACATCACCCCAGAGGCCACCACAAGTACGACTGTTGAGAACAGCACCCCACAGGCCACCACAGGAACGACTGTGGAGAACAGAACCCCACAGGCCACCACGGGTACGACTGTAGAGAACAGCACCCAACAGGCCCCCGCAAGTACGACTATGGAGATCATCACCCCAGAGGCCACCACAAGTACGACTATGGAGAAAAGCACCCCACAGGGCACCACAGGAACGACTGTGGGGAACAGCACCCCACAGGCCACCACGGGTACGACTGTGGAGAATAGCACCCAACAGGCCCCCGCAAGTACGACTGTGGAGAACAGCACCCCACAGGCCACCACAGATATGACTGTGGAGAACAGCACCCTACAGGCCCCCGCAAATACGAATGTGGAGAACAGCACCCCACAGGCCACCATAGGAACGACAGTGGAGAACAGCACCCCACAGGCCACCACAGGTACGACTGTGAAGAAAAGCCTCTCACAGGTCGCCACAGGTACGACTATGGAAAACAGCACCCTACAGGCCACCAAAAGTACGATTGTGGAGAACAGCACCCCACAGGCCACGACAAATACGACTGTGGAGAACAGCACCCCACAGGCCACCACAGGAATGACTGTGGGGAACAGCACCCCACATGCCCTTACAAGTACGACTGGGGAGAACAGCACCCCACAGGCCACCACAGCAACGACTGTGAAGAACCGTAGCTCACAGGCCACCACAGGAACGACTGTGGAGAACAGCACTTTACAGGCCCCCGCAAGTACGACTGTGGAGAACAGCACCCCACTGGCCATAACAGGTACGACTGTGGAGAAAAGCACCCCACAGGCCCCCGCAAGTACGACTATGGAGAACAGCACCCCACAGGCCACCAAAGGTACCACTGTGGGGAACAGCACCCCACAGGCCCTAACAGGTACGACTCTGGAGAAGAGCACCCCACAGGCCCCCGCAAGCACGACTGCGGAGAACAGCACCCCAAAGGCCACCACAGGTACGACTGTGGAGAACAGCACCCCACAGGCCATCACAGGTACGACTGTGGAGAACAGCACCCAACAGGCCCCCGCAAGTACAACTGTGGAGAACAACACCCAACATGTCACCACAGGAAAGACTGTGGAGAACAGCACCCGACAGGCCACCACAAGTACGACTGTGGAGAACAGCACCCCACAGGCCACCACAGGTACGACTGTGGAGAACAGCACCCAACAGGCCCCCGCAAGTACGACTGTGGAGAACAGCACCCCACAGGCCAACACAGATACGACTGTGGAGAACAGCACACCGAAGGCACCCGCAAGTATGACTGTGGAGAACAGTACCCCACAGGGCACCATTGGTACGACAGTGGAGAACAGCGCCCAGAGGCCACCACAGGTACAATTATGAAGAAAGCCTCTCAGAGGTTGCCACAGGTACGACTATGGAGAACAGCACACCAAAGGCCACCACAAGTACAACTATGGAGAACAGCACCCCACAGGCCACCACAAGTACGACTGTGGAGAACAACACCCCACAGGCCACCACAGGGTCGACTGTGGAGAACCGTACCTCACAGGCCACCAAAGGAACGACTGTGGAGAACAGCACTTCACAGGCCCCCGCAATTACAACTGTGGAGAACAGCACCCCACAGGCCACCACAGGAACGACTGTGGAGAACAGCACCCCACAGGCCACCACAGGTACGACTGTGGCGAACAGCACCCCACAGGCCACCAGAGGTACTACTGTGGAGAAAAGTCTCACCAGAGGTCGCCACAGGTACGGCTATGGAGAACAGCACCCCACAGGCCACCACAAGTACGACTGTGGAGAACAGCACCCCTCAGGCCACCACAGGTACGACTGTGGAGAACAGCACCCCACAGGCCATCACAGCTACGACTGTGGAGAACAGCACCCAACAGGCCCCCGCAAGTACGACTTTTGAGAACAGCACCCCACAGGCCCCCGCAAGTACGACTGTGGATAACAGCACCCAACATGTCACCACAGGTAAGACTGTGGAGAACAGCGCCCGACAGGCCACCACAAGTACGACTGTGGAGAACAGCACCCCACAGGCCACCACAGGTACGACTGTGAAGAAAAGTCTCTCAGAGGTCGCCACAGGTACGACTATGGAGAACAGCACCCCACAGGCCCCCGCAAGTATGACTATGCAGTACAACACCACACAGGACCCTGCAAGCACGGCTGTAGAGAACAGCAACCCACAGGCCACCATAGGTACGACTATGGAGAACAGCATGCCGCAGGTCACCACAGTTATGACTGTGGAGAACAGCACCCCACAGGCCACCACAGTTACGACTGTGGAGAACAGCACCCCACAGGCCCCCGTAAGTACGACTGTGGAGAACAGCACCCCACAGGCCACCACAGGAACGACTGTGGAGAACAGCACCCCACAGGCTATCACGGGTACGACTGTGGAGAACAGCACCCAACAGGCCCCCGCAAGTACGACTGTGGAGAACAGCACCCCACAGGCCAACACAGATACGACTGTGGAGAACAGCACACCGAAGGCACCCGCAAGTATGACTGTGGAGAACAGTACCCCACAGGGCACCATTGGTACGACAGTGGAGAACAGCGCCCCAGAGGCCACCACAGGTACAATTATGAAGAAAAGCCTCTCAGAGGTCGCCACAGGTACGACTATGGAGAACAGCACCCCACAGGCCACCACAAGTATGACTGTGGAGAACAGCACCCCACACGCCACCACGGGTACGACTGTGGAGAACAGCACCCAACAGGCTCTAACAAGTACGACTGTGGAGAACAGCACCCCACAGGTCACCACAGGTACGACTGTAGAGATCAGCACCCGAAAGGCCCCCGCAAGTACGACTGTGGAGAACAGCATCCCACAGGCCACCACAGGTACGACTGTGGGGAACACCACCCCACAGGCCACCACAGGTACGACTGTGGAAAACAGCACCCCAAAGGCAACCACGGGTACGACTGTTGAGAACAGCACCCCACAGGCCACCACAGGTACTACTGTGGAGAAAAGCCTCTCAGAGGTCGCCACAGGTACGACTATGGAGAACAGCACCCCACAAGTCACCATAAGTACGACTGTGGAGAACAGCACCCCACAGGCCACCACAGGTACGACTTTGGAGAACATCACCCCACAGGCCACCACAAGTACAACTGTGGAGAACAGCACCCCACAGGCCACCACAGGAACGACTGTGGAGAACAGCACCCCACACGCCACCACGGGTACGACTGTGGAGAACAGCTCCCAACAGGCCCTAACAAGTACGGCTGTGGAGAACAGCACCCCACAGGCCACCACAGGTACGACTGTTGAGATCAGCACCCCACAGGCCCCCGCAAGTACGACTGTGGAGAACAGCACCCCACAGGCCACCACAGGTACGACTGAGGGGAACAACACCCCACAGGCCCTAACAAGTACGAGTGTGGAGAACAGCACCCCACAGGCCACCACAGGTATGACTGTGGAGAACAGCACCCCACAGGCCACCACAGGTACGACTGTGGAGAAAAGCCTCTCAGAGGTCGCCACAGGTACGACTATGAAGAACAGCACCCCACCGGCCACCACAAGTACGACTCTGGAGAACAGCACCCCACAGGCCACCACAAGTACGACTGTGGAGAACAGCACCCCAAAGGCCACCAAAGGAACGAGTGTGGAGAACAGCAGCCCAAAGGCAACCACGGGTACGACTGTGGAGAACAGCATCCCACAGGCCACCACAGGTACGACTGTGGAGAACAGCACCCCACAGGCCACCACAGGTACGACTGTGGAGAACAGCACCCCACACGCCACCACGGGTACGACTGTGGAGAACAGCACCCCACAGGCCACCACAAGTACAACTGTGGAGAACAGCACCCCACTGGCCACTACAGGAACGACTGTGGAGAACCGTACCTCACAGGCCACCACAGGAACGACTGTGGAGAACAGCACTTCACAGGCCCCCGCAAGTACGACTGTGGAGAACAGCACCCCACAGACCTCCGCAAGTACGACTGTGGAGAACAGCACCCCACAGACCTCCGCAAGTACGACTGTTGAGAACAGCACCCCACAGGTCCCCGCAGTTACGACTGTGGAGAACAGCACCCCACAGGTCCCCTCAAGTACGACTGTGGAGAACAGCACCCCACATGCCCCCGCAAGCACGGCTGTGGAGAAGAGCACCCCACAGGTCCCCGCAAGTACGACTGTGGAGAACAGCACCCCACAGGTCCCCGCAAGTACGACTTTGGAGCGAAGCACAGTCAACATACCATCTTCTGGTAGGAAGTAGCATTTCCTTAGCTTTTTTCTCAAGTTCACCATTTAGTACAGCTTGAAGCTTCGGTCATGACCCTTTTCAAGGATAAGGCTTCGACCATTGCAATTGAATTTTTTGTTTCTTGTTGAGGGCTTTAAAGTCGCTTATAACATTGACGGTGTCACGAGACATGAATTCTATTTCTATGAAGTCTAAAGAATGTCATGTTTTTTTAGAGTGTCCACCTGGCTACACCGCACACAAAACTTCGAAATCATGCTTCAAGGCGTACAACCAAGAGAAGACCTACAGTCAGGCCAGGCAGGTGTGTGCAGCGGACGGGGGACTCCTCGCCATGCCGAAGGACAGAGAGGTGGACAACTTCTTGAAAAAACTCAAGAACGCCGTGGATCCCAACTCTCCTTTCTGGTTCGGCCTGAACAATCAGAACGGAGAGAAAGGGTGGGCGTGGGAAGATGGGACTCCATACAGCCCAACCGCAGACTGGACTGGATGGCAGCCGGGTGAACCTGACAACAACGGAGGAGAACAATGTGTAAACCACTTCGGGACCGGATGGAACGATGCGCCGTGCTCTTCTGCTCACAAATTTATCTGCCAGCTGAATGAGGGTATGTCACGTTGCGTTGTATGGTTACACATAATTACGTTTTTATAACTTACAAGTAGACGCCCATACGTTATCGTGCTTCAGTGTTCCGCTTTTGCCCTGGTGGAAGAGAGAAGATGGATAAAATAGAGGAACCCTAGGCCTTTATAAATGGATAATTATTCGCCAGATTTAAAAGTTCCGATGCGCCTCTCTCGGTGCAAATTAGTTTGAATCGGAACAAAATGTTGACTTATGCATGTGTCAATTTTTTACATGTGAGTTGTGATAAATTTAGTATTTTGAAACCATTACAGTATTGTCTGGTTCAAAACTTGCATACTTTATTGCTGATAATCGAAATAGATAAGGATTTAAACTTGAATTTCTTGATCTACCATTAGGACGATACAAAAGTAACGTTCCTGTTATTTCTTAAGTTAAATAAGTTAAATTAAAAACTAAAGTAAACCCTAGTCAATTGCAAATAAGTGCCAAAATATGACACCTTCTAAGTGTGATTTTTTAAAGTTGATAACAATACATAAACTGTTATATAATGTCTCCTTAATGCTGGGGTCCCAATTCCCACACGGGGCCCGGCCGGGCAGCTTTGGGGAACGAAAAGTACGATACAAAAGACACCAAAACACAGAGAGGTTTTTAATAATAATCATGGGCATTGTGTCTGTATATTCTTGATATGAATAGAGAATTTTTCGTTCATACAAACAGCCCGGCCGGGCCCCGGTTTGGAAATGTGACCTAAGCATAACAGACTGATTCCTTACACAGCGGTCCAATGCCCCCTCGGGTACTTTCGGTGCGGACACAGACATGCCTGCACCCTGACCTGGAGGCGGTGTGACGGGAGGACGGACTGTCCGGACGGGAGTGACGAGGACGGTTGTGGTAAGTTGCGAAAATGATTTCATCACGTTGGTAGAATATAGAATATTGAGATTTTTTCCTGCACAACCAGTGCTTCTCTTACCTTGCTTAAGACTAAATGACTGTAAACTGTAGGACTAAATGAAGAATGGTGGAGAGAATGAAGAACACAACTAAAAAAACAGTTAATTTATTAAATAGTTGATGACATGTGATGCCAAAATGGTCATTCGCTGTTTTGAGTAAATGTGGTCAATGAAAAAGGCTGTATTTTTCTAGCATTTTTTTTCTAATTTATTTACACTTTGGGCAGATTTCTGAATGAAAACTTATTTTAATATTTTGTCAGTGCATTCCGATTCGATACGGGGCTAGCAAGTATACCGAGCCCCATGGATGATCGGAATGCACCGAGGCTAATGCTGTGGTCACATTTCCAAACCGGCGTCCGGCCGGGCAATCTTATAGGACAAAAAGTTTGATACAAAAAGACGAGAGAACATAAGGAAGTTGATAGAATAATAATGGGAACTATTTGCGTGCATTATTGATATCAATTGTTGATTTGTCGTTAATCAAAACAGCCCGGCGGGTCCCGGGTTGGAAGTGTGACCTCAGCATAAGTGACGACATGCTGATCTTAATTCGGAAATGATAACATTGTTATAAATATATAGAAGAGGGGATTTATTCATCAAGCCGGCCGACATCTCGCACACGCACTTGTTGTAATTTCAGAGTGCCTGCCGATTCCTGGGGATTTCAACCTTGGCATCAGGCTAGCGATGCTGCCCAATCAGCTGGGTCAGACGACGTTTCAGGAGATACGAAATTCCTCTGCCATGGACCTGCTCAGTTCAGTCAACAACACAAAGGACCGACACCCTGAGTTCCAGGAGTTTGCGTCTACAGCCATCTTTCCGCGTTGTTTTGTCTGCGAAGAGAAAATCACTAACTTCTCTTCGTCTCTACATGCAAACAACACCACTCCGTGCGCGTGAGTCAAACATGCGGCGACAGATTCAAATGATTTTGGACCTTTACATAAATTTCCATTGTTTGCAGGGTTGAATTTTTAGAAATTAGTAGCTATGCCACCTGCATATTCATTCTGAATATTGCGACATAAACAATTGCGCTTAGGTTTCATTGATTTGTTCTTTTGTTTTAGAGTTTTGATGTTGATGGTGGACGGTAACAAATAACAGTTATTAGAGATGTCCTTCTGTCGGTCGGTTCTAACTATGCCTATGTTTTGTAGGAACACAACACTGCTACCGTGCCGATCGTGGTGTGAGGAAGTCCTGAACATGGCCGATCCACAAATAAAGAGCCGGTTCCCTACATGTGACTTGTTTCCGCCACCACAACACGGCTGTTGGAACCCTGAACCAGAAAAGAGGAACAACGAAGGTAAGGGTTAATCCCTTACTTTCCACGAGAAGTAGCAGCTGATATTGTTATGTGCGATTCAAAATTTACCATTCCCTGCATATTCACTACACGTATTAGAACATTATTATACTGATGTGAATCTTTATTTCATGTTCTTTCCCAGGTGGGCTAAATGCACAAATGTGACCAAATGTGGTCGAGAGAATGAAAATAGTATTGCATACTGGAACGCTATATTCTAATGATAAGTGCTAGGAGACTTTATATAACAAAGATATACTATATACTACCTATTATGTACTATTAGTTGCCCTTTCTTCTCTCTTTTTGAAACATAATTACATAGTTCGTCTACAGTACATTCGTTCTTGCATGACATCAAATGTTTAAACGTGTCCTGCTTATACTGTAATTGCACGCAGCACTACATGTTACAGATATGACAGCTTTGGTGAGTTTGGCTCATATTCATAACAGAAGAGATGCGTCATTTTGTACATTAATAGGATAAGTTGCTTATATATGACCGTTTCTCTTCCTCAGTTTGCTTCCACGGTAACGGCATGAACTATCGTGGTGCATGGAGTACCACCAAATCCGGGGCAGAGTGTGTGAACTGGTCCGCTGCGCAGGCTGACTTCTACAGGATCGAGTACCCCTGGGCCGACATAAACAACAACTACTGCCGTAACCCTGCCGGTCTGGAGCGGCCATTTTGTCTGCTGGAAGATGGCAGCCAGCAGGAATGTGACGTCATTCCGTGCAGTAAGTTGTCATGTCAAGATGGCGGGAATATTGTGAACCATTCCATGTTCCTAGCACCCAACTGTGTTACCAAATACACAGACTTTCCTCTCAGATCATGCATGCGTCTATATTTTTAGGTCATTTTTTATTTTTACGCGAGAGGGAATATTCTATCACGCAGCTACTTAATACATGCTATAGTGTCCATTTTTACCATTATTCCTACATGCCTGTCTATCTACCTACCTGCTTACTCAAGAAGCTGGTCCGTTGCTCCTGTCCGTATGGTATCTATGTGCAGAACGGTCCCAAGCCATATCTTTAGGTCGGCTTTGTCAATCTTTCACCCAGGTGTGAATTGGCTACCTAACTTCGGTTGGGGAAAGTCGTATTGGGGTCACCTGGGGCCGAATGGCTGCCGTATAGACCCTTGCGACAGTTCCACAAAACGTTCGTGGAGCAAATATGTTATATCCATGATGTATTATGTGATTATTTGTTTTTATCCGTGTTGATTAATTCGTATGTGATTGTAACCCGATTGTACACCCTGCATCAATTCAGCACTGTAGAGGGCTGCGATTACACGGGTAATATTTGACCAACTAACCATTATTTATCATCATCATTATTATTATCATAGTACAAGTCCAACACTTTGCATGAATTCTTGCCATATAAGGATGGCTGCTTTACCTCACCACTGTACATTTTTACTAACTTATTATACCCAGATGCAGACGGCTGCTGGGACATGGGACCTCCAAACTACGGCAGCAGAAGCCCTGTGAAGAGGTTCTACTACGTGGGAGAAAGAGTCGCCTTCACCTGCAACGAGGGGTACTCACTTAAGTTCGGGTATACCAGCGAAGTGAGATGCATTGAAGGAGGCATCTGGCAATATGACAAGCCCAGTTGTACAGGTGATTATGATGGTGTCTTTAAGTTAGTTAGTTAATTCTGCACTTTGTACGGTTAATGCAGTTCAGAACAGCAATTTGAATTGAATATAGTATTCAAAACATATCAAAAACGAATCAACTAGTAAATCTATTTTTCATGATTTTTGAAATGCCAATCTATCTCGAAGCTTACAGTTTACCCCGTTCGTTGCTAAAGATGTCTTCCTAACGTTAGTCTTGTACTTTCTTTTTAGTGAATATCAAGGGTAGGCTGGAAGAGGAGTTACTCGATGTGTACAGTCCAAACCTGGCACCTGAGACGGAGAACCATACCCGGCCCGTAATCAGCTTTAACGGATCTGTAAAACTGATCGTGGACTTGGTAAGTTTTAGTAAGACTTGAAGAGGGACAGCCCAGTGGGGTCTTGCAGACATGCTCCATGGTTGGGAAGGGATGCAACGGGCAGAAAAAAAAAGACATTACGGAGGGCAATGAGGACCAACCCTAATGCTATTTATTGGAATGCAGCGATGATAATGTAGTTTCAGTATCTGTAACACATTTCACCTATTTTTGGTTTATGACAAAATTGACAACTCATAAACGTCATAAAACAGATGCTGTAACTTTTCTTCCAGGAGGAAAAGAAGGAGCTGCTGGTTGCCTCTTTAGTCATCGACTTCGTAAGTTGACAGGGTTATAAAATTTCTAGGCGCTAAAGAAAGTATGCCATATTTTTTTCTTTAAGAGCATTAAAACCCTTTCATGACTTTTTCCTTCCAGTAGTAATCTTAACAACAATATATTATTATCTTCCCAGACATGGCAGGACAGCCGGCTGAGCTGGGATCCAAAGTACTACCACAACATTTCGAGTTTTAGCGTCCCGGGCAGCAGCATCTGGACCCCCACACTTACTCTGAAGAGGAAGTATGTAGTTTCTTGTATAACTACTATTGACTCATGCTAACTTAGTTATTTAAAAAATATGATGAACTGTATTAAATATCATTTCACTGGTAGAAGCAATTTTAATTTTGTCGTACCAAACATTTTAAGATTTTACCTTAGCCCAATATAAGAAAATGAACAATATTTGTGACGATACTGGGGGGGGGGGATGCTGTGACTTGTTTCTTTGGGTTGTTGGCTAGTTGGAAATAATATTCAAAGAAAAATCAAACTCTACTACTGGATAAATAACAGAAATAACGTTCGGGCGTTTCGAGTGACATTCACTCTTCTTCAGCGTCACTTAATAAACTAAGAGCACAAAACTAATCACATGTGAAGGAACTGAAGCAGTTGAAGATGACAAAAATCAAAAGGGTCACTATTGTGTAAATGAGGAAAGTGTAGCTTCTATGGTAAGGCTTAACCGTAGGAACTGCTGCTTCCCTTGGGCGGTGTCAGGACGGGGTTTAATGTTCTCGAGTGTACATCAAAAAGAAGTGATGAAACCCTGTTGATTCCTCCCAGTGCTGATCCTTTGTACCAAGGCCTACCAAAGGACGCACCGGTCCGGGTTAAAACCGATGGCCAGATAACCTGGAGGGTAGAAACCCTGACGACCACCGTGTGTGATGCAGACCCCTTCTACTTCCCTGCCGACACCATGGAGTGCACCATCTGTTTCTCTGCATCTTCTGCAACTGAGCAAACCATCGGTAAGGTCTCGGAAGAAATTGTTGTGTTTCCTGTTTCTCCACCGACACCGAAGAAAAAGAAACCTAAATTTATCGACCATTTCTGATTCCATAATCTGATAGATGACTGAACTTTATTGCTCGACAGTTGTACATGGTACAATGTATGGCAATACTGACTACTAGTATTATGAACGTAAACGGCGTATGCCATGATGTGTGTTAGACGTTGCTATTTGTTGTAAAACAATACTTTTATTTTTAATGCACTACATTGGCCTAAGCACGTAGATATGGAGTCGGGAGATGACATAGGTAGATTGATAAAGCCTGTGTTTGTCTTTGGGAAAGGTTCACTAGCTTCACATGTCATTAAATGAGTAATAAAACGTTGTACAGTCGGTTTTATAACATTGACAATTATATAAGCATCCTAAAGCAAGTTGTATTTTGTACATTAAATAAGTTGGATTACTAAAGTAGAGGCCGTTTCGTTAACAACAAAGATGTGTTCTGAAACTTGACGAGAAATAGCAGAGTCCATAAAATCCACGTTTGGAGACGCATCCCTGTCGTTACACCACAATATGACAAGGAAAGTAGTTAGCCCCTGGGAAGGCAGCTGAAACGTCAGCAATGAAAGAAATTTGTATTTTTTTTTATGTTGCTTGTCACCAGTATCTTAAAGTTTCTACTTTTGGCAAATCTAACTAACATTCACTGTACGGTTTGGTGTCACTCAGTGATAATATATTGTTTTGGAATGATCTGTTGAACACAGAATGCCGAGAGGGAAGTCTCTGTAACGTCCTGTCTACTGCACGTCAGGAGGGCGAATGGTATCGGAAGGACATGTTCTTCTCAAAAGGTAACACGGAGGCGTGCTTCACTGTTCAGCTGGAGAGGATCCCGCTGTTTCACATCGCCACTACTGTTGGACCCTGCGTCATCCTGGTTGTGCTGATGACCATCACCTTCGTCATGCCCATCGACAGGGGAGACCGGATCTCCTTCGGAGTGACCATTCTCCTTTCCATGGTCGTGACTCTCGTGTTTGTCACGGATGTTCTGCCTGTCAAGGGGGCGCTGCCGTTTTTCGGTGAGTTATGGTGGATATGACATAACTGTGTTGCAATTGTTTTCATTATTTTGAAACTACTTTTGACAACTATTAGTGAACAAACAACAAATTGTTTTAGATTCGATTCCTTCGGTATTTTGGCAACTGGAAAATGCTGTTCTTGAATTTTTACCCACGTGTTCCCTTAGCCCCATTCCTCAGGGCCTTATTGAACTCTGTTGAGTTCGTGATCAAACAGTGTAATTTTTCAGTGACCAATTTTTAATAAAGATATGGAAAATTTCAGTAATTGTTCATATTCCAGAAACATTCCAGCAACTGCCAAAAAACAGTTACTCAAGCAACTGGATATGATTTTGAAAACGTCAGACGTTTCAGCTAGTATCCACTAGCTTTCGTCAGTGACTGAGAGACCAGAGGGGAAAGCAGGTTTATATACACAACCTGTTGATTGATATGCAAATAAAGTGAAGACAAATTTTTTGGAAGTCGAAAAAGGAACAAAAGTCAGACAAGTCAAGACAAGATGATGCAAATTAGTCTGAAAGCTCCTGTATTACAGGACAGGAGCTTAAGTGTTGTCTGTCCTCGGGGCTGGGAGTGCCAAATCCCAAGTGCCGGAAAGATCGACCCGTAGCCCCCTTCCCTGTTGAGGGTGGGGTTGTACATTCTTTCATATATTGCCTCTTTAACACCCCGTTCCCACCAGCGTGTTTCGCGGTCTAATACATCCGTGGACTCGAGTTTGAAAGAGTGACCCTGGTTGTG
>NW_017802379.1:11654279-11778991 GCF_001625305.1 Branchiostoma belcheri | reverse complement strand
ACAGGAGCTTTTCAGACTAATTTGCATCATCTTGTCTTGACTTGTCTGACTTTTGTTCCTTTTTCGACTTCCAAAAATTTGTCTTCACTTTATTTGCATATCAATCAACAGGTTGTGTATATAAACCTGCTTTCCCCTCTGGTCTCTCAGTCACTGACGAAAGCTAGTGGATACTAGCTGAAACGTCTGACGTTTTCAAAATCATATCCAGTTGCTTGAGTAACTGTTTTTTGGCATATCGTATTACCTGGATGTCTAACCTTCATCGACGTATTCCAGCAACTGTTTATATTCCCGGAACATTCCGGTAGCTGTTATATTCCCGGAACATTCCTGTAACTGTTTATATTCCCGGAACATTCTGGTAACTGTTTCTATCCCTGGAACATTCGGGTATCTGTTTATATTCCCGGAACATTCCGGTAACTGCTTATATTCCCGGAACATTCCGGTAACTGTTTATTTTCCCGGAACATTCCGGTAACTGTTCACCACCGCTGATACAGCCACGCTGATTGTCGTGTGGATGGCGCTGATGGGAGTTTTCCTCTTCATCACCATGATCGTCATCACCATCCACGACAGGGAGGGGAGTCTGTCTCCTAGGGCGAAGACTTTCTTTCTCTGCTACATGGCGAAGTAGGTGTAGTTCATAATTATATTACAATAAAGATAATAGTTCTTATCTTGAGAAATTCAACCTGATATTTCTGGTTGACTACGTTTTATTTAATATTTTATTCATTGCACATTAAATGAACATGTAATTGAACATTAGAGCATATATATTGGCTCTCTGTCTATGTTTATACATGTATCACGGACATTAGGCGGGCTTTCTACGTCGACCTCTGCCATGTCATCGGCCAGAACGCCGTCGTATGTATGCGTCGGGTGGTGTAGTGGTTGGCGTCGGGTGGTGTAGTGGTTGGCGTCGGGTGGTGTAGTGGTTAGAGCAATCGACTGTGAACCGGGAGACCCGGGTTCGATTCCGAGTCATACCCGGGACATGTCTGAACATGCGCCCCGACGTTGTGCCCTTGGGAAAGGCACTTTACACGAATTTCCTCACTCCACCCAGGTGTGAATGGGTACCTAACTTCGGTTGGGGAAAGTCGTATTGAGGTCACCTGGCGCCGAATTATGGCTGCCGTATAGACCCTTGGGACAGTTTCACAAATATTTGTGGAACAACTATGTGTATTATTTGATTGTTGTGATTTGTCTTGATTATTATGTAATACCCTGCATCAATTCAGCCGAATAAAGGCTGCGACTGCACGGGTACTGTTTGGACAATAAAAACCATTTATTATTATTATTATTATATGATTCTAAAAGAGAGATATTTGCAATAGTTGAGATCACTGTAAATGATGGCAGACACAAGTGAGAAACATTCGCATCATCATTATTTTGACTTCCTTCTTTTAATGATTATGAAAGGTTCCTCCTGCTCGGAGACTTGACAGTGAAGGAGGCTGCAGGTGAAGATAATGAGACTGGCCCGAACGGCGTTCTGGCCGATGACATGGCAGAGGTCGACGTAGAAAGCCCGGCTAATGTCCGTGAGACAACCCGCCTGCCTCCCGTGTCGCCGGCGCCGCCCGCGCGCCTGGAAGTCGCCGGCTTCCGTGACCTGATCCGCGGCGTGGAGGAGCTGACCAGGGCGGCGAAGAGCGAGCCCGAGGTGTCTGACTACACCCTGCTGACCAAGGTCCTGGACAGGCTCTGCCTTGTCATGTACGCCATCGCCATTGCTGTGGCCGTGCCCATGACCATGTACCTGGGCAAGTAAAGATAGTGTTAAAGCACAGGGTTCGTGTACACATGGCCTAAAACACAGAGTCCAACTTAATTGCTTTTTATCGATTCAGAGTTGACAGACGTTTACGTACAGCCGGGACTGTCCTAATAAAGGCCTAGTCCTTTGGCAACTTTAGGAAGCTAGTAACCTAAAGGTAGAACTTTTATATTTCACTGTGATAGATTGGATATTATAGTGTGAGAATGTGAAATGTGTGCAGAGACTTTTGAGCGTATTAAAGTCGACATTTATATGGTAGTAAACCCAACGGTAAAACATGCATTTTAAATTGATGTGTTAGAATGGATAGTAGTGTGTTTTTTTGAGCGTATGAAACTTATTTCTTCAATGTACATGCATTTAATATATGTACTAACTCTATTTACATTATTGTAGGATCGACAATTGGCCTTTATGGTGTTTTAAGTATGACCTTGTAAATATTTTGCACTTTAAGTCTAAGATAAGGGAGCTAGAATACTGAATTTGAAACCTGTAAATCCATTTTTTATCCACGACTCTGTCACTTAATTTAGTGTTAATGACCCATTCTGAGGTGTATATTGTGTCATAAAACCCGGTTGTTTCCTATAACCCCCGAAGAAATCGCTGAGTGAGCGAAGCATTAATAGTGTACAGTAAGCCGGCACGTTGGCAGAACGTACTGCACCTGCGCGAAACCCGCAATGTATTGTACATAGCATTTCGGCAGAATGTCTTCATATAAGGTTGTATTCGCTCAAATAAGGTTAGCATTTTGACAGTAGTTTCCGAATGTTGTGTCGGAAAGAATATCCTATGCAACAGGCAAAATTCTGATGCAACGTTGACCAAAAACCCAACGAAAAACGCGAAAATACGGGGTTCTGCGCAGGTGCAGTACGTTCTGCTGACGTGCTATCTAAGTCCAGGATATGACGAGGGTGAAAAACCTAAGAGATTCACGTTACGCTTTTTTTATTCGTGTGTGCATGCTTAATATTTAGGAAAAATGTTCAAAAGCGTGAAGTTTGAATAAAACGTAACGCAAAATTGAGTGTTTCATGTATACAACTTACTGTCTGCGGATGTAAGTCTGTGTGTCTGTACATTAATTTGTGCGTGCGATTGTGTGTACATAGATTTCCTATCTCACAAAATGTACTGTATACATGTAAAGGTAGCATTCTAAAACGTAACGTAGCGCAATGTGACCGGTGTAGTTAACATATTGACCCAGTCATGTATTACGGGATGATATGTTTTAATTAATACATGCAAGATACTAAAAGATACGATGCACAACTTAACCCTAAACAGTACACCTGGGGTCCGCGCGGACCCCAGCACTATATATTTTGTAATATTTTTTTTGTTTCTAAGGATTTTTTTTCTGAAATTTCAGGTAATTGTCACCCACAAAGTTGTCCCTCGATACAGTGCAGAAAACTCAGTTTCCCCCATTTTTTAAAATTTTATATCTGATTTTCTTTTGAGGTCCGCGCGGACCCCAGCCGTGAATTCCGCGAATCTAATTATACCGCGGAAATTTGTAGACTTACAGTAGCTAGAAAATTCAAGGCTGGGTGGAAGTGGGACCATTTCAAGGTTTTTAGCAAAAAAATCACGATGGCAAAAAGATATACATGTAACGTTCTCTAAAAATTTTGTCGACGCAAAACAGTAAATGCATTGCCCACTTGGTGCCAATTTGCTACACACATGGTGCGTTCTTATAGTCCTCTATGCTCTCTAGAACATCTCTTGGGTGCCCGACTGGTACACAGGTGACGTGTGAAGACGATAATGACTTAATTATACACTGTAGTTATACATGTGCGTAGTACCCATTATATGAAGCATATCCCTAAGGGCCTGCACTCAGGATGCTGGACGACATTTTAAAAACCTCTCTCTGGTGTAAGCGAATTTTAAATTGCTATGTAGTGAACCGCTTGCGTCATTCGTTATCGATGTCATTTTGACGTTACTACAGCAACACATTAGGTAATTTCAAGAATCCCTTTTTTTCGTAAATGGACCGAAAGAGTCTAATTTTCCGGTGTGTAATTATAATGGGGATTGTACGTTATCTTACGGGCGTCTAGTGCCAGAATAACAGATATATATCAACTCTGGGTGAATTTTAACTACAAAACACCAAATGTTAGGACTCAATTTCAGCGTTGTAAAGCATGCACTATATGCCTTCACCAATATTTTTACAGATATGATATATGTTGAAAAAGGCTTTATTTTTGTTGAGAATAATCGAAAAAAGGGATGCCATTTTAAACAATCCATCTGTTTTAAATATTTTTTATGCAGTGTGGCTAACATTGGCCCTTAGTTACTAAGGTTATGGCTGTGAATGCAATTTATGGGGAGGACACTAGCCTCACTAAACCTCGCTTTTCGCCGGCTTTCTAGTTAGCTCCTTTTCTCGGACAAAGAGCTTGTGCTAACAGGCTGAGAGGAACACGTTTGAAAGAAGCAAACACACCCATGACATTTTTACGATTTAATAAAAGGGGATTTGTACACATTTGCTTGAGTACCAATTTCTTTGCCCATCGTTTTTGAAATTTTACTGACACATCATGAAGTTATTAATGAATTTATTTGATGATTAATTTATTGGGGTTAGTTAATTTATGAATTGAATTATTTAGCAAACATTGCAGAGTACTAGTGTTCATATTACGTAACTGCATGTTGCCTCTGGGGTTATGGGATGAACGGTGCATACAGTTTAGGTGATACTAAGAAGGTCAAAAAATAATTCGTTTATTCGTTTATTTCAATACCCTTTAGTCCATGAGAACTAATTTTCCAGGCTTCAAAACATTTAAAACAAATGAACTAACTGGCAACACAATAAAAGAGAATGAACATACATAATCATCACAAAGTATATACAGGTTAAGCAATGACTTAATTAATATATAAAACTTAACTTATGTACAACTGGTGGATGGCCTTTTTGAATTGATGTGGACTGGTCAGTGTTTTGATACTGGGTGGCAGGGTGTTCCATAGATTAATGGCGCGGTGGAGAAATGTTCGCTTTTTGGTGTTTGTTTTTGGTTTAGGTAGTTTGAAACATCAAGAATTGGCAAATCTGGCAAAAAAACAATGTAGATCAAATTTCAATCTAGATGTCTATGCCCTCGCTGTCTTTGATAGCATCATGATGAGCTTCGAATAAAACGGCTAGTCTCTCTTGATTTGCCATAGAACAAGAGTTACGTTTAAAAATCCCTTTAAAGAATTTGTAAACGTCGTTCAGTTTTGGAGAGATCAACATATGCTTCAGTTCATTCCGCAGAGAGTAGGATTCGTCCCTGACTCCAGAAGCTACTTCACTCCACAAGAAATGTGCCGCCATGTACTCTTGGAATGTAATGTGTACGAATTCAGCGTAACCGTTTTTTCTCGCGAGACAGGACGAGATTTCACGTGTCAAGATATCGACAGAAAGCATATCCTGTCCGTTTGGAAACTGTTCCTTGATTGAATCGATCACAAATGTTAGTTCACCTTTTCTAAGCCCATCCCATGCAAGCTTCCCCAAACATCTTAACAGTTGCTGTATTGAATGATCTTTTAAGTCAAATCCCAATCCTTTCTCGGAACAGAAGCGCCTAACAAGACAATGGATCGCAGCCATGTACAATTCTGTTTTTCCAGAAATTAATATACCACTGGTATCTTTCCAGATGGAACAGATCAACATAATATCAAGTGGGTTTACAGCAAGCTCTCGAAGGCTACGGGTTTCCTCAACTTTTGTCAGAACCTGACGTGAAGTCTCTTCGTTGTCCTTGAAAAATTTCATGGCATAGTTTAGAGAATTTTCCTTTGTATACCCCATGATTTTGCAAAATGTGTCACAATGGTCTAGCTCTAGTGGTTTAGGATATGGCCGAGAAGTGACAAGAACATGGCACTTCTGTAAAATCGTTTCTTGAAACAATTTGGAGTGAGAGCTCACTTCTTGTAAACCGTCAATAACAAAGAGGATTTGGTCTGGATGCTGAAGAATGTAGTCATGCAATTCTTGTTTGCTAAATAAATACATGTCATTATACAATATTTGGTCGAATATTGCATCCAATATACCACCCGTTATGTACCGAAGCTCAATAAGAAAGACCAATAAAAAGCGAGTCAGTTTGCCGGTTGCCCAATCGTATGCTAGCTTCTTGCAAGAAATTGACTTCCCTGTTCCAGCCGAACCCTCTAAGTGTACTTTTCTGACCTTTCTTTGTGTAGTTGTTTGCTTAGGTTTAGGATTTCTTTGTGAGGTCGAAGTTTTCGGTTGAAGAAAGATCTTCGTAAGACTGTCAACATTACTGACGTCGTTAGACTGTCCAATGTCGCCACGACACTGTATGTGTGGGTCGGTGTAAACATCCGGAAGGTGCAGTTCATGTTCTTCTCGCAAAAGTAGAGGGCGCTCTTGCTCGAACTGTGTCCTGTAGAAATCTTTCAAGTAGCTCGTGACATCATTTCCGACGTGGGGGAAAGGATCTAAAAGAACGGGAAAAAATAATTTTAAAATTTTGCAATCATGAAAATATATTACCTAAACACTGTGTCATTTTGTGCCTATTAGGAATCAAAAATAGTCTGAGAAATGGTTTGGTGAAGTAATGATTTAACGAATCCATAACTTTTTTGCAAAGAACACGAAACTATTCTTAGTAATAAGCCTTTCTTATTCAATATTTATTCAAAGGTAACTTAGTGATTAACGTGATTTGCATACTTCGGACCTCACCTTCCGACACAAGTTCAGAAGGCGTCAAGTACATGTCCTGACGGGACAGCGCGGCCATCTTGGGGAGGTGGGCACAGTGTTGACTTTCTTTACATTTATTATCGCAGCATCTAGAAAAAAAGATTCAGACAGAAGTAACTTTAAAAGTGCAATAAATTGGTTTGCATTAATATGTCTCATATTCTGATTTTTAATTTACTTGTTTAATCTACAGGAATAAAATAAACAGTAGTTGTAATAGTTTGCGATTGTACCGTGCCAAAAATATAAATGTGTGCATTTTAACCAAAATCATCTCTTATAATCCCAATACATATGCAGCATGAACAAGCCACCAGGCTTTTACCGCTTAGATATCCAGGTAAGCTCTTCAACACATTTTTTAATACCTCAATAATACCGATTTTTGTTCTGTTGACATCTGATCTTACTATTATGAGATCTAAAATAATATATGTATATGCGATAAATAAGTTAACCGTTTATATTTTAGTATGCATTTGTAGTAGTATAAAGACCTGACTGTGTTTGTAAACAAGCCTGACAATTCGGCCTTCGGGCTGCGACTGGGCTGTATTTTTTTAGAGAATTGAATAAACCATTCTACTACTACTACTATTACTATTACAGGAAACCGTTAGTCGTTTGATTTTTAAACAAAATCCAAATCTACTCACCTTTACAAGCAACTGAGGAAATCGACTATGACATGTTGACGTGGCTGCTAAAAGGCAAGTCTCATGATTCGGTTGAGCAAATATTGACTCGATCATAGGTTCATGGTTCAACAGCTCAAGGTACGGCATATGACCTTTGTTACTATATAGCGTGTACCTATACAGTAACAATGGCCTGTAAACGCACGGACGTACTGCCCTCCTACCTCTATTATTTTATGATAATCACAGTGACTGTTCTACGATAAAGTCCAACTGAATTTTGGGAATATGTAACATTGCATAGAAACTGCTCAAAAAGCTTATTTAAAACGTTAGTGGTTCAGGTATGGGTTAATTAGTAATCTATTCTCCTCTGGACTATTATACTCTAATTTTCCATTATTTCTAAACTATAATGGTTTTCTTTTAGTCTCTGTCCTTTATTTTCCATTCGATTTTGAATGATATTTCACACTGCAAATATTATAATGACGTTTAAGAATCTAAAAAGCAAATTTGGACGTTTTGTTATTTGTGATTCGTTCAATATGTCTTTGTACATAATTGCAATATATTTACAATCATGCTTGTCACTTGTTGGTCCATTATTTACATGTACACTATAACATTTATTCGTTTTAACTTGTGTATTCTCACATTTCATATGCGACAGAATCTATCTATTTTTAAGGAGCACTAGTTAAGTCATTTTTAGTAGATTATTTAAATATGAATTAGAAAATCAATTTTACCGTCGATCTGTAAAGGCCTGCCTAAATTCCAAATAAGATAACAATCTATATAATTATAATTTATATGGGTTGGCTGTTACATGTTTAACTACAAGTAAGCACACTAAGCCAGAAAGCCGCAAACACACGCAATTACAAGTATTACTTGTTGGCGGGGTAAGTAGAAATCTCGAAATCTTAGGTAATATGTATATGCTTAAGTGAACTGTTCCGATTATCATTATATATTATTTATTTATTTTGTTGGTTCAGCTGTACAGGGGACAGCCAGGGCTGCCTTACAAGTTACAGAAATATTTTATTTATTTTTTGGGTTATTTGTATCAACATCATATCAACAACATATCTCGCAGCCTTAACATACAGGGCTGAATTCTGATCAAGTTGTTTACAATATAAATTATTTATATGATAGGGGAATACAAATTACAATAATATCGTAATGTACAGATTGATGTATCACTTTGGTTCGAAAATTTGGTATTTACAATCTTACAATCGTACAAACTATGACAAGCCCTTTTAAATTTCCAATTATTGTAAAAACTAGAACTTAAATCAGGACGCCTATCAAGCGGCATTTCCAGTAATTGGGCTTATATTATTACAGCATCATTACACCGATAAGTGATTGCTTTATGCAGATGATAGAAAAATCGCCAGGTGGCGCTGTTGCGTGGTCTGTCATCTGCAGCTGGCATTGACCTCTAGGTCGCCTCTTGCGTAGGCGCGCGTCATGATCGCACTCACGACTAGCGCCTCCTCCTCATTAGTCAAGGTGTCCCCCGTACAATGAGCGAACGCTTTCTAAATATCACCGAGCACGTCCGCCACTGTCAAGCTATGTGGACATTTCTAAGCCTAAACAGCGCTCTAGGATTATTTTAACCCTATCTAGACCGGGGGGGGGCTAAAAGTGCCCGCGCCAACTTTGATGTCACATAGCGTCTGAATGGCTAGGGCTAGAATGACCAAACTTGGTGACTTTTCCTAAAATATTGTTGGCAACAATTTTCTATCATTGGAATAAGATAATAATTTTTTGTGTTGCCATGGCAACGGGTTTCTGACAGGCATTTTTTGCTAAATTTAGTAATTTTTGTTTTAAGAATAGAATTTTATGGGTTTTATGTCAAGTTACTCATGGTTTCTAATATTAATAACATCCCATATGAATTTATGTTAATTTTATCATTAAATATGCATAATTTATGCTAATTTGATGACGTCATTGGCCAAAATCCAAGATGGCGGACCATATCATTAGAACAGGTATATACAAGTTATTTTCCTTAAAATTTTATCAATACTTCCATTTCTTTTTCCAAAAAAGGTTTAAATGAAGGTCTTTGGTATGTTTACAATGTATTTTAGGCTTTATCACGAAAAAAAACTATTTTTGAAAATTCAACATTGATGATCCAAGATGGCGGATATCTTAAATATGTATGACGTCATTTAATGACGTCACCGGTGTTGCTATGGGCAACATAAGACTTAGTACACTCTAATATTCTGTCATAAACACTTTTGGTAAAGTTATGTTGAATACCATTTAGTTTTCAGGGAATAGCCTATCTAGACGGTTTTGGCCAATAAAATCCCATTAATGACGTCATAATGACGTCATATTACGTCACAATGACAAAAAAATTGTAGATATGATAAATTTTAACTAGTACACCATCCTCTGAAAATTTGGTAGCCATACGACATACCGTTAGCGAGTTATGAGGGGGGGGCCGAAAGAGCCCCCCCCCGGTCAAATCTTGCTCAAAAAAGCCCGGTCTAGATAGGGTTAAGCCTTGCACAACATCTCCTGGGACATCCAATTCCACCGGCACGGAATTTCCCCAACCGGCATATGGTAATTTGACGGCTCGATTTCAGGTAAGACGTTCGATCGATATTATGTACGGTTTATTTTAAAGGTTCATCTCAGTACTGTACACAATTGATCCATTCTTTTTCTATTTATTCTTGAAGGTATCATCCTTTGTTTATTCTCTGTTGAGCCGGCTAATCGATTTGCCGGTACGGTGGTTGTCTGTAAAGCGAAGGTCGCCGGTACCGAACCTAGACCATGTACACTCAGCATAGCAACGTCACGTAGCGCCTACGTTGCGTAATATCCATATTCAAACGACGGCCCGGCATCTAAGGCCTTTTCCCCAGACAATTTGAGAATTCTCAGAATTATTATTATTATTAATCATTTGCTAGGAAAAATATCGCTCCACTACAAATGTATGACCCACAAGGTTAGCAGTATTAATATTTTATTTCTTAGAACCATATATTATATAAGATATGATTCATTTTTTCTTAGACATAGCACCACAATTCGCTATACCCTTTTCTCTATGAAAAACCTTTACGAATATAGTCATGCGCAGTGACACATGTATCAACGTTATATATTTATATCTGTATATTTTGTAAAATTGTTATACGGTATGCATTTCATATATAAGGTTAGTTGTATTCTAACGGATCGGTCATTGACCTTAACCCAACGATCTGTAGTCAAAATACATTTCGTCAGTAGAGCGTAATCGTAATGAGAAATGTCAGCTGTATCTTAAAGCCGCTGTCACACAGAGACGAATATATGGCCGGCCAAACCTGGCCGTTTGATTATATGGATTCTCTGGGCATTCTCTGGGAACCCAAAAACTAATGCGAGAGTGTAAATTAAAAAAAAAATGTTTAGCAAAAAAATATATACTTGCTTATTTTCCAACTGTTTTGTACGATTTACCGTATGGTTGAATTTTGTATTTTTTTGGGAAACGGCCGAAAATTCATGCGCACGTGGATGTCATCCAAATAATCAAATCAACATGGCCTTAGGTGTAGGTTGGGAGTAGGTTGGTTGTGGTTGGCTGTTATTTAGCAAGGTTGGCTACTGTTCGGCTGCGCCAACCGAATTTTTCAAAATATATATATATTTTTTTAAATTCCGGTGAAGACGGGAGGTTAAGCCATTGCTGGGTAGTGTTTGGGTCAGTGGTCGGTGCGTGGTTCACTCAAATTTAACACAAATTTGATCCAATTTGAAAGAAAGGCATGTTTGAGAAAACCCATACTAGAGCCTAAATCTGGTAGATTTGCTCCCGAATTATATAGCCAACGTTTCTTGGTTGGTGGTCTCGGGAAGGGTTAATTGTGTGAAAGGAATTTTACTTGCTGGCAGTTTTCTTTACTTCCTTCTAAAAGGAGATAATGTTTTAAACATGCTTATAGAAAAAAAAAAAACAATTCGATGCGCGAAAGAAAAGTAAGATTTACCATGCAAAGTCAGCCAATATACTTCCAACTTAAAATAATCGCGATCGTGCAAGCTGACCCGTACAAGCTGTCGCACTGTTTAATTTTAGGGCAAACGGTCTGATGAAATTAGGTATGGTGGGTTGTTAAGCTTACTGGAATATATACGAACTTATTTAACTGAATCATATGGTTAGATTTGATTACTAGCTTTGCACATTAGAAATGTATTCATAGAAGCGTTGGTGGATTTGTGTGAAATAGCATAACTAAAGAGGTTATGGAGTGTTAGTACCTGAAATTTAGTATTATTGGTGCGCCTGTATGTACCAAATACACCATGAGTTATAGTGCAAAATTAAACTAAGGGCATCCATTTGGTAGTGGATGATGCGTACTGTAAAATTAAGCTGTCTTGCTACTATCACTGTCATTGTATGATGTTGGTGCGTGGAATTTTCTACCAAGAAAATTCTCGGAAACAACATCATACAATGACGAATGTGGCCGTGACCAAACTTGAAAGCTCTGTCCACAAAAGACAATTCGCGCATCCTCAATTGGCTGTATGTCATGACCTTTGTGGCTTGGCAGTGACTATAATACATTGTATGACGCACAGAAATATAAGGCGTACGGAAAGTAATATTGTATTTCCTATTTTTGTACTGGGAAAAATACGGTCTCTTATTTTTTATTTGTTTATATATTTACAGATAAGTAACCATTACCGGTATCTAAAATCGTCGAAGAAATGCTGTGAATATAACAAAAAAATGCATGTGATCAAGGCACCGCTATTCGTTTTTATGTTTACCGAAGGAAAACATATTGTTTTTGCTACGTTTTAGCTTATTCTTCTCTTCTTAACACTGACCTCTGACGTGGCCATTGACGTGTTTTGTTGACGTCTGTCACAGTGGTATCTGGTGTTGGGTTACATAATGTTGCAATTTTATAGTAGGAGGGATTCAGACTCCTGTCTGGCCGTATTTGAGTAAGAATTAACAGAGCAGACCACATGCGTAGGTAAACATTGTGCATTTTCTTTGCAAATGTTACCTTTCTAGTTGGTTTTCTTTTTTATGTAAGCTAGGTCCATTTCTGATTTAGTTAATTTTACCGGTCACGATATGAGATTTTATTGCTCGTCGGCAGCCCTCCCCCCCTCCCCCGGGAAAAAATGTCTAGGTTCAGGTATTCCTTGCTAGGGTCGAATTCAACATGAAACACAATATTTCCTTTCCTACGCCTAATACGGTTCAAGATGTTGCTCTTATCGAGTGGTATTCTCAGGCTGGTACATATCGTTGCTTAGTCACGCCTGGACGGCAACGGGGGAGAAGCTTACAGGAATGCTAACAAGTCTACAGAACAGTATGTGTACACCTTCGGGCGATACAAGTAAAGAATTGCCTTTTGCAAAAGGTCTTGACACGGTCATTGTTGTATACGTGGGTACGATAAGTTGATTCCGGGCTGACAAGAGGGAACAGCATATATAAAGTACAATGGTTAGTACATCTTTCTAAGCACAGCGAGTGTCCAAAGGCGACAGTTCTCAATGAGGTTTATATTTAGCAGATTTGGAACAGTATATCGTATTCAACAGTGTTATTGGCGGAATTTTCTTTGAAAGGTTATAATCTCCCTAACAACAACTGCTTGTAGAGTAGGCTAAATCAGATCTCTGTTAACCCTAAACAGTACACCTGGGGTCCGCGCGGACCCCAGCACTATCTATTCTGTAATATCTTTTTTGTTTCTAAAGATTTTTTTCTGAAATTTTAGGTAATCGTCACCCACAAAGTTGTCTCTCAATACAGTGCAGAAAACTCCGTTTCTACCATTTATAAAAAAAATTATATCTGATTTTCTTTTGGGGTCCGCGCGGACCCCAGCCGGCTTTCGATCATAATGGATACACTGGCGTTCTTATACATTACCTTATTTCCGTTTTTATATGTTTCTATGCACTCATCGTATGTCTACCAAGTTTTCAGAGATTGGTGTAGTAATAGAATTAAATTTTAATAACTTTGGTGTAATTATGACGTCATATGACGTCAGAGCTAATAATATAGTCCGCCATATTGGATTTTGACCAATGACGTCATCAAATTAGCATATTCTATGCATATTAAATGATTTAACTTATATTTAATTATGTAAGATGTTATTAATGTTGGAAAAGAAGTGTAATTTAATATAAAACTCAGAAATTTTTTATGTTTAAACCAAAATTACTTCTAATTTCAAAAAAACTGCCTGCTAGAAACCCGTTGCCATGCCAACACAAAAAAACATCAACTTACTAGAATTAAACTAATATGAACTTTTTTCCAGAGACATTTTAGGAAAGGTCTCCAAATTTGATACTTCTAGCGCAAGCCGTTTAGCCGCTATCTGAGATCAAAGTTGGGCCTCAAAAGCCCCTTCAGTCTGAAATGGGTTTAAAAATCGGGTATTTCTTCTTGTCTTCTTTTCTTCACCAAAAAATAGAAAAAGTTCAAAATGTATGATTTTTGTATGTAATGTGGACACAGAGGTTCCCACATCAGTTTGCAAAACAATTGAGCTGGTAGCATGTTGATAATTTCTAAAAATTAGCAAAAACTGTTCTGGGGTCCTCGCGGACCCCAGGTGTACAGATTAATCAGTCCGGGAAGGTGTACTGTTGAGGGTTAATTAACATATCCAGATCCGTGTAGATGTCTTAGAAAAGTTAGTTCTCTTGGCTCTTTTTACAAGTCTTTAACAGTATTTTATTAACCAATTGATTTTCGCTTTTTGAGGGGGGGTGTGTTCATCTGACTTAGTGTGTCGGTAGAAGTCGTTATGAAATAAGTTTGAACTGTAATGGTCAACACTAAAAAGTAATATTCTTATTTGCAAAATGGTACGTTAACAACAATTATCCCCAGGCTTTATAAATATCTAATTAGATTATAATACGTACTCTTCAAAATCTTGCTTGCAGGCTAGGCTGGCATCACGTGTGTGTGGTCATGGTCCGACTGCATAACTTCTGAAGCTGTGGATTAATTATTAATACTTTTGCATTATGTGGCTATGTCTTACCAAATAATTAATCATGGGTATTATTGATTATTGTTAAAGAAAATACCAGGGACATTGTATGTCTAATTCTGCGGAAAGAACCATTAATACATGATTTAAATTTCGTAATAACAATTTGTTAAACTAATTCTAGTGTAAAATAATGTTAACATGATACCTAATAAAATCATAATACGTGTAGCGTGCGGCATTTTTAATTTCAACATTATTGTACCATATCTTAAGAACAATTTGTTAGAATAATTCTTGACTAGTGTAAAATACTGATACCTTATAAAATCATAATACGTGTCCTGCAAGGCATTTTGATTTTAACATTATTTGGCAGACATTGTAAAATGTTACATGCACACTGTAATCAACAGATATATTTACAGGTACGACACTCAAGGCCATGTTAGTTTTATTATATGGATGGCATCCTCTGGGAACCCCAAAACTGATGTGCACGTGCGAATAAATAAGTTTTACAAAACATGTTGCTTTCATCATGAACGTGGTTATAAAGGTTGAACAAATGACGTATGGTATCGAATTAGTTTCTTAACATTTTCGTATTTTTCATTTAATCTTGGCATTCTATGCAATTGGTATAGGTTTCAAATATTTTTTGGCAACTTACAGTATATATTTTGCAACTGCTTTGTTTTTTTGTACGATTTTCAGTATGGTTGAAAACTTTTTTTTTGGAAACGGCCGAAAATTCATGCGCGCGCGGATGTCATCCATATAATTTAATTAACATGTCCTAAATGATATTGACGGTGAAAGCAGTCACTAATGCAAGGCCGTTATGCCTCCCCCAGAGAACACGGTGTCAACTGTACACGCTACATTACAGTTATAATGTGAGAGCTTGTGTGAGAGGGTCGTGATATATGCTACACAGACGTAATGAGTCTACCGGAGGCAGGGATGTGTTTGACCTTGACACCCATCAGTACATGTTAGCAGACTGATACATTTTTTATGTCATACCTGGGCCGCGATTACGTTCGATACAGGTGTTCCGGCCTGTGTGATAACTAGCGGTACGGCCCGGGGGTTCTTACCGCGTACGGCCCGGGGGTTCCAAATGTCCCATAGAACGATTCGAACGCATTTCGCCCTAACCGCGTGCACCGCTTTCGAAAATTCGAATACAGAATTCGAACGTTGGGATTGTTGTTGTTGCATTTTTTTTTGGTTTAGGGACACCAAAGTTTCGCTCATTTCGCCATTGAAAGGCGTGTTTTCTTGGGTTGGTATGACATAAATAAGATACAAAACGGTGTATTCCGCATCACCCTCGGTCCAAGCCCTCAGATCTCCCGGCCTTCGGTCGTCGGGCGATCCGACGCGCGGTCTACCTGGTACCTCGGGCGATACGGAATACACCGTGTTGTATTCTATATGTACAGACCCAGCAGTATTTTCAGTACATGTAGCATAAAAGATTGGCCAAATAACTCAATGTTTTACTAGCGTGCATGGAATTCGGAAAGCAAATGCTTGTGTATACATTTCATTTCACCAGGAGGGGGAGGGGAATACTGATGTGCTAGCATCATTGTTATCTTTGGTGCTAAGTAGCTATCTTTATCGAGATTAGAAGTCCAAATGGATCTCACACCATCCCTAATCTCCAAGCAAATCTTTTAGTGGCCCCAAAGACAGTATCAAATTAACAAGGCAATATCTTTTTGTCAGACAGTACGAGTATCTATTGCCCTCAGGTGGATGCTGTCTGGTAAATGGATATTGCTTGGTGAATATGATACTGTATTTGCGGCCACCGAATGATCTGGTCGGAGATTACACTATCCCCACAAACAGTTACTAAAATATAATATTATAATCCAAAAGTATAATTAGAAAAACTCTCAGTGGTAAAAAAGAACGTTAAAAGAAACAATATGGATGCCATACAGAGGTACAAAATAATTTTATCCTTTCGGTCATCAACAATTTGATGGTTCAAGCAACATAACAATGTAATATTTAAATCATCCATTCATTTTTTTATACAACGATATTAACTGTACATTTGACTTAAGGTAAAACGTATTGCTGATATTATTACTTTCCCCTTTTTGGTACTAGCCAAATTCCCTAAGCAGATAGGTTTTGGGTTTTCTTTTGCGTGTTTACATGCTTTTTTTTGTTTTATTTTTGTACTGGTATCTTTTTGTATGCCGATTTGGCTACACAAAAAGGATATCTGAACAAAAAGAAAGACAGATGAAAAAGCCTAAAACTCGATAAAAAAGGAAAGGCCAAAAGCCAAACCAATGCTAGGAGAGTACATAAGCCATTCTTTTTATGACACTCCCGCAAGAGCCACTAACGCATGGCAACAGGCAATTACCTACTAACAATGCAATATGTCTTCAGCTACGAACATGCCTTCGCCTAGTTAACGGCTTAGGTCATTTGGTTGGACAAATCGAGATCAATGGCAGCCATAAATACAGATCCATGCAGCCTTTTCCGGGGTAGGGACAGAATTTTCGAGTGTGTGTGTGTGTGTGTGTGTGTGTGTGTGTGTGTGTGTGTGTGTGTGAGTGAGTGTGTGACTGTGTGTGAGTGTGTGTGTGAGTGAGTTAGTGAGTGTGTATGAGTGAGTTAGTGAGTGAGTGAGTGTGTGTGTGTGTGTGTGTGTGTGTGTGTGTGAGTTAGTTAGTGAGTGTGTATGAGTGAGTGTGTGTGTGTGAGTGAGTTAGTGAGTGAGTGAGTGTGTGAGTGAGTTAGTGAGTGTGTATGAGTGCGTTTGTGTGTGTGTGTGTGAGTGAGTGAGTGAGTGAGTGAGTGAGTGAGTGGGTGGGTGAGTGAATGGGTGAGTGAGTGAGATGGAAAGGGTGTTAAGTATTAAGTTGTAGCATCCCACATAAAGGTAGAAAATATACATTTTTCTTAGGGTCAGTATGTCTTTTTAAGGGTGAAACAAACCTATATAAAATGTAAACATACCACAATCATTCTATTCTAACCACCTTAATTGTACATCAATTTAAACAAGTATCACACTGTTACGCACTTTCTCCGTTCATGCCATTATGATTCCACACATAAGACAAGCTTGTCTCTTCTAATAGGTAATTTCGCGCTGCTTATTACACTTCGCTTGCGGCAGTACCACTTAAAACGCAGAGCTATATACCTTCTGGCGTAGCAAGCGGCAATCGAAAATTACCTACTAGTGCAATATGCATTCATCTTCGAATAGGCTTCCACATAATTAACGACTTATTCTATTTCGCTGAGCTAAATTGGGATTTCTTTAGACAATAAACCCCGTATATTTTTCAAGCAAAAGAAGTGTAAGGGTAGTTACTTGCAGTAATAACAACATAAAAATGCGATGATAATGTCATTATATAGTGAGGTAAAATAATACTTTTACGCGAATGACTTGGAGTGCATTTAGATTCTTAGTCATAACATTTTGATGTTTTTTTGTAACAATAGAGATGGCTATTTTAACAATGATCTTAGCTTGCAACCCAACAAATACCATAAGACAAATGTGACCTGGTCTTTATGCTTGCCTTTAGGCAGGTTTTTACTTGTGATGCCAGGTTTTAGAGTGTGCCGTAAACACATGTCTGTACATATGATTGCACCAATCCAATAAGCTCGTGTGTGATTTATATAGTTGCTGTGGTATGCGGATTGGAGCAACTACTACTAAATGTGTTAACAAGACCTCATACAAATGTACAGAAGACCTTTTCCGAAGTAAATTGACGTACAGGAAATGCATATATTTTAAAATCATTTATTCTATTTCGACCACCGTGACTGCATTTTCAGCACCAAGGAAAGAACCAACTGTAAGTCCATGGGGGATAATAGATATCCAAGTAACTATCTTGCTATCCCTACAGTGTTTCTGAAAAATATATCACTAAGATCATTTCGTCCTTTTTTGGCAACAGTCACCCCATACAACCTAGAATCCATCTTTGCAAGAGGCACGTTTACGCTGCTACCTTGCGGCAAAACCACTCAAAATTTGGAACTATATGTACATTTCTGACCAAACACGTAGCAACCGGCAACTTTCTACTAAGGCGAAATCAAGTAATTTCTATGGATAATATCAGCGCGCGCATTGATTTTCGCCCGATTTTGGAAATAAAAAAAAAAGAAAATTTGTTGCTCTCTGATACTGGTCAGCATGCCGAAAAAGATGTTGCTATGCCGGAACGTGGGTGGCAGATAAATATGAAGAGAGGAGCCTGCCTTGTTTTTTCTTCGCCCACTTGCATTAGATTTAGAATCTGTGGAGGGTGCCATCCATAAACTTAACTTGCTCTGGCCTAATGCACTATACATATGTATTCCACTGTGAAGAAGCTTACACGTAACTGGTGGCTCATGTCAGTTGGATATACTTAAATGGGGTTGATAACGGACATAAAATAGATTCATATAGCCTAAACAAGTTGTACCCAAAATAGTACTCTAATCCCGGAAGTTCTTAATCAAATTCTCCCGTGACTTGGGTGTTTTATATAACATCTGCTTTATTTCATCAATGACTAAGACATAAGGGTCAGACATGCTGAGTTAGTCATAAAAGATAGCGGTTGAGCCTTCTTTTCTGTAAGTGATTAAATATGGTATCTGAAATATCTGACTGTCCGCTCAGAGATATTATCAAGTTGCTGTATGATTTATTTCGTAATGTCTAAAGAATCATTGCCTATTTTTTTATTATTACCATCGTTCCGTCTCAGTAGACACTGGATTTGTCTTAGTTTAAGGCCACACCAATTTAATCTGTTGCTTCTCGGATAGCCCTGTCCATTTTTTTCTCATTCGCAAAAAAAAAAAAGGTTCTAAATTAACTGCAAAATGCTCGACGAAAGACGTATTTTGGCCCCAACGGTTAAAAAAGGCCTTTTACTTCCAATTTCGCAAGTTTTACAATGTAACAATGCAATTTTGTTGCATTAAAAGTTAAAAATCTATTGTCTTGATTATATATAAAATAGAAACCACCAGCCTGGTATACTCACTTCACTTCACTTTTTTTTTGCCTTGTCGCTCTTGATTTTTTCTGAAAAAAAATCCGAAAAACAACAAATAAAATTGAGTGGCCTAACCACAAAAAATCATAAAGCAACATATAACTATTAAAATTTATTGAAACACGTGTTTACAAGTAAAGTTATTAACTGTAACTTTTTACATTTTTGAAGAAACGGTGTGTTATATGTATCAGTTTGCCCTTTAAAACAATTTTGTTGCACATTTGAAAAAAAGTACTTTTTTGGGTTCATAATTTAGTAGAACAATTGCATCACACACAAACGTAGGATCTATTCTTGCAGTTTTAAAATTTGCATTTGATTTAAGAGAATAAATAGTAAGGGCATAGGGTCGTTGCTTGTGCAGTATTTTTTTTATTTTGTCACCGAGAATTAGGCATTTTACATGATTCTTCTGTAATAAATTTAATAAATTAATAAATTACTTACATATGGTATAATGTCTAAACATTGTTTCCTTTTTTATTTACCTCCAGAAGTCTGACAATTAATTAAATAAAAAACAAAATGAGTGGGAAGAGGAAAGTCCTAAAACGACAATCCAGCACGGCTGCTGCAGATGTGGACGCCATCTGCGCCCCCTGCACGCCCGAACACGCCGCTATCACCGATGGACCGTCAAGAAGAGCCAGGAGAAAAGAACACTTGCAGTACCTTGAACACCCGCCAGATGGCGGTTGGGGCTGGCTGGTGGTGTTCAGCAGTTTCCTGATGCACATCGTTGTGATCGCGTCCATCAAATCCTTCGGTGTGTTCTACCCTGTGTTCAGAGAAGCGTTCAACGAAGGTGCTGGGGACACAGCGTTCATCCAATCAACGTTGGTGGGCATGACACTGATATGTTGTAAGTATTAATCATCCAGAAATTCAAAATTTTCATCAATCTGCTACGCTCTATAATAGAAGCTTACAAACTTGTTGCATATGTTATCAAAACAAAACTCTTTTGATCAAGTGAACATAGAATTATTTGTATAATTATTGAAAGTATCATTTCATAGTGGTGACAGCTGTAATTTCCATACTTGTACCTTAAATGTTAAGAAAAGGTTAACATTAAAGCATAATTTCCTTTAAAAACACACATTCGCATAGCTAATGCGTTAGGCTAAAATATCTATTCTTTGTGAGGATAAGGCTGTTATTAATTGTGGAATATGATAACTCGTATTTATATTATAAGTCTCTTACCAGCAAAATCATTAAAAAGCAATAATGATTATTAGTCGTAAAGAATAACATAGTTTGGTGTGTATTGCGATCGTAGAAATCTAGAACACTTAGTACATTTTCTTTAAAATGACCGAAAACAATGAGAAACTGTCTCTCACGTAAACCAAGACCAAACGTATTGGCTTGTTTTGTTACAGCTCCGATTGCCTGTGCCCTGAGTAAGCTGACCAGTTGCCGTGTGATGGTCAGTACTGGAGGTGTCCTGGCCGCTGTGGGACTGATCATCAGTTCTTTCGCCTCAAGTGTGACGTATCTTCTCTTCAGCCTGGGGATTCTTACAGGTAAAGAACCAATCACAAACTTCATATAGGCACGTGATTTGTTTAACCTTCAAGATCAAGTGACTTTTTAAGCGGAAAAATGGCGTGAATTAGTTGGCCTTTCTACCATCAGGGCATTTTTCTTCGTGTGAAACAGCTTCATCCTTTGTAGTCAATGGTCTACTACGATTATGTTGGAACATTTGCAACAGCAAAGGAAACAATCTATATAATGATTGAACAAGATTGCCATAATCACAGACCTTTCTTAACACTTGATTTTGCCAAACATTCGTAAAATTCCTATGGACATAAAATACTGCTATTTAATTGCCTTTTTTGGATAATATTTAGAATAAAAATTATCATTTAAGAATCATTAATACACAATGTAAATGGTCTGGTAATGGCGAATTGGGCTGGGGAATTTAGTATCATTGATAAAAAAAATTAAATGTGCTGAATTGTACAGATTAATGCACATTTTATAATAAAAACACATACCTTTTAAAAGATACCAGTTGATACCATATGTATGGCTCAATTTGATATCCAGAGTATTTGCTTGCTTGCTGAGCCATCCTAATTTAGCATGAGCAATTAATACGTATTAAAGGTGGCTTTTAGGCAATTGAGATGTTAGCTTCCAATTGCGCATGCATTATAATTTTTACATTATGTTTAAACAAAACAGGTTGATTTTACAATAGTAATAGTAAGGTTACCGATATTTGTTGAATATTTTATTCCAGGGTTTGCCATGTCCTTGATGTACTCGCCATGCCTAACCATGGTGGGACGTTACTTTGACAAGAAGAGGGCAACAGCGAACGGGATAGGCTTGTCAGGAAACGGAGTTGGGATGTTTGCTTTGTCCCCTTTGTATCAGGTTCTGATCGATGAGTATAGTTATCACGGTGCCCTGTTAGTGATCGCTGCTATTACCCTTCACGGGTGTGTATGTGGGGCCTTACTCCGGCCAATACGCCTCAGGGAAGACCTGGAACAGCAAGCTTTGATGTCCAAAAACCACCGAAAGACCCCAAACAACTCCACATCACATTGCAACAAGTGTGTCTCCTCTACTCGTAAGGTTCTGGAGATTTTCGACGTGTCGCTTCTGACGGATGTCGCATTTGTGTTGTTCCTAGTCTCTCATTTTGGCACGATGCTTGGCTACTCTATTGTTTTTGTCCACATGGCTAAACATGCTCAAAACATCGGGGTTGGTAAAACGGAAGCATCGTTTTTAATCTCAGTGATGGGAATCAGCGAGTTTATCTTCCGATTGATTGCAGGCTGGTTTGCAGATCTTGGTGTCATGAGTAGACTGAATGTCTACATGCTTGGAGCTGCAGGGGTGGGGTTGTGTAACCTGTTTGTGCCCTTCTGTAAGTCTTATGCTGCGCTTATTGTGTACATGGCGTTCTACGGGGTGTTCTCCGGGGTGTTCCACTCCCTGATAGCGGTGCTGGTCCGAGAGTACACCGGCGTCGCCAGGCTGTTCAACGGTATCGGTTGGACCTTGTTGGCGGGTGGAACAGCCTACCTACTAGGAGCACCAATTGCAGGTAAGGTATCTCTGTACATATAGTAAGGTCAGGTTGATTTTATGATATAGCTTAAAATCTCTTGGCCCCATTTTAGCCTGTTTGGACCTTTAAGTCCCAAAAACTATGATCATAATTTGTTTATAGAGTTTCACAGAAAATCATTCTGATTTATTTGTGTCCTAACATTTATTGTAAGATTGCAAAATGATGTTTGGTCTCTTCCTTTTTTTGTAATTACTATATATCGTTTTCATTCGTTAGCATTCAAAACTTTAACATTTTAAAACCTCATGGAAAGAATATGGGATTGCTGAGTGGGAGGCAGTCGGTAGTTTGTAGCGGCCCCCGCATTGGTTAGTAAAATACAATGTGTCGGCCTCATAACACCAAAATATGACCTTCTCTCATCGTAGTTGACATAACTAGTATTACCTAAGTTAACAGACACATTTTCAATAAATATGCACGGTTCTCCTGTTACATTAAACGTTTCAATGTCCTGCTTTGGAAACGTCTGCACAAGCCAGTTTTGGCAGGCGATTTGCATCTCTATACATTAGTTTTGCATTTCTGTATTATTCCTAGACTGATGTCACCCAGTAATGTCAACTCAGTAAAAGGCACAGAAACAAAAAGAAAAAAAAAGAGATGCAAATAGAGATGCCCGAATTGGGCAATTGGAAAGCTTGCTAGAGAGTCTCCAAACATTCACTTCTAGAAGGCCGTACAAGCCCAATTTCTCAGTCATCATGATTGAAACAAACTTTAAGGGACTATATTGTATGTGCACATCCGATATTTGTATGGATATTGCAGAGAATTTTTGGCGTCATTTGGTCTTTAACATCCAAGCTGTACTTTTGAGTTACCTTTTCTTGCTACAGGCTGGCTTTATGATGCTACGGGAAACTACAACATCTCTTTCTTCTCTGCCGGCTCCATCATAGTCTCATCTCTCATCCTGCTCTGTCTGAAGAAACCACGCAACCCTGACGGGGAGCATGAAGATGACTCTCCATCACCACAAAACAACATAGGTATTGTCGAACTGGATGAAAATATGGAAGTTTTACCTACTCTCTTGGAGAAGGAAACATCAATGTAGCTTTCTGACTTGCCAACACGCTATTGACCTTCTTTCAATAAGATTGAACATCTTAGTGACCGGCTTGATAAATTGGGTATCTTTTCACAAAATATGATTTAAAACAGATCAAAACGACATTCCATTGACTTGGAGCAACACAAGAAAACGAACATTGACTGCCATTTGTTTACATTTTTAACATTATATATTTGTATGTATAAAATGGCACATATTTCTTACTTTGCTTAGCACCCAGCATCTAGGAGAAAGAGTATTGGAATGTCTAACACAGTGGGCTAGCGCCCCTGCTGTAGTAAAAGAAAATAAACGGGGCATTTTCATTTTTTTTTACAATTCCATTCATTCTCTATCGTTTCTTATGCCTCAGTGAAACAAAAAAAAATGTTGCACGTTGATTGCCACAATGTATTCTTTTTACTTAATACTAAACAAATAAGATTTGGACAATGTTATTTATTTTTCTGTCGTTTGTAATAGACGTAGTGATCATGTATTTTTATGGATATGGGTATTTACAGTTTGTAATTGTGACACTAGTACTCGTGCTGCTATGTCTGTGGCTGCTAAAATATCAATCTATATCCCTGCAGTAGTAACAGAAAATGAACATGGCATTATAATTATGTTTTCTTTCATAATTTTATTCATTCTCAATCATATATTATGCATCAGTAAATTAAACAAAATATATTTGTTACACGTTGATTGTAACACTGTACCCTTCTTACTTAATACTAAACAAAGACGTTTTCATCAAACAATGTAATGTATTTTCTGTCGTTTATTACAGACTTAGTGATGGTTTATTTCTATGACTATGGGTATTGACAGTTTGCAATTGTGAGACTAGTATTGGTGCTGCTAGGTCTGTGGCTGCTAAAAAAATGTATCCCTGCAGTGGTAACATAAAATGAACATGGCATTATAATTATGTTTTCTTTTATCATTTCATTCATTCTCAATCGTTTCTTAATCATCAGTAAATAAAAAAAAATATTCATTACACATTGATTTCCATAATGTACCCTTCTTACTTAATGCTAAACAAAGACGTTTTCATTAAACATGTTATGTATTTTCTGTCGTTTGTAAAGACTTAGTGATGTTGTATTTCTATGACTATGGATATTTACTGTTTGTAAGTAGGAGACTAGTACTGGTGCTGTTAGGTCTGTTGCTGCTAAAATATCAATCTATATGTCAAAGAAAGTAAGATAGGTCGTATTTTCACTAAACAGAAACTGTTGTATTATTTATGGATATTGTATTTGAACATAGTCAATTATTTAGAAATATGGCAGTTTGTTGGTAGATCTACAGTGACGTTTTCAATGTAAATTGAGCTAGAGAATCAGTGTGATTATCACGTCTGTTTCATCAGGTGTGGTTATTTTGTTAAGTAATTTTTGTTACAATTGACTGATTGATTGTGTGTTGTTTCGTAAGGAATTTTTAAAACATTTAACCCTCAAACCATCGTAGGTTTTTTTTGCGACGAATCTTACCGTATGGGGTCAAAACTGACCCCATTATGTGTTGCCTGGATTTAGCTTTTTTTTCTTACTCTATTTTGTGATTTTTAAGTATGTTCAGTTTTATTAAAGTTTCATAATTAGGTGTAAGAAATTTCTGCTCATTGTTTATGCACCCGAAACTTGATGTTTTTAGGCGGCCATGTCGATAACTTTTGACCCCAGGCCCATAGGCTAGGGTCACATTTTTTAGCTTTCCGAATCAACACATTGATTCAAATTGCAGCAAAAAAACTCAAGAGTGAGGTGGTTTGAGGGTTAATATAAATGTATAAGGTATTTGTGGTTTTGTTATTTCCCAGCAGTTGTCTGTTGCATTTGGGAGAAACGCAGCGTGTAGCTGTGATTGTTTTAACAGCCTAAAATGTTTCAAAAGAATCTACATGAGCAATCGTGTAAAAAGTATTAAAACGAAAGAAAAAATACTATGATGGACATATTTTACCAGAGAGTATAATGAAGATGATCTATCATATATGTAGTGCTCAAAGTAGAAGCTACATACTATACTGAAATATATGTATTTTGTGTGAGCATTCCTTGTGTCGAGGAAAATTACATATCTCAGATCATGTCGCAATAAAATAGATATATCTATATAAACGCTTTTTCGTGAGCTCTTTTTTAAAGTTCTGTCCTTTTACCAGCGCGTTACATGTAAACTTTTAGAGGTAATAACCTTTGTTTATTTACATGAATGAGAATTTTAAGTGTCCAATCAGATACTAGGACCAAATGATTGTCAACTCCTCTTTTTATCGAAGAGTTACGGAAAAATGCCATTAGGTTACTAAAATCTATTTAATGGTTCAAGGCAAACATATACCATCGTTTGACGTGAAATGACCAGAAGCTTATATATTTGGCCTTCGACCAAAATTAGCTATGAACATCGGACATCCGCACTTACAACTGGGCACCCAATGTCTACCTAGTACTTTCTAAAAGTTTTTTTTTTTTTTTGCAATTGCCTATATATACACTTCCAGCTTGTAGTTGTCAAATTAAATCATTTCCTTCGAAGACAATAGTTAGAAATTAGAGGGCGGGGAGCTAAAATTTACTCGACGTAAACGAAGCTTTAGTCTATATTGAAGATTGACCAAAACCCCTAAAATGTAGTGGTCGGTTCCAGAAATTAGTTGGTGACGTCAACAGAAAAAAATGTCGCTGAAAAGAAATTCCTGATGATGGTTGATTACTACGTGTTTCAAAAATTGCTGTATTGATTTAGATAATGCCTATGTTTTTCTCTTTGTGTATAATGTTATACGCCCGTACGTTAGTTTAAAAATTGCTCAGATTTGTTGTTGGCGTCCCTAACTTGACAGACACTAAATCATAGCTACAGTTAGCCTGGTATCCAGTCTGATCGTGGTCGGGACCGCAAGAGCTCTTTCCCGCCGGCCTCACATAGGTTTCCCGGTGTGTATTTCACGAGAGATTGATTAGCTCTCCACGTGTTTGGGAGTGGGAGGGGGGCAAATCCCCAAGCATACTGTCTCTTATTAGCGTAACTCTCCTACCGGGACGGCCTTTTGCCCTTGGCGGGGGAAGCTCTTAAAGCCCCCGAAGACACCGCCTGCTTGATCACGTAAGACTAGTACTGGATACCGGGCTAAGCTACAGTGTATAGTACATATTTATCTGTTTGGGTACCATCCTGTCTTGTGAAATTGCGCTCCTAGCGGCCATACGGCTAATCGTCCTTGTAGATTCTAAATATGGAATTGCAGTTCACTGTCGGAATCAACATATTATTATTAATAGTACTCGTTGCATGTAGTGGCATCCAGTGAAATTTCGGAGCAGCAAAACAATACAAAATAAATAACATTCGGGATGAGAAAAAAAGGTCTATAGACATTTAATGCAATTTCGTAGTACATTTTTTGTCATAATTTCATACGGTAAACGTTTTTCAAATAGCCCCAAAGACAAACTACGTAAAGCGGTTTTGGTGTACCTTCCAAGAATAGCTAGAAACGGCCATCAATTCAAAACAAACAATCGTTACCACCAGTGCATAGAGACATCGCATTTTTTCTCACAAATGTAAGTATGTTGTGGTGTTGGAATTACCATATTATGAGAATGATAAAAAATGATAAAAAATTGATGTCAAAAATCCAGTTTTGCAGCCCTAAATTGCTGAGCGAGACCCAGATACAGGGTGACAGAGTATACAGTGCAATTTTACGGAATGCTTGCAGTTTTCAGGAATACAATGCAATGGTATTAGTATACAGTGCAATTTTACGGAATACAGAGCAATCGAATAAGTATACAGTGCAATTTTACGAAATAAAGTGCAATCGTCTTAGTATACAGTAAAATTTACGAGTAAAATTGCTCTGTATACGAGTAAAATTGCACTGTATACTAGTAAAATTGCAATATACACTAATGCGATTGCACTGTATTCCGTAAAATTCCATGGTATACTAATACCATTGTACTGGATTTTGTAAAATTACACTACATTCCGTAAAATTGCACTGTATACTAATAAAATGGCACTGTATTCCGTAAAATTACATTGCATTCCGTAAAATTGCATACATTCCGTAAAATTGCACTGTATAGTCTGGTACTCCTGAGATATATACATACATGTATGTAATGACTAACATTCTTGTGTTCTGTTAGCACTTTGCCAAGTATCGATCTGTGTGAGTCGGTCCGGTTGACAGGCAGTGTAGTCCTTGATTATCCGGACCTCACACGGTATTAACAATGTTTTGTGCACATCAAACTTATGGACGTCAGAAACGGATTAGAAAACATCACTGCATATTACTGGACATCAGTGTTTTATAAGAAGTTGAATAACAGCACACGTGTTTTTAATGCATTTGATGCATATTTTAAAGACAGTTTTATGTTTATTTGCTTGTTGCTTGCCTGTTTGTCTGCAAGCTTTCATGTTTGTAGGCAGTATGTATAAGGATTATCATGAAATATATTAATATTATATCGTAATATTACAGGTGTCGAAGAATTTCGTAGTCAGTATCTTGTGAGTGAGTGTGGGAGGGGGGCACTACAGCATCAGTTTTTATATTACGTATCGGCCAAAAATATACGTATATAACTTTGGTAGACCACCATAAATTACATTAATACACAATATAGATAGAAAATGTATTTTTTTTTTGTTATCCAAAGATTTAATTTGAGTACCAGCTATAGAAAAAAATATGGGACAATATTCTCATGGGATAAACAACAGAAGGTGATTGAACTGAAATATATACGACCTTTCAGAAGGAGTGCATCGACCTCTTGTTTTACAACAACAGATATGACTCATCTTGAGGTGCAAACTACATGTATTATTCAACTCTGTAAAACACACAGACATATACATAAACTTGTGCGTGAGCATAGGCATCCCAACTATCATACTTGTAATGTCTAGGTTTCTGATATATTGCCATTGCTATTGTAATATTTTGATGGCTTATATAATTATGAAGTTTCTTGGTCCAAGTGGCCGCACAGTATATTGAAACTCTATCTTTAGTAAGGGCATGTTTTGACGTAAACAAACAGTACCATGTAGATCCGCCAAGCCATTTGTTCGATCCCTGGAAAACATGTTATATTTTTCATATCATGATATCCTTGGTGTGACCAATAGGGTACATTCTGACCCGATCGAATAGCCTTTCATTTGGACTGGTCATAACAACAAGAGCCTGCCACGTACACATAAGACGGTGTGATACAGGTCAGACGCGCACCACCCTCTTAAAATCTCCCCTGTCTGATTTTGTGAAGAAACGGTTGACTTCGTTGAACATTCAAGGGCAACTGCAGTAGCCGAAGAAGGCGAAATGAAGATCTTTGTTTGTGTCATCCTACTCGCCCTGGCACTTCCTCCACTCGCTGATTCAAGTAAGTTTTTTTTCTTCTATATTACGCTTTTTTCTATTGCTAAGCAAATACCAATATCGTAACATGCACTGCCTGGGATGTGTTTATTAAAAAAGATATAATCTTTGTCGTATATTATTGGTAAGTTTTTTTATTACTGAGGGGTAATTTTTATCTAAATATGAATATGTATTGCTAAGATGGAAAATTTGTTAAACAGTATATGACTAGTGGCCTTCTTGAGCAGATTTTCCATGTAAGAAAACAAATTCTCGCACCCTAAAAACCTTTGGTGGGGTCGCGTGGCGTAGCGGCAGAGTTCTCGACACGGAATCAAGAGGTCCCGGGTTTGAGTCCTGACATGCCACCGATCTTGTGCCCTTTGGAAAGGCACTTAACACGACTTTCCTCACTTTCCTTGAGTTTGCCGTCACCCCGTCTTGTGATTAGATATTGCAATATATAGAAATAAAAAGTAAGGTTGCACCATGCATGTTTCGTGTTCTGTGTAATATTTATCGTTAGGTAACAGCGTATATTGAAGTACCGACTTGCGTGCGGTTCTTTGTTTTGAATTTTTTTTCAGGAGAAAATTACAAAAAAGATGGCGACGTGTAAATTTTGCGACCGAATAAGTATATTCAGAAATAGTGGCGCATCAAAAATTACGTATTGTTGTGTATAATTCACATGGCGTCTTGTTGCGCAATGGTTAGGTGAGTGGCGCAGAACGAATGTATCGTGTGGCGTAGCGGCAGCCTGCTCGACCCGGAACTAAGAGGTCCGGGTGAGTCCTGACATGCCACCGATCTTGTGCCCTTGGAAAAGACACTTTACACGACTTTCCTCACTTAACTCAAGTGAAAATGAGTATTGCCCTGTCCTGTATTCGCCATCTGCGTTGGTGGCGGCTTTAAATGAGTTGATATAACTTGAGTGTGCCGTCACCATGTCGAAATGTTGGGATATAAAAACCAAAACAAAACAATAAATCTTGTGTTCCAATCCCCTAGAGCAGGCCCCGAAGCTGTTCCCTTGGGAAAGGCACTGTATGTACACAACCTTTCCTACTTCTGTCATATAAAAACGAGTATTTAGCTTTGTTATACGGGACGTCCTGTTAAATAGATACTCCTTATTCTTGAGGGAGCAGCACTCTACCCACGTAAAGAAAATAAACATGGAGCCTACTTGAAAAAAGAGTGGCGGGCTGCCCAGATGGTCCAAATATTACTGTCTGACTCCCTTGGTTCACTTCAAATCACCAAGACAGAGGTCTGGAAAATCGTGTCTTGTATCAGCTACATGGTAATTTACGTCATTATCTGGGCGGATTTCTGGAGCACTCCGACTTGTTAAAGTTTTTTTTAATGGTACTAGTACATATATATCACCCTGTAAAGGACGGTCGACCGATGATGATGATAATGATCGCATTGTATACTACATTGTATACTGTTCATTTGATCTTCTTCTTACATTACTGCAATCCAATTCTAAGACCGGAGTGTGGGGTAAGTCTTGGCGGGAGGTTCCAATGTGGTGTTAAGTTCTATGCATCTGTACGTTTAGAAAAACCATAAGAGTAGTTATTTTGTGACTGAATATAAGAATCGTAGCTCTAATCATGGAGTTATAAGGGGTTGTAATTCTCTCTAATCAAGGTCCACCATTAAAACAAAAACTAACTAGATTTCCTTGAGAACTAACCATCGAAAACCAATAGTTAATAAAACCAATAGGTATTCATATTAGATCCCAACTTGCAAAATGTTTTTATGAAGTGATACCAAAACATACCAAAATCACGAGGACATCACTTTCAAACATTCGTGTGCTCCTGTTCCAGTTTGAGAAAAAAATGGTAAAAGGGCATACATTAACTGTTCACCACCTGCAATCTTGACCACTCAATGTCCACTACACTAAATATCGAGACATAACGATTCGTTGCAGTGCAATGATAAAGGACTCGGGGGCCCAATGTCTTATAATCTTTAGTTTGCCTCATAATTTCAATATTAATATATCCATGACTTCTTTAATTATGCTATTTACAGACAGAGAACCACACAAAACTAAAAACATGATCGCCTTGGCAAAGGTGATAAATTTTTAGTCAGTAAATTGTGTACATTGTGTACTATGGATTATAAACACGATAGAGCAGGCAATTCTTATAAATTACAGCAGTGGAAGTTGCTATTAATTGTTTGCGGTGACCAAACCGGCCTTGTTTTAGGCCCGTTCCGAGAAGGATGTTGGCCGGATTGAACTCGTTTGTACCGGTCAGAGCTAATTTTGTAAGATCTAGCCGTCCGTCCGTTTCTGATGCAATACTGCAACAAATCAATATCGGCGTATAGTATCAACGGAAAAGCCCGTCACACATTCAGAACGTTCCCCTCGTCCGCCTACCAACTAAGGTTGGCCGAAGTTTGGGGGCAGTCTAATCAGATTTTGCCCAATCTAAAGTATCTAAACGAATCAAATCGAATTTGAGACAAATTTGACACGACGCAAGCACAGCCAACCACATCCAAGAATGTCCTCGACCTTATCCAACCTACTTCTGGGTGGTCATATGTGTGACATGGCAGTAACATAACCAATGGTCGATCGTGATCTAAGCTAATCTTTTCAGTCATAAAAGAAAATAAGGTTTTATTTTCAGTCCCAAGATTCTGTACGGCATATGTACAAATATCGATATCCAATTCGCGATCGTGTGACGGATACGATTGAGATGTAGGGGAAAACAGTATTTAACATGTCTTATTCCTTTGCAAAGATTGTAAAGACCACAGGTGGAAGAATCGCATACAATAATGGGAAATGTTACGTACGGCAATGATGGTTGGGGACAATTACGGATTAATCAAATATGGATGAAGTCAATATCGTTTGATACGATATGGTTGTTATGTCCCTTTGTTGTCCCTGTATATTATGTCTCTCTGTAATTATGTCTCTCCGTTAATTATGTACTCTCTGTTTATTTTAAAATGTATTCTACACATTTGCAGTTTAAATAAATAAATAGCACAAACTATCATGCCATCAACGATTTTATTTACAGAATCTCTGAGTGATGTGAAAATCATGAAGGAAGTGCCTCCACTTTCGCAGGATCTCGAGAAATGGCAAGACTCTCACAAGGTGGTTGGTAAAATTAACAAGAAATGGTTTAACCTAATGTGCAAGTTTTTTACTATTGTTCAAAGCTTTATTCTAACATGTAAAACATAATGAGGGGCTGTAAGATCAAATATATCATTTATAATTCACTTTTAAAAGCCTGCAATCATTTAGACAATTAGACACTTAATTTTGCTCGGGCTGCTTGGGAAAGAGTGTTTTTGTAATAAAGTTTATCGTTTATTCATTAAAAAATCATACAACGAAGTGTAATGTTTTTGCCAATTTTTTTTAAAAATATTATTAATTTTTATTATAAATACCCCCACTCACAGACTTGTGGGGCAGCATTGTCAATTATTCCATGAAATGACGCCGATTATGCCGCGGAGCGACGGTTTTGCCACCGAATGAGTTTGTCGGGAGAAAATTCGGCGGTGAAAAAATTCCTCGGCAAACTCCCTTGGCTTCAAAACTGTATCTCCGAAAAAAGGGAAACAAGACTGGCAATGAAAACATACATTGCCATGGCGAAGGTGGTTGCTGTTAGGGTTATTAATTGCATGGCACTGCCACCACCTCATGATTTCGAGGAAGACTTGGTACCTGTTAGACCAGAAAATCTAGACGGATACAGTGCACTCCTCCCCTGAGCCAATAGTTAACGAGCCCAGGGTCACAGACAGTAGGGGCAGACTGGTCTTTCCAAGGGTTTTGAGGAATGTGGCCATACATTTTGTAGATTTGGGTCAGAGACATGCCTGTGGACATTCCATGCCTGTGGACAAAATGCTTGTACCGTGCTAGAATACTTGCAAACTGCACTCGATACTGTACTATTAGGCTCCTCCCTGAGACGTCACAAAAAACTCATTTACTGTGCTATCTCATTGCAGGTTGCAGTGCGGAGTGCTGTGTGTAGAAACATCGCCTATGACTGCCATTGTAACTTCTGGAAGATGTTGGGTTTGTGTGAATCACAAAACTACCACGTGTGGATGAAGAAACAGTGTGCTGCCAGCTGCGGAATTTGCGTTGCAGGTAAATATAATTTTATAAATTCCTTGCGTTGTTTTGTTTACAAATTATAAATAAAGTACATATTTATAAAAGATCTTAAATTAAACCAAGACCCAAAACAAATTATCACCAAGTAAATTTCGCCAACTACAGGTCTATAATTTAGTATTTTTAAAACTATGCCACACTGTGTAAGTGATGTAGATAAAGGCACATTATTAGATCGGGAACTGTGCGTATGCTATAAGTTTATTTTTTGGGGACAACAATACGAAAAACATAATATGTTTAAAAACAGACTTTTCTGTCTTGTACAAAAATACTACTGTAATTCTTTATAAGTATTAAAATGAGCTAATGCTATAGTCTCTAATTTGTGGAGTTACTGCAAGTAAAGCTAACCGTTACATAAACATATATTTTCACCTGGAAACATTAATAAAGAAAACGGATGAAATTTACCCTTTTTAAATCTAATATTAGATAAGAATACATTCAAATAGAGAAGTCTAGAGAAAAAATAAAGAAATGAAATAATGTTATTTACATACAAAACAGGATAATCTGCCTTTGTCCACTAGTATAATGATACCTGAATATAATCAAGATTCTCTAGTACTTTAAACACTGACCTTTTTTTTTTAAATTTTGGTAGTTTGAAAAACAATTTCATTATACCTGTACTGTATGTAGAGCCCTGACTATTCTCAGTACTAGCTGTTATCCACAAGGTCGCATTCCATTATGGTTTGTTTATTTTCTTAGGTCCTGGTACACAGTATACCCACAAATAAACAATTTGTCACAAAGATTAATATACAAAATCATTTATACATTAGTAAGTATTTCAATTAATCATCATTTCAATTACTCCAAATGCAGATGGAATCATTTTCTTTTTGGTGATTCTCCTAATATTTAAAACTTGCATTGTAGTTGTCCCCTTACCACTCATGTACCACATGCTGTTATGATCACAATCTTTTAGCTACAGGGTATATTTATTTTTCTAGGTCCAATTTTTACCCACAAATAAACAACCTGTCAGTTACCGTGTAACATAATCTGTGGGTGAGGATTCAATGTGCATAAATCACAAAAACCTACTTGTAATTTATGGTATAGAAAGCATTTTCAATGCCCTTTTTCTAGCCATTCTTTTAATGTAGTGAGTTTTTTTAAAGTTTATCACGCTACGTACTGATCTGAGAGGCATGTAATATATAATGTTATGTACATAATATGTTATAAAATTTCTGATGAAAACGGTTTTGTATCGTAGAATTAATCAAGCTATTCTTGGTCGACAATAAAATTGTGTAAAGTTCGCCATGTACTGTTAATTTTGTAATGTCTTTGTACTTTTGTAATACATGTATGTAAATATGAATGTGTAGACCACAGGAAGAATAGCCTCTTGTGAGACTAATTGTGGATCTGAATAAAACTTACCCCCCCCCCCCCCAAAAAAAAGACGCAAAAAGGAGATTTTTTTTTACCTTTTCAAACGCCCCGACTATGAAATGATGACAAAAAATGTGTCAGTAAATGTAATTATCAGACTGGTTTCTTCATGTGGGTTTAAACAATTTTCCTGCTCTATATTTACATTGTATAAATTTAAATCTGTTTATTTGGTCCTTTAGAAGAGTCTGACTGCCAGAACAAGTATGGTGATGAGACCTGTAAGAAGTTCACCGACCACCGTTTTCATCTGATGCCGCAGTTCCAGTACTTTATGGCCTGTTCGTGCGCCAAGGCCTCTGGAATTTGTACTACGGGTAGGCTATATAACTTGTTATACTGTCATTAAAGTTCATCTGTGTTGGTAGTTACATGTTTAGAGCTTTCGACCAGTCACTCTGGTCTTCCTCAGTAGACTGACCCAGTGTTGACGTCACACTTCAAAGAAGCCACGTGGCAAGCTTCACTGGGTCAGTCTACTGAGGAAGACCAGAGTGACTGGTCGAAAGCTCTAGGTGAGAGAATTTTTTGTGTTGGACCAAAAGTTTTAACTTTAAACATATATAACTTGTTATCAATACCATAAGAGGGTCTCAAACAGCCATACGTTGCCACATTGCCTTTTAACGTGCATGAGACTCTCGATAAGTCCAAACAAGAAAATTATTATAATTTGTTTTATTGTTTACGAGTTGTCTAATAATTGGTGTCTATAAATTTTCATGACACAGGCTAAAAATTAGATTTACATATCTATCTTAGTTGGCTGTTTAAGGGTAGCTTCACCTGTGAATCAACAAATTAATTTTTAAGTAAACCTTATCTAATTCACTTACTAGTTAATGTCTCAGTTACTTAAGGCTAGTGGCACAAGCAAACGTGTTATTTTTTTCTTGAAGTATTTTTAATCATATACAGCTTACAATTCTTTGCTTTGTGAAAACTGCAATTTCTTGCAAAGGCTTTCAAACTTCTTATCATTATAACAAAATATAATGTAATCAATTAAAATATCTAGCTAATAGAGTTTTAAGTAATATTTTGGAGTTCAAGTGCAGTTGCAGTAACCAAAGATTTAGGCAAAAATGTTAGTATAAAGTGTCAAATCGTATGTTTGATTTTGAATTGCATTTTTATAGCACTAGCAACACCAGCACCGACCTTACAAGCTATCGATGATGAGGATGAGGTATGTCTGAGGCTTCAAAATGAGAAGAGGAGTCAGCATGGTGCAGCACCACTGGTCTGGTGTCAGGTTCGTTCGTTCGTCAAATACATATGAGATTATTAATTTATATCATATGTGAAATTGATTTTTGTTGCAGTTTACTTAATGAAAAAACTTAAAACTTAGTCCACCGGTGCAATAGCTCAATTGGTAGAGTGATCGCTTTGTAACCGGGAGGTCGTGAGTTTAAACCCCGGCCGGATCACACCAAAGACTTTAAAAATGGTACAACACTTCTTTCTCTGCTTAGCACTCAGCACACATGAGAAAGAGGTGGGAAGGTCAAACACACAGCACTACCAGCGGACTAGCCCCCTGCTGTAGTGTACAAATGTGTGTCGCCCAAGGGCTACAGAAATGGATATGGGCACCACCCTACGCTCTGCATAAGGGCACGGGAGACATTTCCTTTCATTATGGGTTCACCACACCACGAAGTGGTGGTGAACCCATATTGCTTTTTCTGATGTTTCTTCTCCTTCTCCTTCTTCTCCTGCCATTTTTTAAATGGATTCAGCTTCTTTATTTTAGGGCCCAAGGTCCTGAAATTTGGTATGGAGGTACAGTGGGCAAATACCCCTAGGCGTTTTTTAAATTATTGTGATACAGGCTTTTAGAATGGTTTTATTTGAGTTTTTTGGCTGTGTTATAGCAAATGTATTACTGTGTTAGTGTGCCTTGTTTACCACGTTTGGGCATGAGTCATCACAATGGAATGCAGGGCATCAACCAATAGGCATGCAGCTTTCCTCTATACTTCTTGCTGATTGGCTGTTGGGATTTAACTTGATTAACACCTGCACAGAGCATTTCCACCTGCACAGAGCATTTCTTGCTGATTGGCTGTTGGGATTTAACTTGATTAACACCTGCACAGAGCATTTCCATACTGACAGTATGTCTTTATTCAAGTGTTTTGGTAGGTATTTCAAGCTTTTCTGCTCCAGCATTGGAATGCGGGGCATGAACGTTTTTTTTTTTTTTTTTGAAAAATCAACAGTTTGCATTATGCAATTAAAAATCCTAACCAATAAAGTAGGGAATAGCTATCCAACTGTTGTTTTAGTTGTATGTTACTTCATATTATAGTTATATCAATGTAAATCATTGTTTTCCCTTGTGTTTCTCATTCTTTCCCTGCCATGTCGTAAAATGTGGTGAACCCATCGCTATATTTGCTCCAAAGCAAATATTGGCCTTTCTAGTTACTTAATGGGTTCTCTTCAACTGGGCCTGTTTTTAGATGTAATCTTGGTGTCACATCCTAACGTTTTGGGTTCAGAGCGGTTTGATGATTCCATTGAATCAGGCACGTGCTGACCACCATGTTGGTGTAATTGATTTAAATTTCAAAGGCAAGCTCAAATTTACACATCGTCTGAGGTTTCTGTGTATTTAATTGTTGTTACTTTTATTCTGACATTTCAAAAACAATTCAGCTGCCCTTCGTTTGCCCACCGTATGACTTTCTAGGTATCACACCTGCCCATTGCATTCTTCCGAACACCTGCCCTAAGTACAAGAAGGCACGTTTTCTTCTGATCTTTCATATTCTTGTACCTTCATTTTGTTTCTTCCTCAACAGGAGTGTGCAGATTTTGCGAAAACAGTTGTACAGACGATGCAAGATCTCAATGAGCCATTGCACCATACAAGCCCTGAAGAGCGAACATGGCTTGTGGAGGGAAAAGAAGTCTTGTGAGTCATCTTTTTTTATCTTTAAAAACAGATGAAATATATTTATTGTACATTTATTTTCTCAAAGTACATGCCATGCATGTATGAAGCACACATAACAGATATCTTACTATATAAAGCACAGGGATATCTTACTATGCAAAATCTACAAAGATATCTCATTATATATATACTAATTTTTACTACTGCCTACATGTTCGACGACGACTATGCACAATTTTAACACCTTCTATCTTGTTAAGACAGTTGATATTGCGGAAACTTTTAATAGGGATGTAAAAGATTGACAAAATGACTGATTCCCGTAATTTATTAGAACCATTACTGCTGTCCTAGTCAGCATAGTAACACGTAGTTAGTAAGTTTTCTATTCACACTTTGTCATACCCCTGCACTTTGCAAATACCTGATTACAATTATTTAAGATAACTCACATTTAAACTACACTATTATGTTAAGGCATGGATCCAACCTACAATACGAGTTTCCACACGTAGACTGTGAGATAGCTGTGGAGTCCTGGTACAGCGAAACTGAATTTTACGATCCAAACCGTCCTGTAGAGTCCTTAGAGCAAGCCGGTCACTTTACACAGGTGAGAGATACACAATCATAAATTGTATCAAGTCATAAGTCATTTCAAGTTTTTTTTTTACCTTTAATGCTACTTGTTTTCCTATGTATTAACTTCTAACTTCCAGCTATTCTGTTTGCTACACCCACACATGCTGACAATGTACTTTGTACAGCTTGTATACTAGTATTCGACTGACTTTCATATGAGGTATAACAAGCATTTGCAATTTTTAACAAATTTTGCTAAATATATGGTCCCCGCATCTAGAGTGGTTCATAGAATAATTATAACCACATTTTTAAAATAACTTATACTTTTGGTCACCTGTTCCCTACAGATGGTGTGGAAGGATACAAAGAGCGTTGGTTGTGCTTGGACAGAGAACTACTTGGCCTGCATTTATGAGCCAACAGGCAATACAGAGAACGCCTATGACATCGAAAGGAACGTCCAACCATAAGATGTATTCAGTTTGATGATTCTTAATACATCAAAACGATACCGAATTACTAATCTTACGTTTTACATCTGGTAAGTTGGAGAGGAAACGTCTACCTTAAAATTTGTTCATCATAGAAGTTGAATGAATAACTAATGGAAATTAGGTTCAGATGGCTTTCAAAACCAAAGATGCTGTATTTCTGCATTAATAAGATTGAACATTGACGGATTATAAAATGATTTCACTTAATTTCAATTAATACAATTTACAATGTGTATACAAAAATTAAATTGAATAGACGAGTGGAAAAAAAATAAAACATGAAAAAGCTGAATGAAAAAGCTACTGAGTAATCGACTCGCCATTAAAGGCCATACTTTGATTATCAATTTAATTAAACAAGTTAAAGTAGCCGCATGCATGTATCTAGTTGTATAGATGGCTAGTCGACTTCATTGTAGTTTTTAGTAAAGAGGCAATGGAGGGTTAGATAGTAGTACTCGTTTAAAGAAGAAAAGTAATATACTTGAACTGCTAATACTTCCCAACTATCATGTTGTGCATTATACACATGTCATTGACCAAGTACACCTAAATTCGATTAAAGAAAGCTAAACTACATACTGACTGCTCCTGCATAACTTATATAGAACAGTGTATAGATATTTAAAAAAAAAGAAAATAAAAATGCTAGAAATAAAGTTATTATCATGCAAAAATTAATGTTGGCCATTATTACACAAAAAGTCAACTCACTAACATAGAATTGTCACCAAATATAATTCACTAAATTTACGTAATTTACGACTTTCAGACTCTTTCTAACGAATGTATCTATCAAGTCCGATAATTATGTTTACATACGTAACTTGAAATTTTATTAGAATAACCAGTAGTTAGAGTTAGTCAAGAATACATGTTGGTGCCTACCATGACTTACTAAGTGTATGCATGACGCCTTGGGCCTTTTTTATATCGTTTTAACAATCTAATGCGTTTAGATCATGAGGATTCTTTATCAGTTACAAATATATATCAGCATGTATTTTATAGATATTTGCTAGGCTCTCAACTTGATAGGCAGAAACTAGTCCCTTTCAGTATGACAAATCTCTGTCAATTACCTACAAACCTCAGCAAACCTAAACTTTAAATGAAGAAAAATCAGAAGGTTTAAACGTAAAATGAAAATATTCTATCCCTACTTTTTATCCCCTTCCCCCAGCCGTAGCCCTACTAAGATCTTCCCCTCCCCCCACTCATCGTTTCATGCACACCTATTATGGTTATTCATGAGCACGTACATGTCAATATAACCCCCTCACCTCCATAAAAAGAACCTGATTTAAATATATAAACACTAATTTAAATATATAAACATTTACGTATATATGTGTGGTATCCATTAGACGAACACGGATTTCTGAAAAAAACACTCAATGTGATCTTCTGAACGGAGGATTTTTCGTACGAGTACCACTGCTGTAGCTGAAAAACGGTAAAATGAAGATAGTAGGATGGATCCTCCTTCTCGCCCTGACTCTGCCACTATCTGCTGTTTCAGGTAAGTTTTGTTGCTGTTGCTTGATTCAATTGCCAGAACATTAATCAAACGCAGACGACCTTGACCTACTGCTAACCATGGTTAAGAGGCTTCAGCAGACATCGGGATACCAGACATGTCCTAAATTTGCAATATACTTTGTTTTAATACATACTCCAGATACTATTTATCGTTATCTTTTGTTTTTAAATGAACCACATGTATGCAGTTTTAAACTTGAAGTAAGAAAAAAAAAACAGGCTGTGTCGAAAATGGAATTCTATTGAAACCTGCTCACCATAAAAATTCTAACCCCGGTGAATTGTTGCATTCAGCTGACGACGGTTCTTAAAAGATCAAAAATCACACTGCATGCTATACAGGTGTGTCGATTTTTTTTCTGATTTAATACATGGGCATGTAATGAAAAAACAGCGCCTGCACCACAACAACCATCCGTATACCGGATATTCATAAAAGACACACTGAGTTACAGCTGCAAATAGGCAAACATGATCGAAACAAAGTACCTTCCCGCAAAAATATGAATCCTTACCTGGTTATAATAAAACCTGCTTTGTACTGATTTGTGGCTACAGACTTTTGAGTCTAACTAATGCTACTGTTAACATATCTGTGTCTTTTAAATTCTCTTTATGCATGTTTCGGTATGTTTTTAATTAATTTGCAGTATATATTCTTAGTGTACATTCTATAAGGCCACACCGCCTTAATTTTATGGATGACATCCACGCGGGCATTGATTTTCGCCTGTTCTCGAAAAAAAAAAAGATTACGTCCACCGAGGTTCTGGTCTGGCTCTAGGCCTGTCTAGTCCAGGCTACCGAAACTCTACGACTCAAGAACTCAGTACATATTACATACAGTGCCGATTCATAAATTCCACAAAAAGCCAGCATGTGCCGGCTTGTCGTATACGTCGCTAAGTACTGCCCCAAATCCTCAATACCAAATCAAATCAAATCAAATCAAATACCAGCCTTGTATTCCTGTGGTTTAGTAGCATTTTTATTTCTGGCCGGAATTTTTTTTATTCGCCCACGCGCACTAATTTGGGGTCTTCAGAGGATGCCATCCATAAAATTAACACGGTTTGGCCTAACATGAAAAATGTAGTTATACCATAACATTCCCTTTTGCAGAATCCCTAAGTGACATCGTGAATGACCCACTTCCTTGGGATGTCGAGAAATGGAAATACTCATCCAAAGATTTTAAAGAAATTATGAAGAAGGTTTGTTTACAAACGACAAAATTATAAAAAAAATGTATAACATTGAACATATTTTTGACGCTAGTTCAAACACTGCATGTCTTTCATATGCCGGCCTTCTATTTCTGTATCCATAGCTGTGTGTTTTTATTTGCCGAAATTGGCTTGGGTTTCAATTAGATGGAAAGGAACGTACGATTACATGTAAAGGAACGTACAATGTTAGGGAAAGATAAGTGATCTTGGAATTTTTGTTTTAAGTGTCGTGTGTATGAGCTAGTCTCTGCCTGCTAGAAAAAAAAAAACAGTGATAGTATTATTCTTCGAAATATTCTTTGCTTACACATGCAATATTGAAAGAAAAAAATGCATTTCTTGTGCCATCTCTGTACAGCCTGAAGTCCCTAGTGCTGGGTGTAGTAACATCGCCGCTGACTGCCGTTGCAACTTCTTAGCATTGTTGGGCAGGTGTGAATCCCAAACGTACCATGTGTGGATGAAGGAACAATGTGCAGCCAGCTGCGGGCATTGTGTTGGAGGTAAGAAGCGTCTCTAACTAAGGCCGTGTCTATACGGAATCACCCAAACCGCGATTCGGGTAACTCACATTCCTCACATCTGGTCCACGTGCCACACACACCTGCGAAACCGTGTCCGAACATAATGCGCTTGAGCTACATTTATTGCTGTTTGATGATAACACGCAAGGCGGCGTGTTATTAATGTCAGAGGTCAACGACCTGCTTGCTGATGCCCCCCTCCCAGCGTATTTCGGCCGAATGTCGACGTGGTCCCGCCAGAGGCGGTGAAGCTCGCCCTAGAACGGACACATTATTTGACCATTACTGCTCTTTAAGTTGCTGCCACGTAAAAGTTGGTATTGCATATAAAAAAAGAAATATCACTCCGTAATCCATGACCAGGCGAAGTAACATTGAAATCACATTGCGTTCAGACGCAAATCGCGATGCGGGGAAACCGATTCGAAACCACCTCTAGAAGTGGCTTGGGATCGCGGCGCTTTCAATGTGATTTCGGAGCGTTCAGATGGAGCCACTTGAAACCGGCTTCGGGGTAAACCACATGTAAACCGCCTTGGGTGATTCCGTTTAGACACGGCCTAACACAGGGTTGCCTACAACTTATGAAATAAGCGTCTAAAACATGCTTCGATTGAATTATCTGTTGCTTTCCAATTTAATTACATATTTATTTTGTCCTATTATGATATTTACCCATAACTAAACAACCTGTCATTTAGATTGGTTTACATACAACATTATATCTTTGACTGAAGATTCAAATGCATATAATATGAATTTACATATACGTATACATACACACACATACATACACGTGAATATGAGTTCTTAAAGCTATATGTTTTGTCCTTTTGAAGAGTCCATTGGGAGCCAGTGCCAGGACAAGTATAAGGGGGGCTGTAAGAAGTGGGCAGGTCGTGGTTTACATCTGAGGCTGCAGTTTCAGTATTTCATGGCATGTAAGTGCCCGACGGCGTGCGGAATCTGTATGGAAGGTGAGCAGATGGTTCAAATTGGTATATATAGTGACTTACCAGGCTCGGCGACATATATTTTCAATGTCAAATAGAGCATGGATGTACTTCCATCGACCACCGCAACACACACAAAAAGGTTTACAAAAGATTATCCACAATATTATACGTAAAAAACCCAGTGTTATTATGGTTCTAAATGCCATTTTAAAATACAGCATAAAAAAGGCTAAGAAAATTTGGCGTATATCTACTCTCGCTTTTTTCAGGTAGCTCCGTTTTGTGTAATCTCCATATATGTATGTTATGTGTAATCTCCATATATTTATTATATTTACTATCATACTAGGGTCAGTAGTATAGATTAACAGGTCGGTAATTTTTCTTTGTGTAGCTTTTTATCAAGCTTTACTATTCTCGAATTGCAATATCAATAATGGTGGCCAAGCTGTTAAGATGTGTGTACGTACGGATGAATAGTATGACAGGAGCTAAAATGGTCACTCACAGAATATGAAGGTCAATGATTAACAGCGACACTCCAATTTCAGTTTTTTTTTTTTACCAGTAATTACAGCCAGTAATTACGGCTATTTTGGACTGCTTTTCAGGTAATCTTGGATACACATAAAAATACATACAACACATACACAGTACATAAACAATTATTAAAATACAATATACTCAACATTAACTAAATCAAGTCCTGTTCTTAACCCAACCTAGACCGGGGGGGGGCTAAAAGTGCCCGCGGCAACTTTGATGTTACCTAGCGTCTGAACGGCTAGCCGTAAAACGACCAAACTTGGTGACTTTTCCTAAAATATTGTTGGCAACAATTCTCTATCATTGGAATAAGATAATAATTTTTTGTGTTGCCATGGCAACGGGTTTCTGACAGGCATTTTTTGCTAAATTTAGTACTTTTTGTTTCAACAATAGAATTTTATGGGTTTTATGTCAAGTTACTCATGGTTTCTAATATTAATAACATCCCATATAATTTTATGTAAATTTTATCATTAAATATGCATAATTTATGCTAATTTGATGACGTCATTGGCCAAAATCCAAGATGGCGGACCATATCATTAGAACAGGTATATACGGGTTATTTTCATTAAAATTTTATCAATACTTCCATTTCTTTTTACAAAAAAGGTTTGAATGAAGGTGTTTAGTATGTTTACAATGTATTTTAGGCTTTATCATGAAAAAAAACTATTTTTGAAAATTCAAGATTGATGATCCAAGATGGCGGATATCTTAAATATGCATGACGTCATTTTATGACGTCACCGGTGTTGCTATGGGCAACATAAGACTTAGTACACACTAATATTCTGTCATAAACACTTTTGGTAAAGTTATGTTGTATACCAGGGAGGTTTTTAGGGAAAAACCTATTTAGACGGTTTTGGCCAATAAAATCACATTAATGACGTCATAATGACGTCATATTACGTCATAACGACATAAAAATTGTAGATATGATAAATTTTCACTAGTACACCATTCTCTGAAAATTTGGTGGTCATACGACATACCGTTCGCGAGTTCTTAGGGGGGTCAAAGAGCGCCCCCCCCCGGTCCCCCCATGTCAAAAAAAGCCCGGTCTAGGTAGGGTTAATGACCTGTTTAAAGTCCTGAAACGATGGAGCTGTCGTTGCTGTAGCAGAAGAGTGTTTACACCTATATACATAATTACTCCCTTTAAGAAGTAACATTTCAGATTTGATGTTTTAATCTAAATGTCAATCCATTTCTAAAACTAGCGACACCAGAACCAACAACAACGGAACTAGCAACAACAGACGTAACACCAGTTACTACGCCCAAGGTCATTGATGAGGAGGACTGTCTGAGGCTCCACAATGAGAAGAGGAGTCACCATGGGGCAGCACCCCTGACGTGGTGTCAAGTATGTATTATAAGTGTTGACATGTTTTTTGAAGAATTTAATGTTTGTGGTGGACTGAAGATCCCGCTGGTACTGTCCCGACCCGCCGCTAGTTTCCGTCTGTTAACCGACATCGCCTTTTGATGGTCGAGTCCATATCGCAGAAGGGCTACTTTTAAGTGTATCAGCACGGTCCATCCACACCATGATGTTTCGTGGCGTAGAGGGTAAGGGTATAGGTAAGGGTTTTAGAGCTACACTTTTGTACCCGGGTTCGAACCCGAGCTTGTGCGTTTTTTTCACTAATATTTACAATTCTACATGACCCTTCCTTTATATTTGCAACTAGAATATTGCTTTTTATAGTATTTATTACTTTTTATTCGTTTTTGGCCCTCAAAAAGTTATGGTAGGCTAGGATATGGCATCCACCATTCAACGAAATGGCATCGACCGTTTTAAATGGCATCGACTGTTTAAGAGACGGAAAATTGCCGCCCTTCCCGACTTTATCTAGCATTCGCGGACGAATTAAACTTACCTTTACTCAACAATTTGTTGTCTATCAGAATGCGGAAAATGGCGTTTAAGAGGGTTAAAATTGTCAAACTTGAGGATAATGTTTTATTGAATTCTATAATATAACCCAATACAAGGGTAGCTTTCTTCCCTTGCAGGACATAGCCTGCTGTGTTATCATTTTGATTCATAAGTACAAGGTCATATTTAGAAGTAACCAATAGTGTTTTTGACGTTTCTGTACATTTTCTTTATTGTTTTGTCCCAACAGAAGTGTGCAGATTTTGCAAAAGAACTTGTAGAGATGATGCAAGATGGCGATAAACCATTGCTACATTCAAGCAAAAAAGACCGTATTTGGCTTGTTGGTGGTAAATTAGTCTTGTAAGTATTTTTTTCCCGTTATTCTGGAGAAGGTTTGTTTGTTCCCTGTATTACCTTAGCCAAGAAGGTTATGTTTTTAGTAGCGTTGTCCATTTGCCTGTCTCTCTGTCTGTATTTTTTTGTAAACGGCTTAACTCAAGAATGTATGAATAAAATTTAATAATATTCGGTGTGTACATGGGATGGCCTCATTTAAATATATTACATTTTGGGCCCCGCTTTCCTTTGTACTGCAGCAGGAACTTCAGTTTTGATATCTTATAATCTAGACAGGGTAGGGACACGAAATCTGTATGGAAGATACCTTTTCTTCTTGGGAAGAAGCGTCAACGGTTTAGTCAGCGCGTACTGGAACTGCTGCAGTAAATATTTTAAAGTTTTCGAATGAGGATAACTCAAGAACCGATCGACGAATTGTCGTGCGTTTCGGTATGTACGTCTTAAAAGTAAAGCTTGACTAAATAAATGAAAAAAATGCAAATCAGGATGAGATGTTATAATCGCGTGTTATCGAAAGATTAGACTGCAAGTTGCCAGAGGAGTTATTAACTGATATGGTTTATGCAAATATGACCAAGGTATGAGGTCGCGGAACTCTTTTTCGTATTTATTTGCACATTTAAGAAAGAAAGAAAGAAAGAAAGTTATAGAAAAGAAAAAACAGGTTGCAGGAAGAAGGCGTATATATACCAATTATGTTTATAATTGCATATGAATTTATTTGTCGGATTCTATTATTTCAAATTCTAGTACATTGTTTAAAATTTAATTTTTAATAAATCACTTGCTTCATACTGCCTTTCCTTTACGTCATATTCACCGTACATTTTTGTTTAGGCACGGAGAAAACCTGCAGTACGAGTATCCCCAGGTAGACTGTGCGATAGCTTTGGAGTCCTGGTACGGCGAAATAGATCTATACGATCCACGCCATCCTGTTAAGTCCTTAGGGCAAGCCGGTCACTTTACACAGGTCAGAGATGTAAAGTCTTAAATCGTATGAAGTGATAGAATGTTTGAAAACTTAAGGTTTTGACTAGGTTTTCCTGTGTTTAACCTCTCTGTTAATCGCCCCACCTATGTGCTGTACCCAACTCTTTTATAATTATCTGTGTCTAACATTTTAATCTCCAGCGATTCTATTTAGCTCTCACGAGTTGTAAGCGTAGCCTCTACCAGGCTTGGGGAGGCGGCTGGAAAGAGTAGAAATTGGCCAAATATAGAGATAAGCATGCCAAGAGAGTTTGTCCGTTGAGATAACAGTTCGCCGCGAAATGTTCTCTCAACGGACAAACTCCTTTGACATGCTTATTTCTCTATTTGGCCGATTTTTACTCTTTCCAGCCGCCTCCCCAAGCCTGGTAGAGGCTATTGTAAACGTACTAGTAAACTTTGTACGAATACATCCACACACATCTTAAACGAAACGATTAAATGAAATTTTCTGACTGCATGTCAACTGTTCACCATTTGTATGTTTACTGCAAGTTATGGCTATTTGAAATAATTCATAGATTTTTTTAGATATATAGTTATTTGCGAAATTCAACAATCTACATCAATTTCTCAAAAAAAAGTGAATTACTACTACGCAGATATGATGTATGCTCAATTCCTTTTGTAGTTTATTAATACCTAGTATTTGTTTCTTTCAATGACTTTCATAGGTGTAAAGATGCTTTAATTTAGTATACTTTGTCATGCCAAATAACATAATTGCCGCATCTTTAACATAATTACCATTTTGTATGATACTTTATTTAGATAAAAATTAACAATGCCATCTGCCCTTTCTCCAACAGGTGGTGTGGAAGGGTACAGGAAGAGTTGGTTGTGCTTGGACACAGAACTACATGGCCTGTATTTATGAGCCGACGGGCAATACAAAGAATGCTTTTAGAATGAGGCAGAACGTCAGCCCGTAAAAAGAATTGTAGTTTAATGAATCTTAATCAATGTCAAAAATGCCAAATATAGTAATTTAAGATAAATGTAAGTTGATGAGAACATCTCCACCTTACAGTTTATCGTTTTAGTTAAATGTGACAATAAAAGAAGCCAGCTAAATGATGCATGGTTAAGTAAAATTTGGTTCATGTCGCTTTTTTAAGGAATAACATCTTAGGGGTCTTGTTACAAGTCCATCCTGTAGCTGCGGGTGTCTATATGAAACGATTGCTCATTATTCATTATTTATTGCACTGCCCTATATACACCTACCAGCGCTTAGTCCTCTTTGGCAAGCTTTCAAGCATACTCGGTAATATTGTTGATTTAAGCACCCTTTCTGATAATTCTACACAATATTCAGTTCTTCGCGGTAGTTTCCTTTGTTCGTATGATACCAACTGCCAAATAATGTCAGCCGCACAAAATCATATATTAGAAACAAAAAGATTCTAACTGTATGTGTCTTCTGGGATGGGAGGTTTGTTACTCACGCGAGGTTTCATGTATTTTTTTAATGTCTTGTAAAATATTTTCTTTTATTGTAAAAGTGGCTGCGAGAATATAAGTTGTACCTAACTTGAGTTCGCAGCCACTTAGTCCATGTCTTTTCATTTGTAATCATTGTGTTTCTGAATAGTTTTAAAAAATCTTAGGGACGGTTTTACTTTCACAATATGGCGGGAGAAACTCCTAAATTGTGTTGTAATTTTACAACAGTCTAAAAGTCAACATACAAACAGTCTAAAATTCAACGATATAGATAAAATGGAATAAGTCATCATTAATTCAAATATAGTATATATAACGTGGCGACATGAATATACAATTTTAAGACAAGTTAACACACAAAAAATCTGCAGAAGAAGAGTCTGAAACTCAATTTACAACTGCTTCTGCTGCATGATTTTGAGTTCTGGGAATTAAGGATTGTCTGTGTCTTTCGGTACGACTTAGTGGAACCTTGTAGTTGAGTGTTTGGTGTCTTCGTTCGTAAGTTGACGACCTCCCCGGCTCTATGAACTGTTGACATGTTCTAATAGTTGGAATATATATCGCCTTGACATGGAATACGTTTTCTAGAAGTATTTGACATACCCGTCATTTTCTTAGTATTTTTTTTTTGCTAGACAAACGCATCCCCGAACCCTATAAACTAAAACCCCAGCCACACATTTGAAAACACCCCTTTAACTGAGGTTGGCTGAAGAGCAGTATGCCCAAATTTGGGCAGTCTGACCACGTTTGACCTAAGGAAATGCCGATAAAACCATCCTAATCTTGAACAGCAGTTAACCACCAGTCAAGCATGGCCAAACCACCCATCTAATATTCTAAACATCCTGAAGCATTCGGTTGTCACATTCAAACAGTAGCCGACCTTTAGCCAACCACATCTGTCCTTTAGCTTCTCCCGACGACAGTGTTTTAATTGTAGGCTATAATCTACTGTGTGAGAAGGGGGCTCAATGTCGCATCATTTACAATGAATGAATGAAGGAAGGAAGGAAGGAAGGGAGAGAGAGGAAAGGAAGGACGGAAGGAACGAAGAAAGGAAGGAAAGAATGAAGAAAGGAAGGGAGTAAGAAAGGAAGGAAGGAAGGAAGCAAGGAAGCAAGGAAAGAAGAAAGGAAGGAAGGGAGGAAGAAAGAAAGGAAGGGAGGAAAGAAGGAAGGAAGGAAGGAAGGAAGGAAGGAAGGAAGGAAGGAAGGAAGGAAGGAAGGAATTTTATTTATGTAAGTGCATTGTTTCTATCCATATTCTACTTACCGTTCCACTTACCGTTACGATGTCACGGTGCAATTCGGATTATTGCAGACAAAACTACAGTTCTGAACTTGCAAGAGGACAGAATCGCATCCTAAGAAAAACGAGATCTGTGTTTGCACTCACAGACACACACACACAAGAACACAAACACACAAGAACACACACACAGAGACATACACTCACCCACGCGTGTACATGAGAAAAGGCACACACACACGCACACACATGCACAAACGCACACACGAATACAGGCACAGTCTGAAACACGCACATTTGATAACTTGTTGATGTTTTTTTGCAGAGATGACTTTTAACAAAGAAGTTTTATCAACACCAACTTTACCAAAGCAACCCAGTCGCGCCCCCTAGGTACATGATAGAAAACTGCGTATTTATCTCTGTAACTACTTGCACATATTTTTAAACCCTTAGGTCGCCCTATTACATAGTTGACTATTGATTGTAATATTCCTATTTAGGACTATTTGTCGACAATATAACAGATGCATTACTTATTACTGTCGCAGTGTTTATTCCATAGCAATTTCAGACAGTCTAACACGTAAAACGTGTGCAGATGTTTGTAAATTTCTAACGTTTTCTTACGAAAACTTTTTTAAATATGACGACTGACTATGATTCTACAATCATAGAAGATATAAGGTCATATTTAATGGCCCCCTGCATTGAAACTATATGCTTCTTATATTTGGAAAAACGGTTACTAACAGTACCAATTAATAATAGTGGTTTGTACTATTATCGTTATAGCCAGGGACTCATATTTGTCTTCTATATTAAGTAATATTAGTATTGTATTGTATTCTACCTTCTATGTAGTAACAATATAGGTTTACGGATGCATGTATTATTACTTTAGTTATTACCATCAAAAGTAAAAGAGAGTTGATTTGTTTCATTGTATTTTTAATATGCAAAACATTGCCTACCTTTAGAAGTTACTGGAATGTTGAAAATTTGCATATTTACCTAATTGAGATTTAGCTATGTAAATTATAAATGTAATGCAGTATGCAGCATAATCAACTACAGACGGGAACATTTTATTCTTGTACGGTGTATCAACTTAAAGGTAAATATTTTCGTTGCGGGGCCAAAAATTAAAGAATACGTATCTTAAATAATCATTACAATTTAACACATAAGAAGAAATCGGAAATGTCTTCTTCATGTTTTTTAAGATTTGAAAGATGGGAATGCATGGGCATTATTTGAGTTACCATTGTTGGTTTTAATGGTGTTTGTCTGAGATAAAATCTTACAAAAAGATGTTAATTTTGTGCCTCTAATAACACTTTTTCGTTGAGTTTAATATTTATTTGAAGATACGTTTACTCTCCGTATCTATATCTGGACATTCTTTTCGTATTGGTAATAAGACTTAATATTTCCTGCTGGTTCATAGATGCAGCAAAAATAGCGTTCAGTCCCAGCACAGCCAACAGAAGTCGTGGCCTTCCACACCATCTGAAGTGAAAAATGAATGAATGAACTTTATTGCTCGACAATCGTACATGGTACAATGTGTGGCAGAAATACAACGAATCTACAAAACTAAACTATCTTATTACATTTCTTACTACAAACTACTATCTATACAGTATATGATTTACAATATGTTCATGTATTTATGATATGGTCTCGCTTAGGAAATAAAGTGTACAGAAATTTGGCTACGTAAGCATATATGGTAGTTGGGCATGACAATAATTCATGGAATGTATCGTACTGTGTACCAGATTGGGTGAACTTTGTCTTAATAGTAATAGTCTGTAACAATGTATCTCTTTCTTAACTATATGTGGAAAAAGTCATAACAAAGTGAAATTCATCTTCAATACTCTTATTACAAGTGGGACACAGTCTCTGAGTGGCTGGTGTGTTGTGCTGATTCTTAGATTAGTTATGCTAGTTACGAACGATTTATTATAAATTGATGTGAGATAATCTTTCATGCCAAAGTGTTTTTTGATTTTAGAATATGTATGAAGTTTACTAGTGTTTCTAAGTTGTTCTTTCCAGCCAGAAAGAAGAGTAGAAACAATTGGCCATTTTACCGGCATCAATGGAGTTCATTATTTTCGTTGCATCTTTTTACATGTTTTGTGTCTGGTTGGTTGGTTGTGTTGATTTAAAAACAGAGGTGACAGGAAAGTGGGTTTAAAGGTAAACATGGAGACAGAAAATAGAATTCAAAGGTCATAGAAATGTATATACATGTAAACGGAGGCGGTGCCAACAAGCCATACACATGTTCCTGCTAAATACTCTGAAGGCACTTGTGGATCTCTAATATACCTAAACAAGACTGGCAATGAAAACATACATTGCCATGGCGACGGTGGTTGCTGTTAGGGTTATTGTTTGCATGGCACTGTCATCATTTCATGATTTTTAGGAAGACTTGGAACCTGTTAAGTCTAGACAGATACAGTGCACTACTCCCCTGAGTGTATAGTGAACCCGAGCCCCGGGATCACAGAAAATAGGGCCATCCGGGACAGAGATGTCTTCCCAATTGGCCAAGGGTTTCCAGGAATGTGGTCATAGATGTGGGTCAGAGACATGCCTGTGGACATTCAATTCCTGTGGAAAAAACGCCTGTACCATTCCTAGAATTCTTGCAAACTGCACACAATACTGTACCATTAGGCTCCTCCCTGAGACGTCGCCGAAAATGGTGGGAGGGATTTAGTCGTGATGTGGGAGACTAAACCTAAGGCAGACTGAAGTTACGCGGAGAGAGGGACCAGAGACCCGCTAATTACCCGCTGTGATCCCCGGGGGTTCCTCAGATCCACTCTTGATTATATTTGTAAGAAAATGTTAAAGCAGGACATGTTTAAACACTTGATGTCAAACAAGAACGAATGTACAGTAGACAAACTATGTAATTACGTTTCCAAATGTTTTAAAAAGAGAGAAGAAAGGGCAACTAACAGTAGATGATAGGTAGTTTACAGTATTATTGTAATGTATACATTCCTAGCACTTTTGCATTAGAATATAGCGTACCAGTATGAAATACTCATGTTTTACATACTGGACATCCTCTTGTGCATTTAGCCCATCTGGGCAAGAACATGCAATAAAGATTCATATCATCATCATCATATCATATAATCAACCACTGTACATGAATTAAAAGAATCAGAAACTGACACCCGTCACTAATATGCTAAATGCGATTCCTTGGAAATGGTTTTTAATTGTGTTGCTGTAAATTGAGTTTGAGTTTTATTCAGATCCACAATTGCATTACCTGAGATCTTACCTGAGTAAAGTGACCAGCAGTTTCCACATCCCGTAGAGGATGGCGTTGATTGTAAAGCGGCTTTTCTTCGTACCAGGAATTCACAGCTGTTTTACAGTCCACTTTTGGAAAATTGTACATCTGGTTTTCTCCATGTCTGCAAAAGAAGGAGGAAAAGATTGTCAATTCTTGATTTTGCAAACGTCCGGTAGTTTTACATAAGTTTTCAATGTATTTATATGTATTAAACAAAGGTTTATGTTAACATCGGGGCGTACTACATTGCCATGAATATAATAAGAATTTCAAAAAGAATCTATAACAATATCGTAACAACGAGGCGATGGCTTGAACTTTTGGGAACGTTAGAATTAAAAGCATTATATACCAGTTTGTCAAATCTGATAAGTTATGATAAATATATCAGTTCAATATTTCATATTCCTGCAAACATGACATTACTTATTTTACTACAATGGTTATTGTTCTGATCTACCAAATATAATTAAATAATTAAAAACGGAACTTACGGAACCATTTTACCGTCCACCAACCACCTGCGGTATACTGGGCTTGAATGCTGCAATGGAGAATTGGCGTCCCGTAATGCCGTCACTACTTGCTGCGCAAACTCCGCACACTTCTGCAAAGGAATTTTGTGGCATCCGGTAAAGCAAACGAATACGTTAAAATCCGGGTTTGCCTCCGAAAACTATTTAAGAAGTTAGATCCCTAAATTCTTGATGGCTAACACTACAGTGCCTTGACGATAGAGGGCGTTTTTCTGATCCAATTCATTTGTATATACTTGTATGTAATAAAAATTTAAATCAACAGTTATTACAATTTTAATCCATAGAAGCTTATCTTTTGTTGTTGTTGAGGTTGTTTTGACAAATTGATGATATGTTCCAGTTCTGACTGATATCCTGATCTCAAAATGGACCGGAATTTTATTCGTTTCCTTCTTTTTTAAATTTTTTTCAAATAATAGGTCATCCCCTTAAAAGTAAAAACACAGCTATGCGACATACAACGTACAATACTGTTGCAAATAAAAAAGGAAAAAGGAAAGTGACTTTGGTCCTGTTTTAGCTCACTGTAGAGCTTATTTAGTTGTGATAGAGAGGACAGAAGCTATGTCCAGTATTTGCAGATTCATTATATAAGGGAAATTCCCCCCTTTCCGTCAAGCATAATGAACTGTGGACTACACGCTACTCAGGATTGCGACCGTTCTCAGCAGCCTTTATGTCATGTGAGCAACATTGGCTGGAGTTAATATTCAGTTTATTTTATTTCTTTACTTACCTGACACCAAGTCAGATCCTCAGCACCGTGAATCCTTCTTATATCATTGTGGAGCTTCAGACAATCATCCTGTGCAAATGTGTCATCTTCTTTTTCTGTTGACTCTCGGGTATCGAACGCTAGGGACACATTTTGTTCTTTACATCAGTTACATTTCGAATCACACAAGTATGAGTTAAAATCAGACTTTGGGGATAAAATAGAAAGAAATATAAAAATATTACGAAAGGATGCCAAGTGCTGGCATAACATGAGGGGCCTATGCTCTGGTCAAATATAATTTAGAGCCACAAAAATATCTGTGAAGCTAAAATAAACACGTTAAAACTATGGTTGAATGGCTATTTGAATTTTATAATGTAAACTTATAATCATTCGGACATTCCCCTAAAAAACTTTATGCCGATCTTATTTTCTAAGCTTTAATGTTTTCTACTACTTCTGTATCTATATATAATAACTAGTTCTATTTTTTTTATTTGTTTTGTTGTTCAACATCTAAGGGTTTTATTAATCATTTGTTTTTCATATTAGCATTTTGCATTTTTAGCATTGATAGAAATATTAAAAACACTAAAATATTTTTTTATATTTTAAAAATGTTGGTAATACTAACTAAACTGATGAAAACAACTTACGAAAAAAACACTTAAATATTTTTTTTTATATTTTAAAAATGTTGGTAATACTAACTAAACTGATGAAAACAACTTACGCATATTGCAGATTCCACAAGCTTTGGGACAGTTACACGCCATGAAATACTGCAAGCGTGGCTTTTCCTGAAGACGGCGATTGGCGAAAATTTCGCACATCTGATCCGGATACTTGTTTTCACACACGAAAAATAAGGGATCTATAATAAATGATAAGGGTATTAAAGATTTAATATATAACATTAGTATAATACAACAAAATTTCCTCTTCTTTTTATCAAAGTAAGCCGGAAAAATCATTCTCTATTGCATATAAGAGCGTATTTAGGTTGTACAGGTGACAAAATATGACACCTTAGGTTTGTGATTAAAAGTTGGAAACAGTTCAAAGCTATGCATGTTAATGTAGAATAAATAGTCTTTATGTTTTAGTCCTAACCATTAATGTCAGATATGTTAGTAAATTACTCAAATATTTCAAAATGAATGCAAATTGAAATAACACAAAATGTTTAAGATTAAAACTATTTTAATTTCTGACATAATTCATTGTATAATCATCCCCTCATACCTTTTAAAATATAAAACAACGTGATTTCTTAATCTATATTAAATGTTGAAGAATGTAGAGATCTTATGTTGTCTTTGAAATAATATGCATGTATTTATTTCTTTAAATGCAATCATGGTTTGTAGTCCCTACCTACAACACAGACTCCACAACTTGCGGCGCAGTTTTCATGCATCCAAACTCGGTAAACAGGAGAGTCACAGTGCTTCTTCAGTTTGTAGTAGTTACAGGCACAGTTGCTGTACACGTTCTTGCATTCAGTACTCCTTTTTGCAACCTGTTCAACAAAAGACTTGTTTTTGTTTTGCGTGTGTGTGTTTTATTTCCGATTTAGTTCAATATCCGAACTAGGAATTTCTGTCATATTTATTACTTAGAGTACTATGCTGCATAAATCTATGTTGTGTGTGCATTGATCTATTTTTTTGGCATATACATATACGCACAAACATACACACACACGCACCAACACAGAGATAAACTCTCATATACGCAACCAATGTTTATGCACAAACATATAACCCCACACAAGCACACAGACACATTTGTGCATACATACCGACACAAACACGCGCTCACATGCACGTGCATACACATTGTATTACACAGAAACCTAGACACACAAACCTAATGTTTAAAATTTCAGACTTGTTGCGCACACGCACACACATACATTTGCACGTTTACATGTGCAACACACACACACACACACACATACACACACGGGTACACTACACACGTTCACACAGACAAACTTTCAGAATCATTTCATGAAATTTGAACAGCATTGTCGCAGTCAGATTAGTAAACTTACTGTCTTTACTGCGATCTCGCTTCCAGTGAAGCTCTCCCTCTGCTTTTCATTGGTTGGGAAAGTTTCTGAAAAAGAAGGTACTTTGTAAATGTAATGACCTTGCCTATTATTATCTAGCGGCGGTTTTAATCAAAATTCAAGACATTTCTTTGCGTTGTTAGGCCCCTCAACAAAATGGTGGTCTGAAATGTTTTGCAGATTTGGTGTTTAATTTCAATCAAACCGCCAAAAACATGTCACTGTGCGTCATGGCTCTTTGATATGCTGCCAACAGTTTTGATCAGAAGCGTCTGTAAACAAAGAGTAAAGGAGGGTTATCCGAGTATAAACATCCATCGATCACTTTTTATTTATAGTAAAGTGATAAGATAGGCGTCAACAGATACTGATCCTGTCAATATAAGGGTAGATCAAAAAGACAGAGGCCTTGTCCAAAATAAATGGGCAGGGTTTAATTTTGGGGACATAATTATACACCTTAGTATTTGCAAGCATCCTAAGCAATGGTGTATGGGTTGTCGAATCAGAGTTTCTTCTTTCAAAGATCAATCATATGGACAAGTTGGATTAACTGATAGTAAGGTCTTACAAAGTTATGAAGCTAATGCTACTCGGTATTCCCGGCTACATTCGGACCGGAATGGTTTTGATCTACACCCACGCACTGCACGGAAAGGATCCCTGGCATGTCCGATCATTGTGGCTGGTGCCTCTACTTCTTGGAATACCATCCTTCATAAACAACATTTCTAGGGGATGAATCTAACCAAAGCTAAGTACTCGTTAATTTTTTTTTCACCTAGGTGAAGGAAATTCATTCGTGAAGAGATGCTTCACGGACAAATTTAGGATGATTTTGTTGCTCATTTTCAGGCCCTGCCCAAACACAGAATTCTTCCATTCTTGCATGTGCACTTCTGAAGGGCGAGAAAAGCCATGGTCTAAAAATGGGATTATCTAACATATTACGGGCATTAGCCCACACTGACGCAATTTTATGGATGGCATCCTCTAAAAATCCTAGTTTTCCACCGTAAATTTTCAGAGGATGCCATCTATGCCGCGCACTTGTCACCCTATGACTAGTGCGCGCGGGCAAATAATGTAAAAACTAAATCCAGTCAGAAATGAACTGCTAAACCACAGAAATACGAAGGTGGTATTGTGAATTTGCGGTGGTAGCAGTAGTGTATGATTACTTTCACGGCAAATCGGGACATGCTGGCCCTTTGTTGCATTCAAGTCGGCACTGTAATGAGTTCTTTAGTTACATGGAGCTTGACAAGCCTAAGTACCATCCTCCGAAGTTACCGCCGGCTTCCTTTTGCCGCATGTAATAGCACAAAGGCAAGAGTGTCTAAAAATGTCATGTTTTGGAGAATAGGCAAAAATCAATGCGCGCACGGACCTCATCCATGAATTAAGTCAATTATTAAATGGTTTTCATAGCTCTTATTGACGCAGTCGTTCATAATCTACATAGAATTAAAAAAAAATAATAGTCAAACCTAAGAAAAATCTTTCCAAGGAGCCTCTAGGACTTAAACGTCAGTGAGAACAAAGAGTAGATAGAGGGATAGAAAGGGGCCGAGGTTTCAAATGGTCGGGCATACACGTCTTCCTCTAATAACCTACGTAATTAAAACAAATACATAACCAACAATTATTGTAACAGCTCTGGTGTATTTCGTTCTACCTTATTTTCTTTCCTATCAAATACTTTTTAGAATGGCATTGCGTGCAAAGAAATGCCACTTAGTGCATTGCAAGCTGCACGCAATACTGTACCATTAGTGCATTGCAAGAAACGTCCTTTTGTCTTTGTGTCGAACATCTGTACGTTATAGGAAAAAGACGAATGAGAAAGAAGCTAGAGCTTTGGTCAGGGATTTGATGATCTTCAGGTGCTACCTTTTAAATAAAACCCAAGAAAGTAAGGTGTCGTGTTACCCTAAAACAGACCACACAGAGAGTCTCTGAATCCCGGACATAACCTAACCTCTGCATCCGTATACGTGTGGGCAAACATGTTTTTGTCTAGTCCACTTAAAAAAAAAACATTTTTGCCACGTAAAAAAGAAATGTATCAAATCCAACAAAAACATGACCTAAAATCAAACCTTACCGGTCCCGTTATTATAACAAAGCCATACAATAATAAACACCGGCAAATTTGGGGCATTTTGAAACGAAATTAAGCTGTTGCGCGTGGATTGTTGTCAATGACAAGATCTGAGATAGACCCGAAAATATCCAACCATCAAACGACTAAAGTGTCCGCGGTTTTATCAAAGGTGTTAACTGATCTCTAGGCACCGCCCAGCTCCGTTAAAGATTTGTTAAAACAAAACAGAATTAAGTAAGAAATCCTTAAAACTTGGCACTGGTGCAGTTTACCGCTTTAAGGGCTAAACTGCTGTTATGGTGGATACACATGTTAGATCCGCTATGCTTTAAGCCAGTTAAATATGTCTTAATCCTTACTTGCAACGGGAAGTAGAGGTAGAATCACGAAGAGAACGGCGATGTGTGCGAGGACCCTCATCTTGTAGTCTTCAGCCACGGCAATTTTCGTCTCAGTCTAAAATAGAGAGGAAGAATGAAGACAAGTTTCCAACGGGATCGCTGGGAGACGTTCTGGCGATCTCGTGAGCTTCGTGTTGTTTATAAATCTCCGGATGACGAATGCAGAGATTTCTATCAGTCCTATATAATGGGACATACGTGCGTGTATTCAAGGTTTATTTTTGATCGGGTCAGATGGGTCGGGATTGGTCAGTTTGGTAAGGATATTACGAAGTATATGCTAGGTGTGCGCAAAAGTGACATATGACCACCATCAAGAGATCTAGAGTGATATATCTGTGGATTACGTCCATTCACATTAATATGCTTTGATTAAAGACGATAATGGTTTATTAGAAGGATGGTTGATAAAATGGTCTCGTATGTGATTATTTCACCAGTTTTAAATGAAAAGGTTTCCTTTTCAATGCGGATACATGACGGGTGGCAAGATTGTGAATATTAAAAGTCCTACCAAATTTCTTTTAAACTTATAATAATTAATAATATGACAAACCTTCTAAAACAGTAGCCACATTCTACTTATCATATTAAGAACACGTTTACTAAAATTCTGTCTTTGTTTCTACATTTCATTCTTTCAATTCTGCGTTGCAAAATGGAGGATGGGGCAAATTAGGCCTAGGACACAAAACATATACCTTAAAACACTAACGTCATGTCAAAATATCGACCATTTCTTGGAAGTGTTATTGTAAACACAAAACCCCTTCCAAAAAGATTTCATTGGACTGAAAACTCAGCAGAACAATTTATCCAATCCCTCAGCCAACCCCAAATCGTAGACAGATTGCAAGCTCTTTTAGTTAAAAGTAGCCCAAAAACAACAGATGAAATTGAAAATTATGTCTTCTACTTTACCTAAACTACAATATTGGCAGATTCTTTGCTCTAGAGGAGTGCGGTTATGTCTTCCTGATTCAATTCGTTAATTGTGACAACTGATTCTTAGTTTAGTAATGGCAGATCTGTGACGTACATTTGCGATCTTAAGATAATCTTCTTCATTAAATGAGTGTTTATAAGATTACCAGAAAGCGAGAGGAAGTTGAAAGTACTTGTGTACTATAGCAGTTTTATTATCAACATTGATGATGTACTTTGTCAATATGTGACCTGTCTTTAGCCCAGTGGGGCAAAATGTACAATAAAGGTCTTCATTCATTGTAATATTCCTCATATATATTCGCGTGACGACATGTTTTGATTTGATCCGTATGCATACTGATGTAACCGATCGGCTTAGATCAAACGGTCTTTTCTCTAGGCTGACGCAACCGACATGCAAATCGTCACCACGCACGTCTGTCCGGGGCGTATACTTATTTATCTGTAGCCTTGCGCATCACACAATTGACGCTCGAGGTCACCTTTACTCGAGGACATCTTTTGAGTAACTTGCTGGAGCCATGTTGACATGTTACTGGTTCCGCTGTGTTCCATTGTCTAAAATTTTGAATTATGAAATTAGTAGCTAAGGATAGACGTCTACAGACCTGGCAGTAACGAACTAGGCAATTTTTTTTTTAATTATTGCATCGACAAGCTTAAGGCTAAGGTTTCACAAAGGTATATGCAAATAACATCTGTGTCCATAATATCACAAGGGTCCATAATATCGCCACCTTGAAAAACAGTGTGCTTAAAGATATTTTTACTGCAACATACTTTTGGTATGCACTCCTTCACACATCAAATGTACATACCTAGGATATGTTGCAGTAAAAATATCTTTAAGCACACTAGTTCTCAAGGTGGCGATATTATGGACCCTGGTGATATTAGGGACACAGATGTTATATATATTACATATATATACATATATGGCCTCTTTATTTTGAGTTTCTTTTTTGAGCATACTTAAGTCACCACCTCTGCATTACTGTCAATATACTTGTTTACGTATTGATCTGAAGATACAGGTTTACAGAAGTGATTTTTTGAAAAAAAAATGAGTGTATCAACTCAAAGGATAAGACGGTGCATGTCATGTTGCTTACAAATGTCAGATAAACCGACGTTTAAGATTTTGACACCACAAGATTAAACGTTTCAAGTCTAAGGTCAACAAACAGCTGTCGTCTCTGGCTGTACAATAACCAAAGTATTTAAGTGGCTCTCATGAGCTTTGTATTGTGGTGAATCCATGATGTAAGTTTAAAAAAAAATGATTGACGCTTGAGGTCGACTAGTGGGTCCACCATGTCGGCTTCATGTTTACATGTTTATGTTTTCCTTGGTTATATGTTTTGTGTCCTCTGACACGTCCTGCACGTAGCATTATGATAAAATGTTTCTTTATAGTCAACTAACTACACATTTAGAATAAGTATATTCCCGGTTCTGAACTTTCTGTAAGAATAAAAGCTATCATGTGAGACATGAGATGTCATATGTATCGTAGAGATTTTGGGTCACATTTGATAAAAGAAAGTTTCACAAAGGTCATAACGAAGGATGTTTTCAGGGTATATGTTGTTTTTATGTCAACACCTTTGGATCACCGCCAATACAAGGACACTTAGTATTGGTCACACACAAAATATAGATTTGCTAAAAGAATAAATTTATAATTGTATATTGTGCTAAATGTGCTTTATAACCCCTCGCTCTACACATAACACTTGGTTGCCGCTCTTGGAGTTAACATGTTGTTCCCATACCTAAATGTGGTTCCGCTAAGCATATGCTCTCAAGTCTGGATCCTCGGACTTACCAGGCAGTATTTCTTTAAATATATCATATTTTAATTACTACAACATGTGCTTAGAAGATAGTGGCATTATTCTAAGTTTTGAACAAATTCACAAGGTTATATATAGAGCCTAACAAAACATCGTTATATTTTGAGTGACTATTTTGGGCAGCTGAGGTCACCACCTTTGTAGTACCGTCAATAAACAAAGACATAACCCACGTATTGATTTAACGTAAAAAGTATAGCTTTGCAGAAGTGATTGATTACAGAATTATTATTATTAGCATCGTCAGGTTAAGAAGATATATCACCTATTGCTTACCGATAAACTACGTGTATCTACCTAAGGTTAAGAAGATACATGACCTGTTGCTTACTGATGCCAGTTTAACGTACGTTTAAGTCTCTTACACCACATAATTGACGCTCAAGGACACCTAATGAGTGGCTTCATGTTTATATGTTTATGTTTTCCTTGGTTATATGTTTTAGGTTCTTTGACACGTACTGCAGGTAGTATCAAAATAAAACGTTTCTTCCTGGTGTATCTGATTACACGATTAGAATAAGCATATGCCAGGTTATGGACATTCTGTAAGAATAAAAGATATTATGTGGGAGTTGATAGGCCATACGTATCGTAGTGATGTTGGGTCTCATGGGAATAAAGAAAGGCCAACAAAGGATGTTTTAAGGGTATAGAATGTTTTAATGTCAACACCTTTAAGAAGATGCATCACCTATTGCTTACCGATAAACTACGTTATCAAGTTGAACTTAAGGTAAAGAAGATGCATGACCTGTTGCTTACTGATATCAGTTTAACGTACGTTTAAGTCTCTGAAACCACATGATTGACGCTCGAGGACACCTACTGAGTGGCTCCACCATGTCTGCTCCATGTTTACATGTTTATGTTTTCCTTGGTTATATGTTTCAGGTCCTCTGACACGTCCTGCACTTAGTACCAAAATAAAATGTTCCTTCGTGGTTTTCTGATTACACGTTAGAATAAGCATATGCCAAGTTCTTAACTTTCTGTAAGAATGAACGTAATTATGTGGGAGTTGATTAGTCTTATGTATCGTAGTGATTTTGGGTCTCATGGAATTAAAGAAAGTTTTACACAGGCCACGAGAAAGTATGTTAAAAATGAGTAGATTTTTTTATGTAAACAGCTTTGAATCACCGCCAACACAAGGACACATTACCATGGATTGGGTACAAAAAATATAGATTTTCTAGAATAATTTATTTGGAATTGAATATTGTACTAAAATATGCTTCATAGCCCCGCGCTATATAGCCTCACATAACACGTGCCGCTCGTGGAATTAGTATGTTGCTCCCATTACAAAATGTAGTTCCGCTGAGTATATGCTCTCGAGTCCGGATCCTCGGACTAACGAGGCAGAATTTGTTTAAAATTATATCATATCTTTATCACTACAGCGTGCTCATGCAAGGCGGTGGCATTATTCTATAGCTAAGTTTCCAAAAAAATATTTCACAAGGTTATATATATGGCCTCTCAAAACATCGTTATTTTTGAGTGACTTTTTCGGGCAGCTAAGGTCACCACCTTTGAAGTACCGTCAATAAACAGAGGCATAACCAACTTATTGATTTAACGTAAAAGTATAGCTTTGAAGAAGTGATTGATTACAGAATTATTATTATTAGCATCGTCAGGTTAAGAAGATATATCACCTATTGCTTACCGATAAACTACGTGTGTCAACTTAAGGTTAAGAATACGCATGACCTGTTGCTTACTGATGTCAGTTTAACGTACGTTTAAGTCTCTTACACCACATGATTGACGCTCAAGGACACCTACTGAGTGGCTTCATGTTTACATGTTTATGTTTTCCTTGGTTATATGTTTTAGGTCCTCTGACACGTCCTGCACGTAGTATCAAAATTTAGTGTTTCTTCGTGGTTTTCTGATTACACGACTAGAATAAGCATTAGCCAGGTTCAGAACTTTCTGTAAGAATGAAAGTTATTACGTGGGGGTTGGAATGTCATATATATCGTAGTAATTTTGGGTCTCATTGGATTAAGGAAAAGTTTTACAAATGCCATAAGAAAGGCTGTTTAAGGGGAATGGAATGTTTTATGTCAACACCTTTGAAGCACCACCAATACAAGGACACATTACCATGGTATTGGGCACACAAAATATAGATTTTTTAGAATAATTTATTTGGAATTGGATATTGTACTAAAATGTGCTTCATAGCCCTGCGCTATATAGCCTCAAATAACACGTGCCGTTCGTGGAGTTAACATGTTGTCCTCATGCCAAAATGTTGTTCCGTTGAGTATATGCCCTTTGAGTCCGGATCGTCGGACTTACTAGGCAATAATTTCTGTAAATTATATCATATCTTAATTACTACAGCGTGTGCTTACAGGGTAGTGACATTATTCTAAGTTTCAAGGAATATTTTACAAGGATATATATTGCCTAACAAAACAACGTTATATTTTGAGTGGCTATTTCGGGCAGCTTAGGTCACCACCTTTGAAGTACCGTCAATAAACAGAGGCATGATCCACGTATTGATTTAACTTGAAAGCAATAGCTCTGGAGAAGTGATTAATTGCAAAACTGTTATTATTAGCGTAGCATCGTCAGGTTAAGAATATGTATCACCTATTGCTTACCGATAAACTAAGTGTATCGACCTAAGGTTAAGAAGATGCATGACCTGTTGCTTACTAATGTCAGTTAAACGTACGTTTAAGTCTCTGACACCACACGATTGACGCTCGAGGACACCTACTGTGTGGCTCCACCATGTCTGCTTCATGTTTACATGTTTATGTTTTCCTTATGTTTTAGGTCCTCTGACACGTCCTGCACGTGGTTTTAAAACAAAATGTTTCTTCCTGGTTTTTGGATTACACGATTAGAATAAGCATGCCAGGTTATGAACTTTCTGTAAGAATGAAAGTTATTATGTGGGGATTGGAATGTCATATATATCGTAGTAATTTTTGGTCTCATTGGATTAAGGAAAAGTTTCATAAAGGCCATAAGAAAGGCTGTTTAAGGGGAATGGAATGTTTTTATGTCAACACATTTGGATCACCACCAATACAAGGACGCATTACCATAGTATTGGACACACAAAATATAGATTTTCTAAAATGATTAATTTGGAATTAAATATTGTACTAAAATATGCTTCATAGCCCTGTGCTGTATAGCCTCAAATAACACGTGGTTGCCGCTCGTGGAGTTAACATATTGCTCCCATGCCAAAATGTGGTTCCGCTGAGTATATGCTCTCGAGTCCGGATCCTCGGACTAACGAGGCAGAATTTCTTTTAAAATTATATCATATCTATATCACTAGAGCGTGCTCATGCAAGGCCGTGGTATTATTCTATAGCTAAGTTTTCAAAAAAAGTATTTCACAAGGTTATATATATGGCCTAAAAAAAAACATCGTTATATTTTGAGTGGCTATTTCGGGCAGCTAATGTCACCACCTTTGCAGTACCGTCAGTAAACAGAGGCATGATCCACGTATTGATTTAACGTAAAAAGTATAGCTTTGCAGAAGTAATTGATTTCAGAATTATTATTATTAGCATCGTCAGGATAAAAAGATGTATCGCCTATAGCTTACTGATAAACTACGTTTCTTACTAATGTCAGTTAAACGTACGTTTAAATCTCTTACACCACATAATTGATGCTCAAGGACACCCACTGAGTGGCTCCATGTTTACATGTTTATGTTTTCCTTGGTTATATGTTTTGTGTTCTCTGACATGTCCTGCACGTAGTATCAAAATAAAACGTTTCTTCCTGGTTTTCTGATTACACGGTTAGAATAAGCATAAGCCAGGTTGTGAACTTTCTGTAAGAATAAAAGTTATTATGTGGGAGTTTCAATTTCATATATATTGCAGTGATTTTGAGTCTCATTGGATTACGGATTTAATTCACAAAGGCCATGAGAAAGGCTGTTTAAGGGGAATGGAATGTTTTTATGTCAACACATTTGAATCATCGCCAATACAAGGACACATTACCATAGTGTTGGTAACAAACGAAATATAGATTCGCTGAAAGTATGAATTTAGAATTGAATACCCTACTAAAATGTGCTTTATAACCCCTCGCTATAGCCTCACATAACACGTGGTTGCCGCTCGTGGAGTAAACATGTTGCTCCCATGCCAAAATGTAGTTCCGCTGAGTATATGCTCTCGAGTCCGGATCCTCGGACTAACGAGGCAGAATTTGTTTTAGAATTATATCATATCTTTATCACTAGAGCGTGCTTATGCAAGGCGGTGGCATTATTCTATAGCTAAGTTTCCAAAAAAGTATTTCACAAGGTTATATATATGGCCTAACAAAACATCGTTATATTTTGAGTGGCTATTTCGGGCAGCTAAGGTCACCACCTTTGAAGTACCGTCAATAAACAGGCATAATCTACGTATTGATTTAACGTAAAAAGTATAGCTTTGCAGAAGTGATTGATTGCAGAATTATTATTATTAGCATCGTCAGGTTAAGAAGATGCATCACCTATTGCTTACCGATAAACTACGTGTATCGACCTAAGGTTAAGAAGATACATGACCTGTTGCTTACTGATGCCAGTTAAACGTACGTTTAAGTCTCTTACACCACATAATTGACGCTCAAGGACACCTACTGAGTGACTCCATGTTTACATGTTTATGTTTTCCTTGGTTATATGTTTTAGGTTCTTTGACACGTACTGCACTTAGTATCAAAATAAAATGTTCCTTCGTGGTTTTCTGATTACACGTTAGAATAAGCATGCCAGGTTCTGAACTTTCTGTAAGAATGAACGTTATTATGTGGGAGTTGTCAAATATATCGTAGTCTTTTTGGGTTTCATTGGATTAAGGAAAAGTTTCACAAAGGCCATAAGGAAGCATGTTTTAATAGTATAGAATGTTTTTGTCAACACCTTTGAATCACCGCCAATACAAGGACGCATTACCATAGTATTGGACACACAAAATATAGATTTTCTGAAATGATTCATTTGTAATTGAATATTGTACTAAAATATGCTTCATAGCCCCGCGCTATATAGCCGAACATAACACGTGGTTGCCGCTCGTGGAGTTAACATGTTGCTCTAATGCCAAAATGTGGTTCCGCTGAGTATATGCTCTCAAGTCTGGATCGTCGGACTTACTAGGCAATAATTTCTGTAAATTATATCATATCTTAATTACTACAGCGTGTGCTTACAGGGTAGTGACATTATTCTAAGTTTCAAGGAATATTTCACGAGGATATATATGGCCTAACAAAACATCGTTATATTTTGAGTGGCTATTTCGGGCAGCTAAGGTTACCACCTTTGAAGTACTGTCAATAAACAGAGGCATAATCCACGTATTGATTTAAAGTAAAAAGTATAGCTTTGCAGAAGTGATTGATTGCAAAATTATTATTTCTAGCATCGTCAGGTTAAGAAGATACATCACCTATTGCTTACCGATAAACTAAGTGTATCGACATAAGGTTAAGAAGATGAATAATCTGTTGCTTACTGATGTCAGTTAAACGTACGTTTAAGGTTCTGACACCACATGATTTACGCTCAAGGACACCTACTGAGTGACTCCACCATGTCTACTCCATGCTTATATGTTTATGTTTTCCTTGGTTATATGTTTTAGGTTCTCTGACCCATCCTGCACGTAGTATCAAAATAAAACGTTTTTTCCTGGGTTGCTTATTACACGATTAGAATAAGCATAAGCCAGGTAATGAACGTTCTGTAAGAATAAAAGCTATTTTTATGTAGGAGTTGATAGGCCATACGTATCGTGGTAATGTTGGGTCTCATGGGAATAAAGAAAGGCCATAACAAATGATGTTTTAAGGGTATAGAATGTTTTTATGTCAACACCTTTGAAGCACCACCAATACAAGGACACATTACCATGGTATTGGCCACACAAAATATAGATTTTATAGAATAATTAATTTGGAATGGAATGTTGTACTAAAATGTGCTTCATAGCTCCGCAATATTTAGCCTCACATAACACGTGGTTGCCGCTTGTAGAGTAAACATGTTGCTCCCATGACGAAATGTGGTTCCGCTGAGCATATGCTATCAAGTCTGGATCCTCGGACTTACTAGGCAGTACTTCTTGTGAATTATATCATATCCTAATTACTACACCGTGTGCTTACAAGGCAGTGGCATTATTCTAAGTTATAAAAAAATCACAAGGTTATATGTATGGCCTAACAAAACATCGTTATATTTTGAATGGCTATTTCGGGCAGCTAAGGTCACCACCTTTAAAGTACCGTCAATAAACAGAGGCATAATCTACGTATTGATTTAACGTAAAAAGTATAGCTTTGCAGAAGTGATTGATTGTAGAATTATTATTATTAGCATTATCAGGTTAAGAAGGTGCATCACCTATTGCTTACCGATAAACTACGTGTATCAACTTAAGGTTAAAAAGATGCATGACCTGTTGTTTACTGATGTCAGTTAAACGTACGTTTAAGTCTCTTACACCACATAATTGACGCTCAAGGACACCTACTGAGTGACTCCATGTTTACATGTTTACATGTTTATGTTTTCCTTGGTTATATGGTTTGTGTCCTTTGACACTCCCGCACGTAGTATCAAAATAAAACGTTTCTTCCTGGTTTTCTGATTACACGATTAGAATAAGCATAATCCAGGTTATGAACTTTTTGTAAGAAAGAAAGTTATTATGTGGGGATTGGAATGTCATATATATCGCAGTAATTTTGGGTCTCATTGGATTAAGAAAAAGTTTCATAAAGGCAATAAGAAAGGCTGTTTAAGGGGAATGGAATGTTTTTATGTCAACACATTTAAATCACCGTCAACACAAGGGCGCATTACCATGGTATAGGCACACAATATATAGATTTTCTGAAATGATTAATTTGGAATTGAATATTGGACTAAAAAATGCTTCATAGCCCTGTGCTATATAGCCTCACATAACACATGTTTACATGTTTATGTTCTCCTTGGTTAAATGTTTTGTGTCCTCTGACACGTCCTGCACGTAGTATCAAAATTTAGTGTTTCTTCGTGGTTTTCTGATTACACGATTAGAATAAGCATAAGCCAGGTTCTGAACTTTTTGTAATAATAAAAGTTATTATGTGGGAGTTGAAATGTCATATATATTGTAGTTATTTTGGGTCTCATTGGATTAAGGAAAAGTTTCACACAGGCCATAAGGAAGGGTGTTTTAATGTCAACACCTTTGAATCACCGCCAATACAAGGACTCATCACCATAGTATTGGACACACAAAATATAGTTATTCTGTTAAATTGGAATTGAATGTTATACTAAAATATGCTTCATAGCCCTGTTCTATATAGCCTCACATAACACGTGGTTGCCGCTCGTGGAGTAAACATGTTGCTCTAATGCCAAAATGTGGTTCCGCTGAGCGTTATGCTCTTAAGTCTGAATCATCGGACTTACCAGGCAGTAATTTTTGTAAAGTATATCATATCCTAATTACTACAGCGTGTGATTACAAGGCGGTTACCCTTATTCTAAGTTTCAAAAAAAAATTCACAAGGTTATGTATAGGGCCTAACAAAACATCGTTATATTTTGAGTGGCTATTTCGGGCAGCGAAGGTCACCACCTTTGAGGTACCTTCAATAAATAGAGGCATAACCAACGTATGAACTTAACGTAAAAAGTATAGCTTTGCAGAAGTGATTGATTGCAAAAGTAATATTATTAGTAGCGTAGCATCGTCCTTATTGATAAACCTACTACCTTCGAGTAAGTTTCTGACACCACATGATTGACACATATGAGGACACCCTCTGAGTGACTCCACCATGTCGGCTCCATGTTTACATGTTTATGTTTTCCTTGGTTATATGTTTTGTGTCCTCTAACCCGTACTGCACGTACTTTCATAAGTTAATGTCGATATTTTGTATGGTTGAATGATTGCATTGTCAGAACTAGCATGTGTCAGCCTATGACGACATTTTCTTATTATGTGGTAGTTGAAAAGTTTTATCCATAGTAGAGATTTTGGGTCTCATATGATAAAAAAAGGTCCCAAAAAGGCTTTGCGGAAGTATGCTTTGAGGGTAATGAATTTTTTAATGTCAACACCTTTGTAGTACCGTCAATACAAGGACACATTACCTTGGTACTGGTCACACACAAAATATAGATTTGCTGAAAAAATTAATTTAAAAATGAATGTTATACTAAAATGTTCTACATAAACCCACGCTTCGAGGTGGCAAATTGACAAGGGTTAAAATGTGTATTTAAAATGAGAACATTTTAACCACGACAGGACCATTGGTGGCTATTATTACTTATTTAGTAAAGGTTAAAAGGTTTCTGTCTTTCTCTTTTGTTACCTTCCTTTGAGTGAGCATAAAATTGGATGTATCTTAGAACTATATGACACTTTTAAAAATGTTGCAATCACTGAATAACAGAGATTATATCGTTCTGTATATCCTGGGCATATCTATTGCTTCACACATCACGTGGTTGCCGCTCGAGGTCACCTACCGAGTGGTGACAATATTGCCAGTTTTTTTTTCCCTAATACACATTTGAAACCTTTGATATCAAAATTTTAATGGTACTAAGTGCAGGTCGTGTCAGGGGACCTAAAACATATAACCAAGGAAAACATAAACATGTAAACATGGAGTCGACATGGTGGAGTCACTCAGGAGGTGTCCTCGAGTGTCAATCATGTGGTGTCAGAGACTTAAACGTACGTTTATCAGTAAGCAAGGGGTGATACATCTTCTTAACCTGACGATGCTACACTGAGAATAATCAATTTTGCTATCAATCACTTCTCCAAAGCTTTATTTACGTTAAATCAATACGTGGATTATGTCTTTGTTTATTGACGGTATTGCAAGGTGATGACCTTAGCTATCCGAAATAGCCATTCATATAAAGATGTTTTGTTAGGCCATATATATCCTTGTGAAATATTTTTCAAACTTAGAATAATGTCATCGCCTTTTGAGCACACGCTGTAGTAGTAAGATATGATATAATAATTAAAAAAAGACTTGCTGCATAATAAGTCAAAAACTGCTCGAGATCATATGCTTGGTAAAACTATATTTTGGCATGGGGGCAATACGTTACCTCCACACTTTTCTCTCAGTGAATTAACACATTGAAGCATAGCTAGACAAATGGACAATCTATATCACCAAGTAAACATTACGTTACAAGAATATATGTGGTTTATGACTTTGTATTGTAAGACATGAATCTTATTCCAATATGTGTACTTTACATGTCACATATACAGACATTTTAGCCTTCTTGTGCCATTGTTATAGCACTTTTATGCATATATTTCTTTTAACTGTTGGTGCTACTTTATACATATAAATGAGTTTTACAGTAATTATTTGTAAGAAAATCCAAGCATGTCCTCCCCTGTAAACAACAATAAGAATATAAAACTTCTAAAAATAATACAAAACATAAACATTGGCATTGCCACCTTAGACCAACTAGTAACATCAGCTTTACGAGTATTGTACCTCGCTAATCTTTGTAATAGAAACTTTGTTTGTCATAGTACATAAGCTGCCTATTGTAATGAAAAGATCTTTATAACCTCTGTAACGCACTATTTTTGGCGACATCTCAGGGAGGAGCCTAATGGTACAGTATTGTGTGCAGCTTGCAATGATTCTAGGAATTATACAGGCATTTTCTTTCCACAGGAATGGAATATCCAGGCATGTCTCTCGTTCACTATACACTCAGGGGAGAAGTGCACGGTATCTGTTTAGACTTACAGGTACCAAGGCTTCCTCAAAATCTTGAAATGATGGCAGTGTCATGCAAACAATAACCCTAACAGCAACCACCGTCGCCATGGGAATGTATGTTTTCATTGCCAGTGTTGTAGTTGAAGTGACCAAGTTTGCACGAATTTGTGCCTCAAACATAGATACTTTTTTTACAGGTTCAGGGATAGCAGATAAGTTTCCCCAGGGTGTGATAGCCTTCTTCGCCCCAACTCCCAGTATCCCCAAACCTGAGCTGGGTGACCGGCAGGTCATTCTTGTGGGACAGGTACCCAGAGTCCTCGCGCCACGTGTGATCATTGGCGTCACAGTTGCACCTACCAGAGCATGGACCTGTTTTGCCAGAGATCATTTAACAAAAGCTTTATTACCTTTGCACAAACAAAATGCAGCATATTACAAAGCAGAAATGAAAACTCAATGTTCTGAAAATTCGCTTATTCTATTCTCCTCTGAGGTACTAGTAAAATGCAAGCGTATATAAGTCCTAATTACCTGTTTGTCCACAGGCACATTTCCCACTCCCAGGACTGGCACCTCCCCAGTAGTCAGCCTGGCGACCGTCCCAAGTCACCCACCAGGCATGTTGAATGATGCCAGAAACGCCCCAGATCAGTGAACCAGAGCATTGATACTGGGAATGCATGTGGAATTATTACCTACATATCACAATTAATGCAACATCATATTATACAACAAAAGATGTATGAATGGTATTGTAGTATTGTTATCCATAAAACATCTGCCTAAGATGCCACTACAATCTACTACCCAAGCACAGTTTGGTAGAAAAATCGCTACGTTCTAGTCCCATAACCGATTTCTTGTCTGACCTCTTGTTAGGGAGGTTGGATACCGACGGGGTGTGTGATAGAAAGGTCATACAATTTATTAGGATCCTTTGATTGAAGAGCTCTTCTAACCCTGTTCAGATGTTGTGCTAAAAACTCCGACTGACATTCTTTGTAGGTTTGTAAGACTTGATCCCAAGCTAACCTCTCGCATGTCTCAAGCTATAAACAATAATTCATACCTCCATTAAATATGTAAGGTTTGATCATGGAAATAAGGTCCTAATTAACACCATCTGGTTTAATCTATAGTTTTCTAAACCCAAATTAAAATCTATTTAGCTTGGAATATTCCTATCCTTTGGCCATATTCCAATTCAACATTTCCTCATTAATTATATCAACTCTTCACTAAGAAATCACAGAATTTTACATTTATTATGTATATTAGGGTGATATTGGTATAATTGCTAAACTTTTAAATTGTCAATTTTGCGTCCAACTTCTTGTTAAATAGTTTGGTCAAAAGTGTTGCATATGTAAAAAAAATGACAGTAATTTATTAAAAAAACGTATGCTCGGATACTATTTCAAACCGTCTTTGGTTTGCATGCAACTGACCTTGAATGAAACTGGTCGGTACAGAAGTGAGAGTTGAAGCAGAGGTATGTTGATCATGATAACCGCTTAGGCACGCCTCGAAGGTGATTAAAAAACAATACCTAGGCCACACCAATTTAATTTGTTGTTGCTCGATTTTTTTTTCAGAAAAAAAAAAAAAAACAGGAGCGACAGGGAAAAAAAAAACAGGCCAAGGCACCCCATGATAGCCAGAAATGTTACAATATGAGCCATGAACACACTAGGTTGGTTTATAATCAATGGATTTTAAACTTTTAATGAAACAAAATTGCATTGTTACATTGAAAAACTTAAGAACTAGGAAGAAAAGGTTAACGTTAGACCGCAACGTCTGCTATGTAATAGTATATTTATCTAAAGAGTAACCGACACTGCACTGTTAACTGTTTCCTGTTCCGAGTTTATGTTCTTGTTGTGAGGGCTAGCCCTTTATAATAGCCTCCCGCTAGTTGGGCAGTCCTGGCTGTATATACTGTAATTCTTGATTTGATAACGGTCACTTAATTATAGCGGTTTTAGCGGTCACTATTCCACCGCTAAATTTTCATGATCGCAACTTTTTTTACCACTTCAGCCCCCCTCCCTCTTGCCCCAAGCTCGTTACGGTACGAAATCTAGGTAGAAATACAATCAAATGTTAAGCGTCATTTGTACTACAAAATGTAAAAGCGTTAATAGCGTGCTACGACTAAGACGAATCGAAAATTCGGAAACCAAGCGCTGTGTGAAAAAAATGGCGTCACAAGTTTTTCGAAAATTGCGAGTCAACTTTTGCGGCAAAAAATACGATTAAACGTTACTGTTAAAGGCTATAGTGTCTGTAGAACTTTCTCGAGGGCGTCATGGATTCCATTACGCTCCAATCCTAGGGCGAAGACGCCGGGTTTCGCTGTAAGCTCGTCTGCGGCGCCGGACATGTAGCGACGTGCAGCGGCATGGAGCTTGGGGAGGGGGGCGGCGGTGCCGCACGCAACACAAGCGTGCGTAATTACGAACTTTTTGAAGTCACCGCGCCGCTACAGTACTTTGTAAATTATTTACTTCCAGACACCATCGGCGTGCCTGTTTTGTTTTTTCTTTGTAAAAATCGATTTTCGCTGGCGTAAACTGCTTTTTTCTTATTTTCTTTAAAAAAAAAAAGGCCAGCGTTTTAATGTATTTTTTTACACACATCAGCCATGTTCACACCGCTATAATTAAGTGACGTAAGGTTGTCCATCTTTTGCCGACCGCTATAATTTCCAACCGCATTTTTAAATGGATTTACAGTATATGTTTTATGCAGCCTAATAAATCAAATCAAAAGGACTTTTTTCAACCGTTGGGGCCAAAATGTGTCTTTTATTGAGCATTTTGCAGTTAATTTAGAACCATTTTGTTGCTTTTTTTGCAAATCAGAAAAAAATGGATAGGGCGATCCGAGAAGCAACAAATTAAATTGGTCTGGCCCTACCTTGATGTATTGTTTGCAGTGACTTGACTGGTTCACCAAGGCTCTCACTTGCTCCACACTATTCCAGTATATCACATTCTTGGAGTAGCTGCCTGAATCCTCAAACCCATTCACATGTGTCCGTGTCTCACTGTCGTGGCCAATAAACGTAACCGCTGAAATCGTAATAAACCGTTCAAACATTAGGCTGTAGTTATTGTAGACATTCTCCTATTCGTCTTAATAAATTTAGCCGTTACTAGTTTCTTGCGTGTGTCACTATATAACAGGGCTCAAGTAGTACATAGACCATGGGCCAGGCAAGTTTACTGTCTCAGCACTCTTTGCCAATTTTCCTAACCTGTTTGTCCCTCAAGGTCACATTGAACATCCATCGGTGCGACCCCACGTCCTGGTCCGTCAGGGTCGATGATGTAGAGTTTCCGTTTTTTAAACCCACTCATTTCTGCTACTTCAGTGCAGCTAGCTGGTACATTGCATGTATCTGTTTGAAAAGAATACCATTTTAGAAATAAGTGCATCTTTAACCATTTGTCATTGTAACAAAAACATGTGTGCTATTTTGTAGTCGCTTTTATTCTAGTAGCGTCACTGGGTGTCAACACAAAAAGGCAACATCCTAACATATCTTACTGTGTGATTTACCTAGAGCTACCCAAATATCCTAAATGCCTAATATTTATATATAAAAAAATTATGTAGATGTACAAAAAGCTAAGTCTAAGTAAGATAACAAACAAACAACAACAACAAAAATTCACACACCGGTCTCAAGGGCACTTTCCACCTGTATCTGCTTACCCCCCATCTCTCGGAGTGCATCTTTGATTCTATCCATGTCTGTCTGGTGATGTTCAAACCAGCCGGCAGTTGGTAAACCAGACAGACGCCTAGGTGGAATGTTCCAACGCCTATATAGGTAATGATCGGAATATTTGTTAGGCATCCAAAGTGTGTTAAAGCAGTTTGTTGTAATTGTTATTAGTAAAGCGAAGGTTATTTACAAAAGAACATATAAGAATGAAAGTCATTGACTAAAAAACTGCATATGTAAAACACCGGCCTGAGGAAAGATTATGAAATGCATTTTAAACCAGAAATGGTGTAGTTTGGAAGATTCACAATTTATAGTTCCAATTCCAATCAAAAAGTTCCTTAATCTTGTATTCTTACATTAATGATCTTCCAGTGATAATCTTTTCATGATCTTGATTCATGTAGCAATGTTTGTATATATATATAGATACTTTTTATATAAATCTTTACAAGAAATATTTATAAGAGTCAGATTAGCTCGTTAATACTAGAAAAAATTGTAAACTGTATCTGTCTGAAATGTAAAATACCGTACGATTTCCGCAATCGTCAGTAATGTCATTAATGTGTTGCAATAAAAAACATGGGGATTCTCTGTAAAACAGTTCTTTTCACTTTGAAACTACCCGCCAAGGTAAAAAAAAAAAATATTAAAAGCTACAAGTTAGTAAATAAAAAAGCACTTACCCGAGATTGAAAATAATAGTTCCATTTGATACCACCATACCTTTTAGGAGAGAAGGGCCTGTTGCTTGTACCCATTCTGTGACAGTACCTAAGATACATGCCAACAGGATAACTTTAAATTGACGGTTCCAAGCCATTGTGCATAATTTTCTCTTACATCCCCGTGGGCATAATATGGCAGAACTGAAAGATGAAAATGTTTTAACCTTTTACATGATTGAGACGAAGTTTTCCAGACTGATTAACTCACCCAAACAAACTGTTATGCATAAAAAAACATTTTGGATGGATCAGTGCAATAAAAAAATAATAATCTATAAAACAAAGATTTTTAGCCTTTTATGATCTAGTTTTCATCTAGATGAAAGGCATTTTGAGGCAGGTAATTTTTGTTTCTTCACTAGAAATGGTACTTTGATTTTGAAATCAACGCATTTGAACTGCACAAGATCTCCCTACCTTGGTGAAAATACGTACCGTGTGCGTTGAGTAGCCCCCCCCCCCACACACACACACGCAAATATAGAAGAACTTCATTGCGATTGTACAGGGTACATTGTATGGCAAGTAGGTAACAATAAGTAGCATAGTAAAATAGATAGGTATAGAATAAAACTCAGCAAATTATATATAGAAAAGAAATAATCAAAAGTTAGCTTAGGCTTTACAATCAACCACATATTATACACAAAAGTAAAAGTTTTTCAACACGTCATTTACATGCGTATAATAAAAGAATGCAGGATATGGCCTCGATGATGTAGTCTGTGTTGCCATAAATAGACGCTATTTATCCCGGACAGGCTTTTTCGGTAACCGATTGCCTAAGATGACCACTCTAAACATCGTATGCACGCAGGCTACAGATCGGAGCAGCTTAATTTCTACGCCAGATATGGAATTCTGAACGACACAACTGTCTTCCCGGTGACTTTTGCTGTCTTACAAGTTTCAACATCACACAGTTTCCACTGCTGTGTTAGACTGAAGTCACTAATAAAGTAAAACAGAGATTTTTTTAAATTGAACCAAGAACGATCTGTTTACTTTAATGCCAAAAAATCATCCTCACATCGGTAGTCTATCGCAGAGATGTGTTGGCCTCTTTACTATTGTTGGTGTAAAGCTGATTAAATTTTAACCACACTTAGAAAATGTAATATGAAGAATCAACATACTTCAATAGAAATGCCTGCGAGGTGGGTAATTTAAGTGAGAATTTAAACCTCAACGCGTATGGCCCTTCTCATTTGAAAACCAATAAATTCAAATACTAATAAATTTGGTTTAATGCTACTGATGGAATTAATACACTTCAACCATTGTTTTTGGAACATTTTTCTTTCTTTTAATGTTCAGCTTGCTAGAGACAAGTCAGTATTTACACACTTTCAACGTTCTTCGTAGGTTATAGGTTTTGGCAAGAAGTGAATGATGAAAGGTCTGGCTGTGCGTAAATATTTCTATCACAAAAAAATCGTCTTAGGCGTTCAGTTTTGCACACAGGCAAAGTAAGCTGTTACAAGTTATATATAATAACGCTTAAATATCTGACACCTTATGAAGATCGTACGCTGGTACGGCCCCACTTGGAATATAGTGCCACCGTCTGGGACCCGCATACCATCAAAGGGATACAGGCGGTGGAGGCTGTCCAGCGCAGGGTCGCCCGGGTGACCCTCAATGACTACAGGCGAACTAGCAGTGTGACAAAAATGCTCAACGACCTGCAATGGCCTCTTCTCTCCGAAAGGAGGAGGAGCGCCCGCCTCACAACATTTTTTAAAATAGTTCATAACATCGTAGCAATTAATACCAAAATTGGCAGTTTTTTGCAGCCCACACACGGGCGTACCCGAGGGAGCCATTCTCTTAAATATCGGCCCATTAACGCACGCACTGACACATACAGATTTTCTTTTTTTCCCCGTACCATTCCACAGTGGAACTCCTTACCCGGCCCGGTAGTCGTGGCTCCCAATGTTGAGTCGTTCCGGGCCGGGCTGGCGGCCTGCCCGCCTTAGCCTTGACCCCCCCCCCCCCTAACGGCACCCCTCGCGGGGTTATCTGGGGGTAATCAAGATGATGATATGATGATGAAGATTATTGACGCTTGATATCGTCTACTTAGTGCTCCACCATGTCGACTCCGTGTTTACATGTTTTTTTTTTCCTAGTGTTCATGTTTTGGGTCATCTGACACGCCGTACACGTTGTATTATATTTGTAGCAAAATATGTCAAAGTAACGTAGTTATATTATATACATGTAGTACCTATTCGCGCGTACCAATATTACTTTGCGGATTGATGTTCTAAGAGGCTACTAAGGGCTTTGAGTTTACAGGTCATCTTTGTATAAGTATTATAACAAGAATGAGTTTACTGGGATCCAAGATTAGCATAGATGGAAACAATTCCTCCTGACTTCCTGCATACTATAGGTTTAAGTCACTTTAAAAAAAGATTGGATGTCAAACAATTCATAGCAAAATTGATATTATATCAACGCAGGGTCACTATAAACCCAGACATGTTTATGTCAAATTGTTGAATCGAGTTGAATTTGTGACTTATCGGTAGAACCCTCCTCCCTCTTTAATCTGACGCAGTAACTCTACACATCCACATCCATACGTCTATCAGGATGCAACCTCATTTGTTTGTAGCAAAACACTCCGCATGAGTAAAGCCCGAGGTCGCCTACGTTGATACTTGTGAGGATGTTTCTGACTCAGGGAGAAGAGTTGCTGTTACAGTTCTACATGTATACCTCTAGCTCTATGCCTAGAAGTGGCCAATGGCCTTGCATTGAGCGACACCGTTAAAAAAAATAAAGCTCATAGTGTTGATGCGATGTTTACATGCCTCTATTTTCCCTGTTTTCATGTTTTTGGCATATGATGTGCCATGCACGCACGTTGATACGTCCTTTTATTTTCGGGGAAGGACCATACGCAATAAGGTTTAAATTTTCACTTAAATTGTTACCCTCTGTGCATGCAGTTCGAAAGAACTACGTTGATTCTTCACATTACATTTTCTAGGTTAACTTGCAACACAGCAAAAATCGTCCGTAAGATAGTTATGTCGTTCAGAATTCTATATAGCTGGCGTAGAAATGAAGCTGCTCTGTAGCCTGCGTGCGTCCGATGTTTTGAGTAGTCATCTTAGGCAATCGGTTACGGAACAAGCCTGTCCGGGATAAAATAGCGCCCACCCATGGATACAGACTGGCCAATTTGATACTGTCTTACCCCCACCAAAAGATCTGCTTACAGACTGGCCAATTTGATACTGTCTTACCCCCACCAAAAGATCTGCTTGGAGATTATGTCGGGTGGGGGGGTGGCACTCACGCATTCAGTATGTGTTTTCACCCAGGTAGGGATATCTTGTGCAGTTAAAAAATGTTGATATCAAAATCAAAGTACCATTTCTAGTGAATAAAACAAAAATTACCTGCCCCAGAATGCCTTTCATCTAGATGAAAACTATTTCACAGAAGACTAAAAACCTTTTGATTTTCTCAATCCATAAAAACATTTTTTCTTCAATACATTGCACTGATTTATCCAAAATTTGTTTTATGCATAACAGTTTGTTCGGGCGAGTTAATCAGTCTGGAAAGCTTTGCTTCAATCATTTTAAAGGTTAACAAATTTACATCTTTTCAGTTCTGCCATATTGTGCCCACGGGGATGTAGGAGAAAAGTATGCACAATGGCTTGGAATCGTCATTTTAAAGTTATCCTGTTGGCATGTATCTTAGGTACTGTCACAGAATGGTTACAAGCCACAGGCCCTACTGTCCCAACAGGCATGGTGGTATCAAATGGAACAATTATTTTCTATCTCGGGTAAGTGCTTTTTATTAGTAGCTCTTTCGGTTTTTTTTTTTCATACCTTGGAGGGTAGCGTCAAAGTGATAATAACTGTTTTACAGAGAATCCCTATGTTTTGTATTGCAACACATTCATAATAATCACTGACTATTGCAGAAATCGTACGGCGTTTTAATTTGAAACAAATACAGTTTACCATTTAAATGCCTTTTTTTTGGTATGTTACCGATACATTTTAAAGCTAATCTGTTATACATATTTTTGTAAAGATTTACATAAAACAATTATATACAAACATTGCTACATGAATCGAGATCATGAAAAGATTATCACTGGATAAGGCATGTAAGAATACAAGATTATGGCACAAGAGGTATATAATGAATTCTTGATAGCAGTCTGCAATTGAAATTATAAATTGTGAATCTTCCAAACTACTGCATTTTTAGTTCAAAATATATTTCATTATCGTTCTGCAGTTGTTGTACATATGCAGTTTTATTAATCTAAGAATTTTATTCTTACTTAATTTTTGTTAATAACCTTCCCATAACCAATAACAATCACAGTTTAAAGATGGGCAACACACTGCTGGAACACACAGGGATTCCTAACAAATATTTTAATTATTTACTAGGCGTTGGAACATTCCTCCTGGGCGTCTGCCTGGTTTTCCAACCGCCGGCTGGTTTAAACATCACCAGGCAGACATGGATAACATCAAAGATGCACTCCGGGAGATGAAAAACAATAAGACGATGGTGGAAAGTGACCTTGAGAACGGTACTTGTTGTTCGTTGTTGTTTGTTTGTTTGTTTGTTTGTTTGTTTGTTTGTTTGTTTGTTGGTTTGTTTGTTGGTTGGTTGGTTGGTTGGTTGGTTGGTTGGTTGGTTGGCTGGCTGGCTGGTTGGTAAATTTGGTTGGTTGGTAAATTTGGTTGGTTGGTAAATTTGATCACAAAAAATATATCCTTGGCTTTTTGTACATCTTCAGAAATTAGGAGCTCTGTTTGTGTTACACAATGTGTAACACAATTGTTGTAACAAACTCAAAAAAGATAGAGAAGGAACAAAGCATATTTTCAAACCAATGCATGTTTGTAACTAAGAGACTCGTATGTATGAGGTGTCGTCTGTGTCTGTCATGAATTTGGGCACTCTAAGGGGAAAGGTCATTAATAGATATTTAGATAAACCAATACTTACATGCCAGTCCTTGAATGAGGTATGATTTTTTTTTATTTGAGAGCTCTTTACCATGTGAAACTGATATAATGATTTCATTTAGGTCTTTGCTTCAACTGTAAGCTTCATATTGTCGTTACTGTATCGATTCACAGTATTATTTGCAATTTTTGGGAAACAATCATGGACCAAAACAATCCCCAATGAGAGCCTCATTGGCACAGACATTGGGAGGGACCTTCATGATGCGACAATGAGAATTTTTTTGTGCGAAGATATGTTGCCTGTGTGAAACTCTAGTTTCTTCTTATTTTGTCTATGTATTATTACGTATTAACTAATAAGACGCAAATGTCACCTCAACGCTGCTCCCTTTAGCATATAAATGGCTTAAATAGAAACTGTTTTTAATAAGAGAAGAAACGATGGGAAAGAGTCTGACACATAAGGAACGGAGGTTTGATTGGTCAATAAAAAAAGCTATTGTTACAATGACTGCTCTAGCCCGTTCACAGGACCACAACGTCAGAATACGTAGCCTTAGGTTCCTAATTAGTCTTAGCTGCAGAGTCTCTTTTCGTTTTTGGTAGATTTTCAAAAAGACAGCTATAAGAGATTTTTCATACCAAGCTTCAAGCATTACTTGCAACTGGCTTAAGACAAAATCCACGCGGTCATGGAAACTTTTATGACAATATTTCGGTATGTGTATGTAAGAATTGCGTCAAGAAGATTTAAATGCCCTAGCATATACCTTGGAAGGTAGATACATGTAGATACATATTGATACGAGACCTTGAAATGATCAGATTTTGGGGCCCAAGACTGTTTGTTATGGTACTTTCTATAAGAGTGGAACATCCCTGTTTAATAACCCCTGAAGCTAGCGTCACGAAAGTAGGATGGTACTCAGGTCTTCTGCTCGGAAAATCCTATGTGAGTTTGGGCTTCCAAACTACTGCTAAGAAGTAAATAAGAATTTTATCAATGGCAAAAAAAAACTAAATTCAACAGTCGTAAAAGTAAACATCATTTCCCAAAGGAGAGGTAGAGAAATGATAGTGTTTTGAGTTGAATGGAAATAGTTTTATCTTGCAAAGGTCGTTGATTTCGGATGTATAAAGCCTTGATTCTAATGTTTAGCAGGTTAATATGTTGGGCCCAAAATATTTGTCACCGTCATCTGCGTCCTTGGTTAACATGATTAGGCCATTCTGTCTGCTGAACAGTGGATGTCATTTAAATTAGTCAAAGTATTCCTAAAAAGTTGCGACACATCTGAGCGTTTCTGACATTTTCTTGAGATGCACAAACGTTTGAAAAACAACATTTCTGAATACAAAATTGCATATATAGGTATTTATGGTACGTATTTAGCTGAAGGTAAAACGATTTGCATATGCACGCTTTGGATATGATAGGTTCCTGATTTTATTCTAATGGGGCTTTGTGTAACATTTGCCTCAAAAATTATAACTATAGACATCATAACTATGTGGAGCCCATATATATACGGGTTACTCAGTACCATCTATGTACAACCCTGTATGTGTATGGTTTTGGGGTATTTCACGTGTACTTAGTAATGCATCCCACTGCAGCGAAACGCAACAAAAGATTGGAAGTAACTACGCCACCACAGGGCAAAAAAGATAAGGGTCTGTGACTGTTCAAGACATCAAATTATCTAAAAAAAAATCTGTGTTGAAATGTCAGCAGAACATTTGATTGTTGTTCACTTCAACTTTTTAACATATCTGCGCAATTATATCACACGTCTGTCATTCTTGGTTGGCGCTATGATAGCCCACATAAGTCCAAGTAAATTTTGGTACCACCACTAACTACCATACTATAAACAAACATGGAAGACAGCTGCATTGCAAGCTTTTAGATAAACCCTCAAGCCATGGTATTTTGCCACAAACACTTTCTGACTGGCACATACTCTTTTTGAATGACACATTTTGCATTGCAATAGGGTCTTTGAAACATGTTATTCGTAAAATTGTCAAGAAACTAGAAAGGTAACATTTGCAAAGCAAATGCATAATGTTTACCTTCGCAAAATTTCCTCTGTTAATTCTTACTCAAACAGATTCATATATATATATGGTTGGACAAGAGTCTAAATCCCTCCCGCTATAAGACAGCAACATGATGTAACACAGCACTTGTTACCATGGTGACTGCCTGGCCAGGGCCATTGACATTTTGTGTTCGGAGAAAAGGAAACGGAGCAAAAACAACGTGTTTTCCTTTGTTAAATATAATGATCAGAAAATTTACTTTTTGTATCGGTTAAATGTTGCATATTGCAGCTTTTAAAATCTCAAAATGTCTTATGTACAGTCGAAGAGCAGCGTCAGAAGCAACTCTTGTTGTCCTCGGCCTGTCTGCCCCCACTGTCTGGCAAAAACGCAATCATGACCGGTTGCAGCGCCCCCTACCTACCAAACACGAAGTGCACTTTCGAATGCAAGAAAGGCTACGTCCCTCTGATTGGAGATGCTAACATCACTTGTGGGTCCGGCAAGCTATGGAAAGGTGACCCTTTGCACTGTGCTGGTAAGAAAATTACTAATTTTGTCGAAAATCTATCTATTCCAGAAATGTTTAACTTCCCTAATAAGTAGAATAAGGCCCTGCTTAGACGAAAGCTGTAGAAGTGCGATTCGTGTAAAACGCATACCTCATATCAGGTCCATCTTGTCAAATGTTCCTTTGGAATTGTGCCAAGCACGATTGGATTCAGAAAAACTAAAATATATTTGCTGTTCGATTAAAAAGACATAAAGTGGCCTCGTATTAATGTCAGAGGTCAACGACCTTCTTGCTGGTGCCCCCCTCCCAGCGTATCTCGGCCGAATGCCGACGTGGTCCCGCTAGAGGCGGTAAAGGGTAGTTCTAAAATGGGCATATAATATTATTCAATCATTACTGCCGAGTAAATTTTCGTATTGCATACAAATAAACAAATAAAGAAACATCAACCCGTAATCCATAACCTTGTCAATATATTAAGTAAACCAATGATGGTTGCGTTCACACTGAAATCGGATCGAATGCACTGAAGCCGGTTCGAAAAAAAAAAGACAGGTAGTTTGGGATCGTGGCGATTTTAATGTAATTGAGCCACATAAATTCTCATTCGGTTGAATCTGGATCCAATGCGCTTCCAAACAGGGCGTAAGAGAACTGCTAAGGACGTGCATATTTTTCCTACAGCTCTGTACAGGGTTTCTTTCTGTCGCGTGTATAGTTCACGTGATTAGTGCGTGCACATTGGCAACCAATTCACGTGTTCGCCACATGAGTGGGTCGTGTCACACATGATTTACGTTTTTATCAAATGTTTTTAGCCTCCTGAATGCGTTGTTAAATTGTCGTAAAGTTTGATTTGCCTTCACACCCTGAGTTGCTTTTTCATAAATGACAAATTAAAAGTTTAATTTAGAAATACTTCATTAGGTTAATATTTTTTTGAACAGCCTGTCGCCGACCACCCCTACCGCCCTTTGCCGACATATTGGAATGCAGCGCCCCCTACTTGGTTGGTGAGAAGTGCATCTACAAATGTAAGAATGGCTATGAACTCCTTTCGGGTGACACTGCCCGGAAATGCACCTCTGAAAGAACTTGGAGCGGCAAACCCATCTCCTGCAAGTCAGGTATATTACCCGATGAATGCAGTGAAAAATAAAACACACTTTATTATTTAGCGTCCCCACTATGTGATAAAAAGGCTATATAGAAAGCTGCTTTATTTCAACTATTTGTTACTCTTAAGAAAGGAAAACTGGAATGGGTTGTTGTTTGCATTGATGCTCATTGAGACAACACCCAAAGAACGGAAAGGTTGATAATACTCGTAATATGTAATTTATGTCATGAAACCCAACAGTTGAATTCAGGGCAAAGGTCACGATTTGGCGCATGCCCAGAGGGCCCAGTTTGATTGAGTGCATCCAAACCAACTGAAAACAGCCTTTTCTTGGTATGTGTGGATAAATGCTGGTATTTTCCAGCTGGAGAGTTATTTCTATTTCTATTAAGTTGAAAAAAAACTGGCTGTTAGTGTTGTTTTGGCTGCTTGGTAGAGTTCTAAAACTAATCCCATCTTCTTGTCTTTTGGTGGTCTTCAAGGGGGTCAGAGGTCATGCTGCCAGTGTTTGCACTTGCCGTGCTATGTATCGCTGGTCAAAAAGTGAATTTTTTGGACTAAATGGACAATTTGGAAGTTGGACTACCCTGTCAATATGTGTTTGCAATAGTTTAACACTCAAGTAGGTGATTGTTGACAGCTCAGTTCTTAGATGTTTTCTATATAATTCCAATAGGGGCTGGAATTAGTGGGCTGTCCCCTTAAGTCGGTTACACATGTATAATCACATTAAAAAAACATGGTTAGCATTACCAGAGGGTAAAGTTCATTCCATGAAAATGGTATTGAAATCAGGTATAAGAAAGCAAAAACGGATTAAGTGTATACTTTACCAAAAATCTGTTTAGTGTTATTTGATTTGAATAGCTTGTATGTCGCAAGGCTATATTTCACAGCGTTTACAACAATATTGTCCAATGCCAATTCCTCAAACATAAAGATGACATAAAGTATAGCATTAACATAAAATGAAAGTGGCTGGCGCACCAATACCTAGCATAACATTATTGAGATTGGTCAAATCTTCCAGAGTGGTGGTTATAGTTAAACACAATATCAAAGATACGGCAGTTGGTAGGGTATGGGAGGGAGGGGCTACTTGTAAGAAGTAAACTTGTTTAACCGATATATGTGCAAAGATCACTAAAAGAATGCAAGAAGCAAAATAAATTTGAAAAAAACCAAATGGGGTCCATTTGGACCCCGTTCGGGCATTAACGTCACAAAAAAGTTCGGGTGTTTGAGGGTTAAGGAAATAGTATCAAGCCGTTTTAACCTCCATATTCCCTACAGTCAAAGAGCTACGTCAGGAACTGCTGTCCACGGCTTGTCCGGCCCCACCGCGTGGCAAAAACGCCAATATGAACGGATGCAGCGCCCCCTATCTACCAAACACTAAGTGCACATTCGAATGCAAGAATGGCTATGTCCCTTCCAAAGGAGATGAAAGCATCACCTGCGTTTCCAAAAAGATGTGGAGCGGTGACCCTTTGCGCTGTGATGGTAAGAAATGAATTAGTTTGGTCCGAACAATTAACAAATGCATGTGCGTGCAGTGTAATGAATCTGTTTTAAAAAAATCCTAATCATATTTACTCACATTTACTGAATAAGTACATGTATCTGTTGTAGTAGTAATTTGAAATTTACGTTGTTTTTATGGGTTCACCACACCACGAAGTGGTGGTGAACCCATATTGCTTTTTCTGATGTTTCTTCTTCTTCTTCTTCTTCTCCTTCTCCTGCCATATCTTTAAATGGATTCAGCTTCTTCATTTTAGGGCCTAAGGTCCTGAAATTTGGTATGGAGGTACAGTGGGCAAATACCCCTAGGCTTTTTTTAAATTTTTGTGATACAGGCTTTTAGAATGGTTTTATTTGAGTTTTTTGGCTGTGTTATAGCAAATGTATTACTGTGTTTGTGTGCCGTGTTTACCACGTCTGGGCATGAGTCATCACAATGGAATGCAGGGCATCAATCAATAGGCATGCAGCTTTCCTCTATACTTCTTGCTGATTGGCTGTTGGGATTTAACTTGATTAACACCTGCACAGAGCATTTCCATACTGACAGTATGTCTTTATTCAAGTGTTTTGGTAGGTATACACCTATTTCAAGCTTTTCTGCTCCAGCATTGGAATGCGGGGCATGTAACGTTTTTTTTTTATTTTGAAAATCAACAGTTTGCATTATGCAATTAAAAATCCTAACCAATAAAGTAGGGAATAGCTATCCAACTGTTGTTTTAGTTGTATGTTACTTCATATTATAGTTATATCAATGTAAATCATTGTTTTCCCTTGTGTTTCTCATTCTTTCCCTGCCATGTCGTAAAATGTGGTGAACCCATCGCTGTATTTGCTCCAAAGCAAATATTGGCCTTTCTAGTTTTAACTAAATATTTCATAACATAAGCGATGCACTTTAAAGTGTATTATAGTAGTTATTTCTTTCAAAAAAATCAAGTGGAAAGTCATACTCATCTTAACTCACATGGTTATCACGTGCACATGGGCCGCTAGTGTGCTTGTCATGCATTCAGTTCACGTGACTTTCACGTGGACAGTGGATGTAACGCATGCTTGTTGTGGAGCGTCCGTGTGTCTGTCTTTCGCCTGCAAGTACTTCTGTTTACCATTCCTTTTATCTTAATGGTTTCTTTTTTGGTACAAAACATAACGAAATAACATTTCTTATAATATTAAATTTAATGATGTTCAATTCTCTTTTTTAATGCAGACTGCATTAAACCATCCTCGTTGCCCAATGTCGGCATACGGCAGTGTTTTCCACCCTACTTGGTTGGTACCAAGTGCACCTACTACTGTATGCGTGGCTTCGGAAGTGAGTCGGGTGATACTTACACCAGCTGCACCTCTGATCGAACTTGGAGCGGCAAACCCCCTAACTGCAAACGTGGTTAGTATATTGAAGCTATTTTGTTTGAACTATTCGTCTGGAACACGTACGTGAAAAGTATGTGTTACATGGGCTGACCTTGTGACGAGCACGTGGACTATTCAAAGATCAGTGCCACATAAGCATTAACTGCTCATATGTACGTACCCACATACGGAATACCATTACGACCCATAAACGCAATGTTAAGTTATGGTGACCATGACACAAGTATGCGAAGACACAGACAACCCCCTCCACCATAAACATTTTTAACAATACATTATCATTTTTTTCATCGATGTAATGGATTCTCTAGAGTATCTTAAGTGTCTGATTTCTTACATCCGTAAATAATTTCATCAGGTTTTAAACGACTGAATAGCAAAGTTCTTTTTATCACAACCATTTTTTTCTCACGAGCTCGAGCCGACGTTTCAATGACTGTCTGTCATCTTCATCAGGGCAATTCTGACTGGTTTACTGTGCACTGACACTAGATGTTACTTGGTGAATAGTGCACTTAAGGTGTTGCATAGTTCATAGTGCACTAAAGCTAGTTTATTTTCTCTTTACAATACATTCCGGAACGTAGTGTAATTGTGACATGCATAGGCATTTTTACATCATAGGGAAATATGCGGTTCCAAATGTAAAGTGTTTCTATATATAATATAAGATTTGTTAACTGATTAATTTCTTCCTTTTTACGCAGCCTGTCGTGCACCACGCTCTTCAAAACGTGTCGACATAAAAGGATGCAGCGCCCCCTACCTGGCTGGTGAGAAGTGCACCTTCCAGTGTAAGAGAGGCTATGCACGTCTGTTGGGTGACACTGAAAGGACGTGTACTCATGATGCAGCTTGGAGTGGCGATCCTATCACGTGCATGAAAGGTAAACGTAAAGCTGTTCTAATAAAGAGTGCAGATACAATTGTAAAGATGGTTATAACTTGATGTTACAAATTTGGATGTACATTTAAATGTAATAGCTCACACAACGTTAATATCTAAAGTTTGACTGTAAAAAGTATAAAACATGTTTTATTCTTTATTATAGAATGCGAATCTGCTCCGACCATCCCCAACACCATCAAGAAGAATTGTTCTAAGACAGAGTGCAAATACGAGTGTAAAGATGGATACAATCGGGGTTCTGGAGACACCCTTTTGCATTGCAACAGCAGAGGAGAATGGATAGGCAAAAAGCTCAACTGCACCTAAACTGTCAGTCAGAAACAGTCAACATATATTTGTTGACATGTCAACACGTAGCCTGTGTTTTGTAGACAGGCATTGTCTATAAGAGTGGTTACATTGCAATAGTCGTTAGAATGCAATTTACTTATGTTTCCCGAAGAAAAACATAATGTTTTTTGTTCCTGTTTCTTCTTCTTCTCCAAACAAATAAGGTCAATGACCTGAACCAGATGTCTGTCTCCATGGTAACTAGTATTGGGTTACATCATGTTGCAATTTTATAGCAGGAGGTATTTAGACTCCTGTCACCACATAATGAATCTGTTTGAATGGGAATTAACATAGCAGACCAAATGTTAAAGTAAACAATCTGCATTTGCTTTGCAAATATTAATTTATTTTCTAGTTTGTGTATTATTATTGAATTTTTTTTCTGCAAAACTGCGACTCCGAAGTATATGTGAAAAGTGAGACTAATATACAGATTTAAATATAATACAAAGAATTACATGTTTGAAAACATTTAATCAAGGTTGGAACTAAAGCATTCTGATAAGTAACAATCGTTAAAGCTGCTAGGGAATAACAACCGTTGTGCCTTACTCAACGAAACGTGAAGTAAACATATTACAAACTAAAATAACAAAATACCTGTACATGTTTGAATGGCTACAAGGTGATTATGGTTTTAAGAATCTTAACGTTCTTTTTAAATGTTAAAAAATGTATGAATGTTTCGGTTTTTATTATAACTTGAAATTCTTGGTCCCTACAGGGGCTCCGTTTTTGTTCGTGTTTGAAAATGTACGAATGTCTTTTTCCATGTTTAAAAATATTTAAAAAGTTTCGATGTTGATTTTGACTTAAAATTATTGGAAATATTTTCTATACCGGTCTCCTTATAGGGGTCCCGTTTTTTAAAGCTAATAAATATTGCATGAGTTAAGTAAAGAAATATTGGGTTTTGGAGAATGTTTATTCCAGCAAAACTCATGGTTATTTCAATATGTTAATCAATAAATTTTATTTCGTACATGAAACGTGTTCATTTGTATGTTTAACGGAATGTTGTAAAGACAAGCAGTTTTAGTCATGTTAGAGTTATTATCAAGAATGTGGTGACTTTTACTGGCGTATGCCAGCTTTCGATGTGCTCAAAAACGCATGCGTGATGCATCGAATTTAAAGGGTAATTGATATACATGTATGTATATATATTTTTTTCTTCCTTAATGACATTGAAACCCTTAATTCCTGTTTCGATATCAAAACTTTACAGACAAATGTTCAGGAAATACCACTAGCATCCTTTTGGATTTTGATTTATATCTATATGTATTGTACACGCTTTAATAATGACAAAGTCCGTTCGTTTTTTTTTAATATACTGTATTCATGTCAAACTATTTGACTTATATCACATATATTCCTATTTGTCACAGATGTATGAATTCCAGTATGAAACTGCCAAAGCATGGTTAAGTGAAAAGGCTTGATTTTGACATAATGCTAAATTCAACAGTGTATAACATAAGCGTATAACATAAGCGTATCTCAGTTGACTACTATGTTATACAACAACAATCTGTCATTATGGTATACGTTTGACTACGATCACAGTCTATTGTAACTCCTTTAATGAAAGTTTTTAATAATTTTTTAACATCTGCGCCAACCGTTTTTAATGACCGTGTAATGCGGCAGATCAATTGAATTATATTTTTTTTTTCTGATTTGCAAAAAAAAAGGTTCTGGTTCTGAATCTACTAAAATGCTCATATTTTGCCCCCAATAGTGGGAAAAGTCCTTTTCTTCCTAGTTCCTGTAGTTTTTCCATGTATCAATACAGCAGTTTAATTAAAAGTTCAAACAAAATTCATTATTTAGATATTAACCAAGCCTTTTGTGTTGACTTAATGGCTCCTATTGTAGCGTTTGGGTCTATAATAGGATGACCATGCCTGTTTTTTGCCCAGTCTCTTTTAAAAAAAAATTAAATTTTTCAGATCAAAAATGAAATTGGTGTGGACTAAGTCGTCCATATAAAACTCCTAAAAGTGACCTTGATGTTTACAAAGTATGGTAGGGCATCATTTTTTTTGGCCGGGGCAACACTCAATGTTATGCTCTTATGAGGGGGGGGGGCAACCTGTCAAGCTCACCTGCATGTTTAACCTACACTTATTGTTACCCTCACATTTTCTTTACTTTAAAAAGAAATAAATTTGTGTTCCTGTAGAGATTGTCGTTTGCACTGTTTATTTTTACGACTAGTTCATTTCAAATACCCGATATAAGTCGGACGCGAAGAGGCTAATTATTGTTCAATACGGTGTACCTTAAACTTTTTATCATCGTCCACCATGTATTGTTTTTAACGTTATCATGGACCAACAGCGAATGATGACTAGAAAAAAAACATAACGCAATATATATATTTACAACAATATATTAACAGCGAATGTCAATCTTTTTATTTGCTATTAAAACATTTTAAATGTTTATACGTAATCTTTTGCTCGACCACTGCACATATTTCACTACTTATATAAATATAAGAATCATGTAAATCTCTTTCCATTGTAAATAATATGCGTATTATATCCTCAATGTTCATCAATGGACGTCACGGTTTTCTTCCGTTGGCAACTTTTTAACACTGATTGAAAAACGTACATGTATACGAGCTAGACCCAACTAATCTTGTGTAATGACTCGTATAATTATAGAAGCTTATTGGTATCAGTCACAGCAAGTAAATTTTATGGATGACATCCCCCGCAGACCCCAAATCTAATGCAAGAGGGCGAAAAAAAAACAAGACGGGCTAAAAAAAAGATTCCTACATTTTCAAATTTGACATCATATCTGCCATCCATGTTCTGGCATGGCAAAAAAACAGCTTTGCCCATTTAAAGTCACTCTATGTAGTTTTTTGACAATACAAAAAGTATATTTTTTATTCTTTTCTTTACATAGTACATTGGCTTAACCCATTAGTATTCCAAAATTATACTCCACAGCAAAAAAATACAACATCCTTGCTCCTTAGAAGCTTAGAAAACTGTGAATGATCTTCTATTCAACCTCTGGCCAAACCACACATATGGTATTGTCCACTCCCAGTGGTTTGACCTACATCCCAGTGGGGTGTCAGTTGATAGCTTACCAGTTTCTGAAAATTGTGAAATACCTAATCGTTTACCAGATTTTTAATCTCTTTTGAAGGGATAATGACCACAGTTTATTCCTGCCCAACAAAATACTCTAAGTTGATAATTATATTCCACCTCATGTGAAAGATATGAGTTTTGTCTAAGGAGGGTATATCTTGTGACATCTGCCCCTGTCTATCAAGCCTGGCATGCCCGGGCCAATTAGCCACCCCAGGGGGCAACCCCTGTATGTTGTTGTTGTTATCCTGAGCAAACCGGTGGCACCGGGAACTGAAGAAGGACTGTTTGAACGGACAAAATATACGAAAAAAATGTGAAATAATGACACAAATGTGTTGAAAAGTGATAGTAACTGCTAATAACACCGAAATTTAGTATAATTAGAATATTTCAATTTTTTGCCCAAAAAACTACATAGAGTGCCTTTAAGCCATGTTGACGACTGTCAGAGGGCAACAAAAGTTCTTGTTTTTATTTTAAAAATCAGGCAAAAATTAACTCGCACGCTGATGCCATCCACAAAATTGCTTGCTGTGGCCTTAACTATATTACATATACTATGATACAGTATTTGTTTCATTTTCTACACGCTACTTTTTCTTGGTCTGGTAACAAATGAGGTCACACATCTTATGGTTTATCCAGTCTGCGCCCTTTTATACTACTAGTATATTATTAACAAATTGCAATAAATCGTCTTTAATGCACTTCCTTAGAACGTATACTTGCGGGTTTGTCACCAAAATGTAAGCATATCAGACTAACCATAAGAAATAAATGATGATAATAAAAATGTTAAATCTAAGAAGACAGAGATATATGGAATATTAGATTTTGCTGTTGATTTGTGAAGTTATTAATGCTACCAAACCGTATCCCCTTTTAAAGTGAAATGCATTGGTGTTATCTCTGTAATATGTCAGTCTATGTAATAATTTTTTTTTTATTTCCATGTTAAAATTGTGATCAATTTTCGCATTGTAAATTGCAATGCAATCTAATGAAAGTATAACATTTTAAAAGTAAATCTTACTGATCATGCACATTATATTAGGTACATGCAACTTAATATGTGATAAAAACAAACTATAACCAAATATCCAGATAGATATATCACTTACACAATTAAATTTGCATACATTATTTTTATCAACAGTTTCTTGTTAGGAATGGGGCACATACCCGCATACCTACCTCCAGGCTAAGTTGTTTTAAAACTTTGGCAGTTATGTCAGCACTTACGAAGCGACTTGATTTAGAGGTAATTTTTTTTGTCAACAACTTCTCCCTGTAGATTTAAGTTTTTGGTGATTCCACACCTTCGTAAAGGGAGTATTGCTGTGATACACGTGCACCTGTGTCATATGTTAGATTACTTACATCAAAAGATTTGTCATTTGTTACTGTAGTAATTGTGGTATTTATGTTGAATTCATCGTCAATGATGGCCTGACACTGACCCTGCTCTTCCTGATTATGTTCAGTCATATCTTCATACTGGTTACCAGCACTAGTTACTACATTAACTGGCATGTTTGTGTTGTGTTCAATGATGTCCTGAGACTGACCCTGTCCTGTCTGATTATGTTCAGTCATATCTCCATACTGGTTACCAGCACTAGTTACTACATTAACTGGCATGTTTGTGTTGTGTTCAGTGATGTCCTGAGTCTGACCCTGCCCTGTCTGATTATGTTCAGTCATATCTTCATACTGGTTACCAGCACTAGTTACTACATTAACTGGCATGTTTTTGGAGTGTTCTGTGATTGCCTGAGACTGACCCTGCTCTCTCTGATTGTCTTGAGTCATATCTTCATTCTGATTATGAGCAGTAGTTACTACATTAACTGGCATGTTTGTGTTGTGTTCAGTGATGGCCTGAGACTGACCCTGTCCTGTCTGATTATGTTCAGTCATATCTTCATATCGATTACCAGCAGTAATTACCACAATAGCTGGCATGTTTATGTAGTGGTGGGTGATGTCCCGAGACTGACCCTGCTCTCTCTGATTGTCTTGAGTCATATCTTCATACTGGTTACCAGCAGTAGTTACTACATTAACTGGCATGTTTGTGTTGTGTTTAGTGATGGCCTGAGACTGACCCTGTCCTGTCTGATTATGTTCAATCATATCTCCATACTGGTTATTACCAGCACTAGTTACTACATTAACTGGCATGTTTGTGTTGTGTTCAGTGATAGCCTGAAACTGACCCTGTCCTGTCTGATTATGTTGAGGCATATCTCCATACTGGTTACCAGCACTAGTTCCTATATTAGCTGGCATGTTTATGTAGTGGTGGGTGATGTCCTGAGACTGACCCTGCTCTCTCTGATTGTCTTGAGTCATATCTTCATACTGATTATGAGCAGTAGTTAATACATTAGCTGGCATGTTTTTGGAGTGTTCTGTGATTGCCTGAGACTGACCCTGTCCTGTCTGATTGTCTTGAGTCATATCTTCATTCTGATTATGAGCAGTAGTTACTACATTAGCTGGCATGTTTGTGTTGTGTTCAGTGATGGCCTGAGACTGACCCTGCTCTCTCTGATTGTCTTGAGTCATATCTTCATACTGATTATGAGCAGTAGTTACTACATTAACTGGCATGTTTTTGGAGTGTTCTGTGATTGCCTGAGACTGACCCTGTCCTGTCTGATTATGTTCAGTCATATCTCCACACTGGTTACCAGCACTAGTTACTACATTAACTGGCATGTTTGTGTTGTGTTCAGTGATGTCCTGAGACTGACTCTGTCCTGTCTGATTATGTTGAGGCATATCTATATCTTCATACTGGTTATTGTCACTACTAGTTACTACACCAGCCGTGGTGTTTTTGTTAGATTCAGTGACTGCGCAAAATTGATCCTGATTGTTTTTTAACACAGTAGATGCTGTAAGCATGTTTCCTGTTTCAACTTTTACATTTCGGCCTAAACGAGGATTCCTAGCCCTCCTCGTATTGCATCTGTAGATGAAGATAGCGGCACTAATAAGGACAATACCAGCTACTGGACCCAAGATAGAGGCAATGCGAGAATATACGGGGCAACCGTTGCACGGTTTATGGTAACTGTCTGAAGTTATTGCAAGAGGTACAGATGTAGTTAGTGGTGCTCTTGTTACTGAATTCTCTGCAAGGCGCGCTTTTGAGCAATCACTAGTTATGTGATATTGAAATTTAGTGGTGCAATGACTGCCAAATTGGTTACCTAATTGGTCAGTCGTTGTTACATATGTGGAACCTATATTATACGATGTTGGAAAAGCATCGCTTTCTGTATTGCCCGAAGATGATGTTGACAAGGCAAATTTGGTTGATGTGATTGAGGTATAGCTTTCAAAGGGCAAGATTGATAAGGTAGTCCCTTCACAGATCATGTCTTCAGGATTAACCTCTATAAGCCTTTGTCCATGGAATTTGGCAGGTTTATCACAAGTGATCTGTTTTTCAAATGTAGCAGACCCAGTCATGTTCAGCCTAAAGAGGCGCATGCGACAGTCGCAATGCCACGGGTTTTTGGAAATGTATACCGTTTTAATTGCTGTCAACATACTATGGGCAGACAGGGAAAGAGCAGTTATCCGGTTTTCCTCAAAAAACAAACTTGTTAGCTTGGGTATCTTAGTGAATGTAGCTGACTGGATAGAAGTTATCTTGTTACAAGACAGGTTCAATAAACTGAGTCTTGGTAGATTTGAAAATGTGTCTGGCTGGATGGAAGTTATCTGGTTTGAGGATAGTTTCAAGAGAAAGAGTCTCGGTAGATTAGAGAATGCACCTGGTTGGATGTAATTTATCTTATTGTCAGACAAAAACAACTTAAGAAGAGCGGGTAGATTTGAAAATGCACCTGAGCGTAGGTCTATTATCTTATTATATTCCAGGAACACCACTCCCAGCGTAGCATGATCTGAAAATGTACCGGGTCTGATGTTGGTTATCATGTTTTTCTGCAGGGTCAAAGAAAAAAGTTGGGGCAAATTTGATAACGCACCGGGCGAAATGCTAGATATCCTATTATTTCCCAAGTTCAATCGTTTCATGGATTTTGGAATGTTCCGGGGGAAACTTGCCATTTTATTATTTGCAAAATACAAGAAAGAGATGTTTTTTGGAAGACCCCCGGGGATGCTGGTAAAGTCAGACCCATAACAGTTGCAGCAAGGGGTTTCTTTTGTAAGCCAAAATGGATTTATTATGCAACGGTGTATATACGAACACTGGCATGCAGCCTCTGGCACTTTGAATTCCTTTAGGATGATGAGAAGGAAAATCAGCATGTATCTCAGCATTCCTCCCATGTTGTCTTGTCACCTAAACAGAACAAGGATCAGGAATTATTATCATTAATCCACGAGGTCACAGAGATGGAAGGAAACGTACGGTGAATGCAACTGAAATACGGGCAAAATGTCAAGATTCTTACAACTGGTGGATGTACAAAAAACTAAGTATGTAATTCCAGCTCATAAAAGAGCAAGGAATAGCCATACCTTATCCCTTTTCTGACACATCGTTTGTAAGGTCACATATAAAGTGTTTGTAATTTCCTTCGTCAGAAGTGTAAACATTAGTTTGCTTGAGTTTGGGAGACTGTAAATTAAGGCCCAAATCCAACTTAGGCCCCTATTCCACATTCGACGCCAAAAACGTCCTCAAATGGAATTTTTACGGCGACCTCTCTGTGCTCTCTGTGCGACCAAAAACACAAATGTCAGCAACGTTTTGGTCGACCAACGATTTCACAGTTCACTGAGCGAATTGCAGAAACAGATAACGATATTTTGTACGTTATGTCGTTTTTACAGTCATTTTTGTACATCCTGCATCATATTCAAGTTATGACATCAAGGGTGTAAGACCCCCGTTTTACTAGGACGGCCCTTCATCTGCGTTCCTTTGGCGCTGTTTCAGCGCTCTTGCCAATATCAGTGTGTACAGAGAGCGCAACTAAGCGGAATGGGGGTATCATCCAGGCCCCCGTTCCACTTAGTGGCGCTCTCACGGCGCTCTCTCTGCGACCTGAAATTGTCCAGAGCGCCGAACTCCACAAAAAAAGTGCTCAAGTGGAATCTCTCCAGCGACCTCTCTGCGCTCTCTGTGCGACCAAAAACTCAAATGTCAGTAACGTTTTTGGGTGATCAACAGATTCATAGCTAACTCAACGGATTACGGAAATAGAGAACGAAATTCTGCACAGCAAGACGTCCCTTTGACAGAGGAAGTGGTTTATTTGTAGGGATCCCTGGTAGAAATCTGACGACGACAAAATGCCACGTTGCAGTACCACAAGGAACGGTAGGGTACCCAAAAATATAATCATTTCAAGGTCTTATCAAATGGTACCCACATACCAAATACCAGGACAAGACATTATTGCATTAATTTAAATCTTAAGCCCTTACCTATAGCTAGAACCTACCTATTTTAATATTTAGAAACCAAATTACTGAAGTTTGCATGCCTTTCAGAAACCCGATTCAATGGGAGCACAAAATTAGCTGATGTAAAATAAATCTTTGGTATTGTTACCTAATATGTGTTTGGTGATTCTAATTATGCTATTTTGACATAATCATATATAGAAATTTATAACCCCCGTGTAAATAGGGTTAAAGTTTAAGTTGACAAGGACAAATAGATACAAATACACAGTTACAAAATAACGTAAAACAGGACAGAATATTCAAAGGTAATGTTGCGCTGATTGTATACGTAACACAATGTATTTTGATGGCTTTGCGTGGGTTGAAATGAAGGACACTTTGCTTACATATACATAGAATGATTTAAGTCTGATCTGTACGTGCACTATTTGCGCAGCTAAAATCATATTCCAGGACATTGAAGGCTCGCCATTTCGTAAAGTCCGGTTCCAAGATCCAATATTATCAGGTAATAAAGTAACAAAATCAATTGATCTCAATTCTGGTAACCATTTCAATTCATTACCTTCGCCAAGAAGGTTATGTTTTTCAGAGGCGTCCGTGTATGTGTGTGTGTGTGTGTGTGTGTGTGTAAACACGATAACTTGAGAAGGCTTTAATGGATTGACTTCATATTTGGTAGGTAAGTAGGTCTTGATAAGACCTCGAAATGATTAGATTTTGGGCTCCCTTGCGGCTTCTAACGGTACTGCAGCTGAATTTCCGGTTTTGATATCTCATGATCTGGACAAGCTGGGGTGACGAAATTGAAATGGTAAGTAGGCCTTGTGCTCGGGAAGAAGTGACGCAAGTTTGGGCTCCCTAGCGGCTTGCTCAGGATTTACAGTGACATTTCTTTGAAAATATTCAAAAGAGGATAATTCAAGAACCCGTGGATGGATCATGATTTTTGGTATGTAGGTAGCTTTTGATGGAGAATATGATCAACTGATATAATTTATGCAAATGAGGATGCTATTTGCATAATCAGGAGGAATCAGCTTTGTCAGTCATAAAGATTTATATCATTTGGCGAAGGTATGAGATCGTGGGACTCTAGTTTATTTTTAGGTTACCAGAGGAGTACCCATTAAAAAGTAAAATATTAGATTATAATGTGCACAAATGTGTGCGTAGTCCAGTGGTTAGTGATTCTGCCTCTGGACTAAAAGGTTAGAAGTTCGAATCCCGGATGATGTCGTTCACCCGACATACACGCTACTGTTTAGGATCGCAATCCTTAGGCGGGACGTTAAGCCGTGGTCGAAAAGAGCTAGGGAAATTTCTCCGGTACAATGAATTAATACTGTACATAGCGTCTGTCTTCTCTGTCACGACCAGTGGAAAAGAAGTTCTTCAATGAGCTATTAAACTGATTCGAGATCACTTTCTTACACTTTCACAAATACAGTAAACATTAAATGTACTGTCTTATACTACACTGTTTCCAGAAATTTATTGCACGTTTTGGCATGTATCAACACATCCTCTATTAATGGTGCTTAAGGGACGATTGAAAAGACCCTTTCATATGGCTCTTACTATAATGTATATCTAGCTCATCTTTCTCATTTGTGGACGCATTATATTTACACACCAGGCTTTACAATGTATCTATTCCGTCTATACATTGAAAATACTTACCTTCAAGGTTGATTTTGACTTACCTTTCAGTTTTGTCAGAATATTTTTAGATGACACCTTCTTGTCAAAAGCCTACGACGCCCTTTTTCGTGTCGTCTTTGCTGCTGTGCTCGTGGGATATCTGCTCCAGTAGCTGATCCGCAATAGAACATAAGAAACTATTTCACATTCATATGACGCTGTTAATTGTCTGGATCTGAGTTTTAGAATATTAACATTTTAATAATGAATAAACATAGTTTGGTGTTTGCTCAAAATCTTACTCATTGCATTGTATTGTTTTAGGCCGTATCATGCCATTACTGTCCAAAATTTCAAAAGAAATAAAGAAAGAGTGAGTTGGAATTGTAACTAAAAATCATAGAATGCAACTAAACGTGGGTTGAGAAATTTAGGTATGAGACTATATTGTTTTATACATAATTTAACGATTGTCTGCATCTGCTAATTTGAATATTAACATCGAGTAGGTTTACTCTCTGGTCCCATTCGCAATTGTGCAGCTGCGACCTATCCAGAAGCTTTAATCAGAAAAATGTATTGAAGTTTTCAGCAAAATGTTTAAAATGTATGAATAATGTTCTTTGTACTGATAAATTTCTTGCAATATACTTTTCATATCGCCTGTTTTTGGTGAAAACTCACTGGCCAGCCTGATAATCTTGGTTATTTGCCATATACAGTAAAAAGCCAAACAATATATCGGGTATTTCTTGACATTATATAACGAGGCAATTCTAGAGATATTTTTTTATTATTTACGTGCATTCGTAGAGAATATAAGTTTTACTAAAAATCTTGGGGACGCATGGCCGAGTCACGCACGAGGTCTTTTAAATGCCACCAAAACAACAGAGCAACAACGACATAGGAAAGATCAACATTTGTTTTCCCTGGTACGTTATTCCAGCTATGCTGTGTTTTTAACAAAGATTTTTTTTTTAGATTGGCACAGTTAGACAAACACATAACAGAATAAAATCATTTTATATAAATATCAAACCACTGTTATTGCAATGTATTTTTGTCTGCCATGTAAACAAGAATACCTGTCATTTAATCCACAAATTACGATTACGTTATGATTGTTACAATATAACTAAATACAACCGCCATAATTCGCCGTATAATAACATAATTATCATGATGATCTTAAGTTATTATTCAGAAAAAAAAAGGATTTACAGAAAACATCAGATACATCCCAGACATAAATTTGGCCAGTCAGTAATAGAGAGGCTACTAGTTTAAGAGAAATGATAATTTCTCAGCCCATTCATAACAGTCTATTTTTTAACAGTCTGGAAACTGACTGTTAGGTTGATTTAGTTACACAATAATGAATCCGACTGAACAGTGGAAGTGGGTATTTTGTGTGCTTAAGGTGTTACTTTATTTAAACAGGTTTTACTTCACATCCTAGAGGACGTACACAACTAAAGTTGGCTGAATAGGCTTTTTTCCGGGGGACGTATGAAGATACTCGGGCCAAGCAGGGATTCAAACCCAGTATTCAAAATCCAACTTACCTTTCAGTCTTGTCAGAATATTTTACTTGACACCTTCTTGTCAAGACTATACGAAGCCCTTTTCGTGTCCTCGTTGCTGTTGTGCCCGTGAGATATGTTCTTCAGTAGCTGATCAGCAATAGAACATAAGAAACTATTTCACATTTATATGGCGCTGTTGATTGTCTGGAGCCGATTTTTAGAATATGAAAATTTTAATAATAAATAATCATAGTTTGTTGTTTGCTCAAAATCTTACTCATTGCATTGTATTGTTTTAGGCCGTATCATGCCATTACTGTCCAAAATTTCATAAGAAATAAAGAAAGAGTGAGTTGGAATTGTAACTAAAAATCATAGAATGCAACTAAACGTGGGTTGAGAAATATAGGTATGAGACTATATTGTTTTATACATAATTTAACGATTGTCTGCATCTGCTAATTTGAATATTAACATCGAGTAGGTTTTCTCTCTGGTCCCGTTCGCAACTGTGCAGCTGCGACCTTTCCAGAAGCTTTCATCAGAAAAATTCATTGAAGATTTTCACCGAAATGTTTAACATTTAAATTTACATTTCAGCGAAATGTTTAAAATTCAGCCTTACTGTTCATATTGCCTTTTTTTTTTGTTACACCCTACCGGCCGCCCTGATGATCTTGGTTATTTTTCATATACAGTTAAAAACCAAACAATATACTGTATATAGTCAAACCCAGTATTCAAAATCCAAGTTTTCAACAAGTAAACCCCTTGCATATTTCCCTCTAGAGCTAGATACTAAGAAAAGTTTGAAAATGGATGCGTAATGAAGGGCTATGAAGATCGGTATGAAGATGGATGTATATGAAGGGCGTATAAAGAGCCTCGGGCCAAGCAGGGATGAAAACACAACATTAAAAATCAAAATTATCAACAAGTAACCCCCTTGCATATTCTCCTGTAGAGCTAGATGCTATTAGTAAGTAAGTTTTGAAAATGGATTATTTACAAGATAAATCACATTATAAAAGTACTATGTGTATGTTCTCTTCATAATTATAATAACAGTTTTTTTTAAAGTCCCATATTAGAAAAGAGTACAACCGTTCCACGATTTAACCTCCTGCAAACTTGAACTTAAAATGAATTAATAATCAGGACTAATGCATTAAAGTGAGTGACATTTCAGAACTAAGCTGACCTTGATACATGTAGACACGCACGTGAAACTTGTTAAGTAAGTCGAAAGCAAGTAATTCTTATGGATACCATCAGCGCGCGCATTAATGTATTATTTTTGCCTTATTTTGGAAAAGGAAACTTTGTTGCCTTCTGACAGTGATCAACATATTAATAATGGGCAAAGATGTCTGTTGCCATGTCGGAACGTGGATGGCAGATAAATATGAAGAGAGAAGACAAGAAAAGACTCTGATTTAATGTTTTGTTTTTTCCTTTGATGTAGTGATATGTGGTACTGGCTGTGTATACGTGAGGTTCCCACTGAATCAAAAGCATTTTTGTACAATGATTAAGTCAAAATTCTAGAATGTAGGAACCTTGTTTTTTGGGGCGGGGGGGGGGCTGCCTTGTTGTTGTTGTTGTTTTTTTTGCGCGCGCGCTCGCATTAAATTTTTTTAGGCTGCAGAGGATGTCATCCATACATTTTATGTGCTGTGGCCTAACCCATACGAGTGGGGTAAAGGTCGATATCGCATTTATTTAAAATAACTTACATCAATATCCCTGTAAAGGCCAAGTTTTGTTGAAAATTTACTTTGCTTTTCTAATGGGGTAAACTCTGTTTATCCTCAGTGAGGTGACACCTTAAACCTTCTTAACAAGTTTCTGTCAGCGCATGGCAGGACATTGCTCATCACCTTGTAATATTTTATCACCACACTTTAAAACGACACCCTTAAGCAATGGAGCAACATTAATGTTCAGACAATTACAGTTTAAATGTGACTGGTGATCAAGTTATTATTCTAATTATGGGTTCACCACACCACGAAGTGGTGTGGTGAAACCATATTGCTTTTTCTGATGTTTCTTCTCCTCCTCCTTCTCCTCCTTCTCCTCCTCCTCCTGCCATATCTTTAAATGGATTTCAGCTTCTTCATTTTAGGGCCTAAGGTCCTGAAATTTGGTATGGAGGTACAGTGGGCAAATACCCCTAGGCGTTTTTTAAATTATTGTGATACAGGCTTTTAGAATGGTTTTATTTGAGTTTTTTGGCTGTGTTATAGCAAATGTATTACTGTGTTAGTCTGCCTTGTTTACCACGTTTGGGCATGAGTCATCAGAATGGAATGCAGGGCATCAACCAATAGGCATGCAGCTTTCCTCTATACTTCTTGCTGATTGGCTGTTGGGATTTAACTTGATTAACACCTGCACAGAAGCATTTCCATACTGACAGTATGTCTGTATTCAAGTGTTTTGGTAGGTATTTCAAGCTTTCCTGCTCCAGCATTGGAATGCCGGGCATGGACGTTTTTTTTTTTTTTGAAAATCAACAGTTTGCATTATGCAATTAAAAATCCTAACCAATAAAGTAGGGAATAGCTATCCAACTGTTGTTTTAGTTGTATTTTACTTCATATTATAGTTATATCAATGTAAATCATTGTTTTCCCTTGTGTTTCCCATTCTTTCCCTGCCATGTCGTAAAATGTGGTGAACCCATCGCTGTATTTGCTCCAAAGCAAATATTGGCCTTTCTAGTTTTTATTACTAGCTTTATTTTTGTTAATGACATTTTTATTATTTCTGTCAATAGTGGTAGTAGACGTAGTATTATTTTTATTATCATTAATATATATTAAGTTATAACTATGCACACCATTATTTTGTGACATTTATGTTTATATGCATTTGTGGTTTGGTTGAGTATAACAGCTAGGATGTCAGATTAGACTAGGGTGTACATTATTTCCCTATAGAGTGTGACAGACTGTTTATATCAGATAAAATGAGGTAGATACGATAATTATATGGTCTGTATTTGGAATTTAAAAACCCACATATCTACTCCACTACCATCCCCAAAACGCCGGTAATTGTAATGCCATATAATTAATGTATAGAAGGGCAGTGTTTCTAACCTTTTAGATTGTAGCAGCAAATTGGTACGGGTTCTTATTGATTGTTGCTTTATATCTACTGGCTTTCTACTTTAAAATTTAGTATTTATATAATGGCATATCCTCATAATTTGCATTGTTATGCAAAAAAAACTGGCGCGTGTTTAAATATATGTGCTATATTTAACATGACATTGCGCATAAGGAACATGCCCCATAGTGCCATCATTAATGCACTCATGGTTCTGAACACATCGTTACTGAACGATCCCCAGATGTTCTGGTAATGACAATCACCAATAGAAGAACCTCCCGGAAGGTCGCTTCGCTTATTACGTAGAGGCAGGATGACAGCATCTAGGGAGAGACTCATTTCCCATCCGTCGATCTGAACGTGCGCACTGCTTTTGTTGTACGCCTCTTTAGGAAGGCATTGAAGATATTTCTCCACCTGCTACCCAACTAGTCAAGCGTCTGCTGCAGTACTGTGTTATCTACGATGGACGGATCAGATACAAAGACTGAAAAATACGTCCTGCAGCTCATAGCCAGGGCCTTGCGGACAACTCAGGTATTTTCTTAACATTTATATCATTATAGAAACCATGTATTTTCTTTTTTATAAGTAAGCATGCCTAGTTAAAGAAAAAGAACACAAAATGTGTTGCCATATGCTGACAGGATGTTGTGTTTGATGAAATATGTGGGTGGTTTCAGGATTAGATAATTATCCATCCATTTGGTCATCAACTGATTATATGTTTAGTCATGCACTGTTTACCTTACGTTCACGATGGTCAGATTTGGGCCCAAAAGTCCCACTCCGCTACTATGGAGATCGAATCCCCCGAACCCGCGAATCTTGTTCGATATGACGTCATTCGAATAGAGCGGGCGTTCGATCTGGGGTTACCCGCGGTCATTTACAGTAAAGCCGCTACAACCGGCTACTTCAAGCCCTTTTTTACTTGGGAACCACGGAACAGGAAAAATCCACCTTTCCACAAATATGAACCGTTTTCAAAACATTACATCTATGCCGTGATTTTATTGTGGATATGTAACATGTAACGAAGCTACTGCCGTCATCGTGGGTGACCTTGAAGGTCAGAATTCTTGTTGACGCTGTTATAAAATCCAGGTCCCCATATCCAAGTGGCACAGCATGCGTGCAAACATGGTATTTTAACCATTCCCAAAAATAGCTCAAATTACCTCATTGAGGGCTTGTTTGGAAGAGGAACGATTTCCGCAGATTTCTGTCTTAGGGATTTTTTAAATATGGCCGCGATTATGAATTATCGGTATTTAAAGTTAAAACACTGCGTTTTTAGCTCTTCTTTTGACTGTAAGTCGAGTTTTAGTTAAAAAATAAAGAAATCCTAAGACAGAAAGTTTAAATTTACTGTAATATTTCTAAAAATCCAAAAATCTAACCTTATTTTTAATTTTCGGGGCCTCTTAAAATCAGTTGTTTGGTTCTCGTGAACCCTTTTTGAAATCCGAAATTGATCTCATTTGGAAGCAAATGTACACAAAGTGGAGCAAAGGCAGTGCAAGAGTAACATTTGAGGTAAACGAAAACACTTATTACATTTTATTTTGACGAGTATTTACTCTCCAATTACTTTTGTTTATTTTCAAATTTTACCCGTTACCTCCGGGCCGGCCCGGGACTCCCGCGCGGCCACGTTCGAACGCGTTCTGTAACCCGATACCTCCCTAGAAATGCGATTTTAGCCTAGCAACCGACCGCCGTGGTTGTAAACCAAATCACGTCCTTTCATTTGTTTTCATTTTATTAAATATGATATCGCTATAAGTATCCCAAAAGCCGATTGAGATCTATAACATTTGACACCGTCATACACTGACATAATTGAAAGCCGATATGCTTAGACTAAAATTGAGATAAGGCATAGAAATGAAAACAAACATTAAGAATAAAAACTGAATATTTCACGTCACCCATTCAAAATTGACGCAGCGAGCTTAGATTACCTCCGTGAGCAACATCATTATATGAACATTACCCTAGCCTGATATGATCTATTATACCGAACGTATCAGTAACTCATCTAATATTTATGACGATGATCTTAGTGTCAGTAGCATCCTTGTTCGAGGATTCCAGGTTCCTTCTCCTAATAATACGATTAAGTTATATTTGCATTAAGAGGGAAACAAATATTATACATAGTATTATTGTACATGATATATATTTGTTCCGAAAATTACTATGTATTAGACTAACGGTGAATCTCATGTTAGAAATTCCATGAAAAATATAGCCGACTGCACGTATATAAAGTACCTTTTTAAATCACCAATACTTAAGATCCTTTTTTTTTAATTCATTCCTTTTAAATGTTGCTATGAGCCAAAAATCTCACGAACTTTTGTTGTCTTTAATTTTTTATGTGACAGACAACGTGATTATCCTTTTATCTTATATTTTCATCTGAAAGCAACTATCTTTATCTGAACAATCTATGCTTTATACACATCAAAAGGATGGTAACGGTTCAACATGCTTTGAAATAAAAACAAATGCCGATTTGGAATGAAATTAAAATGTGGCTTTGTAGGCTAAAGCATTTGGTATTATTTGTTATGCAGCAAAACTGTTACCGGCCCCCAATCAGATTTTGTCGGGAGCCAGGTCTGACAAATACAGTCTCCTGGCTCTTGGATAGTTAATTTTTGAGATTAAAAAACGCTGCGAATTTCCTTTAACATTCACCATATTAGATAGTCTTTAATGCATTTTTAGTTATGAGAGCGTGTAAACGAAGAATAAAATCAGCATAGACTGCGAAGAATGGTGTTTTAGGCCACACCAAGTAAATTTTATGGATGACGTCCTTTGGAGATCCTAAATCTAATGCGAGAGGGCGAAAAAAAACAAGAAGGGCCCTAAAAAACAAGATGCCTAGATTAGAAATATACGACAAATGTTAGACGACAAATGTTAGGACACAAATTGAATGAGGTGACACAGTTTAACAACCAACAAGTCTTTTATTCATCATCAAAACAGCAATAAATCAAGTGGAACAGTGGACAGTGAAAAATTTTCTGTTATTGACAAGATGGTCCTGTCAATAGTGCAAATTTTCTGTTATTGATATACACTTTCAATATATATCAATAGACACTTTCTTCGCGTTACGGGTTTCACATCAATCTGGTGATTTGCGGCACTGTCTTGACTCTTTGGTCATAGTTACAGGAAGCGAAATTTCTTGTTTTTTTTGTAGGAACAGGCCAAAATCAATGCGCGCGCGAACGTTATCCATAAAATTTACTTGGTGTGGCCTTATAGTATCATATAAGCTAAAAATTTTGACGGATTGATTTTAGATGCTTATAATTAGATGCACGTCGTTTTTACGTGCTTCCGGCAGCAAAATTACTATAATTTAAACTAAGGTAATAACGGTCTGCTAACTAACACTTAATCAGCTGACGTCAAGAGTATCTCTTAAAAGTAGGGCGTCATGTGTAAGCTTTATCCTGTGTTTTCAAAGACTTTAAAAAGAGAAATATGGTGTTTTTATAGGTAATAAAATATATAAAACAGGGGATTTGATATAGGAAGCAATATATAATACATTTTTATTGCATGTTCTTGCCCAAATGGGCTAAATGCACAAATGTAACCACATGTGGTCGAGAGAATAAAAAACATGGGTATTACATGTACATACTGGAGCGCTATATTCTAAAGGTAAGTGCTAGGAGTCTATATATTACAACTTTACAATACTATATACTACCTATCAGGTACTGTTAGTTGCCCTTTGTTCTCTCTCTTTTGAAACATCTGGAAACATAACGTAGTACATAGTTTGTCTGTTTATGCATTCGTTCTTGCATGACATCAAGTGTTTAAACGTGTCCTGCTTTGACATTTCCTTACATATCTTGTCTAATTGTAAAGTTTCAAATAGCTCATGAAGAAAGTGTATCAATATTAAAGGCATCCATTGCAGTTTTTAGGGCTTCAAAATCTGATTTAAAAGCCAATATTCTAGTCATTTACCTACATAATGAGTTAAAATAACTCTATCGCAATATATACTGACCCTCATGGAGCAAAATTTACCAAAGTCCTGACGGGAAATGGTCACTGGAAGGGCCTTAGGCTGATTTTTAGGGTACCACCAAGAAAATAAAAGACTCCTCTTGGGGCTTGTTTCTGCACTTTTAAAAGCCGTAAGTATGAAATACTGACTCAAATGTGCCAATGTGAAGCAGCATGTGTCAATATCACAAAGATTGCCTTATTCAGTTTTGCTGCCCTGAAATTGCGCTGAATGCCTTTAACATTAGTAACCATATCTCGCCAGGTTGGCATTGGTCGGCTCCGTGGTCAGGATCTCGCCCCGAACATCGGGAACGGTATCGGGCGGCTCGGGCTGAAGTCAGCGGTGCTCACGGCGCTGGCTGGGGGTGTCACCGTCATGTCTGATGTCCTGGTCGACACGGAGGCGTCCAAAGACGAGAGGAGAGACCAGGACCAGTTTGCAGACATCTTAATCATTCCGAGAGGTGAGGCTAAGAAAATGTGTCGCTGTGAACCTTTTAACGCAACGAGAGGTTGTAAAAAAGACGCGGTGGTACAGAGAGACTGCAGAATTGATAAAAACTCGACGTTCTTACGGCTGTAGATATTCAAATCTCTAATGATAATGCATGATAGAGATAATCATTTTTACGATATGAAAATTAAATAATAATTAAAGTTTAAGTCCTTTATTAGGATTTTAATCACTTTTATTATGCTGGACATGAATGTCTTTCTGATGTCTTGCATAGTAACCGCGAAATCGGCTTTGAATCGCAAAGTCACAAAATGCGAGCCTTCTTTCTTCAGATAATGTTAACATCTCAGTGTATATAATAATGATACAATAATACATGTAAGCAATGACTATTATTCTTCATTTCACAAAAATATATACTTATTAGCTCTGCGTATACTTTTACTGTTTAAGGATACCGATTTCTATAATAATTGGCACATTTATACCGTTTCACGAATATTTTTTTTTTCTTACTTAACATTAGGGGAGTCTGAGAGATGGGATGGCTCTTCCACACCTCCACGTCGCCGAAGCAGCGACATGGTGTCAACAATACAAGAACACATGGTGGGGTACACAGACCCGGAAGAGGCAGACGTTACAGAGGAATGGATATCTGCACAGACCAACAACATCAGCGTCAAAACTACCCTCCCACAACCCACGCCTGTCGAGATAGAAGCACCCTGGGTCATTATAATAAATCTCGTCTACATCTCGGCGAGTTTCGCGAGAGTTGGGGTCCCCGTCCGCCCCGCCTATCGGAATCCTCTGACTGGGAAACGTTTTGGGCTGCCAAATTATAGCGACCAGGAGTACCTGCAGGAAAATGCCAACCGCCTTGTTGCCCTCTCTATGGAGGACTTATTGAACGTGAAATTCCACGATTTGACGAGAGGAATTATCACCATTACAGACAAAAGACAGGTTTGTGGATGTATAAAATACAACAAAATGTTGCGTAAAGTATTTTCAAAGTTTTTTAATCCATTTATTTATTTATCTAGTTTATTTAATTTGCATTCACAACGTAATTTATTTAATTCCTATGTCACACATAGCCGAATATGGCAACCCAAACCCTAGCTGAACCACGGTTAGGAAAAGGCAAGGAGCAAGGTTTAGTTGGGTAACCTGGTGTTCAACAAGATCGGCTACTGTTTCAACTGCACCTTATGGGCTTAACAAATAGTTTAACTTAGAACATTCGTTTAGGGATGGTAAGCTTGTAAATGTTAAAAGTAGGTCAGTATTTTTTGGACATTGTGGGCTGCAAAATGTGACTCAAATTTAGTTCAAATTCGATGCGGCGTAACCTAAGTCTGTTCAACCTGAACGATCGCAAACCTCGGTAACTTAGTTGGTTGTCGGGAGAAAGTGAAAGGATTAATTTTAGGTACGATACGTAAAGTTTTTAATTGGGATTTTCATGCAATTTCCATAGAAAAAAAAAACAGTACATTTGCTAATGTTTGCCATGATGGAATTGCTTGGTTGACCTTGCAAACAACTTTAGCGGCTTTGTCACTATTGGCAATTTTGCTTTATATAAAAAGTCTTGTTACCACTTATCGCTGTAAATACTGTAAAAAAAAAACATTTAAGAAACTCATTCGTTTTCAAATTGCGATAACGTTATTTTTGTTTTGTTCTTCACCCCCCTCCCCTCCCATTAGGATGTGCTGAAGTCTGCCATTGCGCAGGCGCGGAAGCTGCAGGTACGGCAGGACACGCCTGTGTACGCCTTCGCTGTGGTCGCCATCGGACCTCGAGTTGCGCAGGCGCTCTGGACCAAACTCCTCATCCAACCGTCAACGACATAGAAGACAACGACATATCAATTATCACCTGGCAAACTATAAATATATTAAATGTTAATTTGTGTAGACGTCATTCTACAGGAAGTTAAACTGTAATTTGCAGCTTCGTCACGTCGTCGAAATGGTGGATTGCGTATTTCTTTGACAAAGACCAATACCAATTCCAATATATCCGCTAAAAATGTTGTCAACAATTTGTTTGAAAACTGGCTATGACGTAAGTGTTTGTCGCCATGTTGGATATTTAAACTTGAAGTTGTCGGGTAAATCTAGATCTGTGTTTAAATACAATTTTGCCTTCCCCTTTATTCTGGGTGTAAACAGGCAACCGGCTTTAAAGGAACATTTAAATCAACAGACGGTATAGCAATTACATTAACAATACATTCACATTGATGTTATTCACAAACGAATTCTAATAAAAATGCAGATATTGTTGCCTCTATATTGTTGCCTCTATTCTGCCACTTCCTTTTTATGTTTCAGCATTATTACAATGCATCAAACAGGACAGAAATACAGACAACATGTACTTTATTAACGTAGAACATATTCATCTGATGCAAATATATACACAAAAACATTGCAAAACGACTACATTGAATGCATGTGTTTTAGGAGCCACTTAACTAGCATGACATTTAGATAGACAAAATGGTTAGCCTTTATTAATTCATCTTCATAAAAAGGATTCTGCATAACGACTTGGCACTTTACATCTTGCCGTAATAACGAAAATAAAACAGAATTGACACCGAATGACGCATGCAGCTAGCTGCCAGGCAGCTTAAAAGCCTCTCTCATCAGGATGGGCTTTCAAAGGCTTTAAAATCAGCTTCCTGAGTGGCAACCCAGGGGAATACGCTTCACATGAAACCTCGCCTCGGCAGTTATCAACATGTGTGATGGGAGTCATTTCTATCAACTCACTGGCTTTACCGCTCCGGTGGGCGTCTTCAGCACTTAGAGCCATTAGAAACGTAGGTTTCACCTTGTGTGTCAAACCAACAGGAACACATTTTATTGAATTGTTAGTGTTTATGTTTTTGTTTCCTTTTTTGTTGTTGCTTTGAGGTTAACTGCACACTTTACTTCAATATTTCACTACTTTTTACATTTCACTACTACTTAATGTAATTGTTTAAAGCATTTGTCAAAATCTGACTGTCCTGAGTGCCAGCCCTTGGAAATACGCTCCACATGAAACCTCGCCTCGGCAGTTATCAACATGTGTGATGGGAGTCATTTCTATCAACTCACTGACTTTACCGCTCCGGTGGGCGTCTTCAGCACTTAGTACCATTAGAAAGGCAGATTTGACCTTATGTGAAAACCTTGTGTGTCAATCCAATTCTATACATACAAGGACGTCCACATTTTTTCTTGAAACTCGAGTGTACAATTTCCTTTTTTTCCTACCTGTGACTGTACATTAACATTCATTTCTCTTGTGCACTCATGTATCCGTTTAAAGCATTTCTCAAAACCTGGCTGTCCTGAGTGCCAGCACTTGGAAATCCGCTTCACATGAAACCTCGCCTCGGCAGTTATCATCATGTGTGATGGGAGTCATTTCTATCAACTCACAGACACTGGTTTTACCACTCCTGCGGGCGTCTACAGCACTTAGTACCATTAGAAACACAGGTTTGACTCTGCGTGTCAAAACCTTACTTATAGGTAAGACCACACGGCATTGAAATTGCGCATGCTTTTTTCTTTCTTCTTTTTTCTTGGAAATTCACTGCACCATTTCCTTGAAATATATTTTACTTTTTCACATGGGACTTTGCGTCAAAATTCCTTTGCAGTTAGCAGATGGTTACCTACATTCCCCGACGTTTTGATCTCAAAACGTCTTTTATCACTTAACACGATTGTCTAAGATTCTACAGTCTGGAGTTTATCATACTCTACAAATCACCCGGACAGAGGCCTGTCTAACCCCCGTCTTGTATTAGCCTCGAGGTTTGCCTTTAAAATAGCCCCGTGTTATTCGAATAGTCTTAGCTGTATCTTCAGCCTAGCTCACGACCAAAAATGAAATTTTATAAAAAAAGACTGTCTCTTCGTAACATACAAACCGTCGTTCACCCAGTGACTACCTGTTTCAGGTCATCAACAAACATTTGTTTTCAATTTTGTCCTAGAACATAGGAACATTATAGACCTTGTATTTTGTTACTCTACACAAACTATGTAACGCTGATAAAATGTATCTTTTTTAAATTGTACTTAAGACCATGCCAATTTAATTTCTTGGTTAACGGATTTTTCTTGAAAAATAATGGAGCGGGCGGGCAAAAAGAATAAAAACAGGGCTAGGCATCCTATTATGGCCCAAAATGGTACGATAGGAGCCATGAAGTCAACACACCAGGCTGGTTCAAAATTTAAACAATGAATTTTGAACTTTTAATGATACCATTGCATTGAAAGATGGAATAACTGTAAGAATTAGGATGAAAAGAACTGTTTTCAACTGTTCAGGGCAAAATATGAGCATTTTGCAGTTGATTCTGGATTTTTATTTTTACTTGCAAATCAGAAAAAAATGAAGCGGGCGAATCCGTTAACCAAGAAATAAAATTAGTGTGGCCTAATAGTAGTTTTCTTTATGTAGTTTTCTGTCGTCCCCTACATGTGTCCGTCTTGGTACAGCCCTGAGCAGTGACAACACGTTTTGGTCACGGCGGTTTTGACCTGAGAAGTAACGCAAACAGTCACCGGTGTGTTCTGATGTCATAACGTGCCAAAGTCAACACAGCCGCCATTTTACATGAAAAGATTAGGGCTCCGCCATGTTTGTTCTCCATTAGGTCTTTTATCTCCCAGCAAATCAAAACGCCGTTTACGTTTGCACAGTGTGTCCCAGCCAAACAGGGTTGACAGCTTAAATGTGATTCGCGGGCGGCACTGTTTGGCAACCTAAATATTTTTCGTCACCAAGGATACCCAAATGCGCAGGACGGTTTTTGTCGTCCGTTACGTTGCTAGCGACCACAGAAGGCTACGTGTAGCGTGACAACAGCTTTAGCCAGGTGTTACTCCTACCTTAGCCACAAACAGTGCCGCATTCTACCTCAAGCTTGGGCTAAAACTGTACTACAGCAACAAGGTAAGTACAACCTGACTGTTTTATTGTGACCAATGAGGCAGATTAACCACAAGGACTGTGACTGTTTGTTACAAAAACGGAGCAAAGATCAGGTCTTATGGTTTGTTTGGGCTGTCTCAAGTGACTTTTATTAGACACTTCTCGACTCTAAGAATTGCTTTGTTCATTCTTCACTCACGTTGTCGGTTATAGGACTAGGTAAGTAGGTTAGAGTTTCAACTGTAAAGAATACATGGTAGAAACCAGTATTAGTAATATGATTAGATTTTGGACATGTTTTCTACCAACTACACAAATTTTCAGACGTCACAGTGGGTCAAAGAACAACCGTAGAGTAAAGTTTAGATCTATGTTTAAATGTGAATAGCTTAAGGTACACCTTAGTGCTGCGAAACAATGTGTATTAACGCTGTTATCTCTGAAAATCGGCTTAAAACAGATAGAAACTTAATCGTTGTACACAAGGCTATGAAAGGGACATAAAAGGCTCTTTGTGCACGTCAGAGTACATTCTTAGCAGACTGTGTAAATACATGGCAGCTAAGCGACCGTGGTAAAGTCTGGAATGTGTGCAAGGCGTATGCTGTAGACTTCGGACTTTTAGACGCTATGCGCCAGTTTGCTAATAGATTAACCTCTACGAGGCTTCGGAAAGAGTCTATAAGTGTAGAAATTGGCCGAATAGACGAGTTGGTCCGCCAGAGAGTACTTTTTGCCCCTCCCAAAGTGTAAAAAAACAATCTCCTGACATCTTATCTGCCTATTTGGCCAATTTCTACACTTTTCAGCTACCTCTCGGGCCATAGTAGTGGCTATTAAAAACTCACGTTGGGAGACAGTTATGCATAAACAGCATGACTTACCATACCTAAATTAGCCCTTTTCTAAAATACATATATCTAAGTTTACTTACCTTGGCAAGGCAATTTCATAGTGCAGGCTATTAAAATGTTTGTGTGTGGGGTCGTTATACCTACTATATTAGACAGCATGGCATATCAAACCTAAATTAGCCCTTTTCCAAAATACATATATCTAAGTTTACTTGCCTTGGCAACGCAATTTCATAGTGGAGGCTATTAAAATGTTTGTGTGTGGGATCGTTACACCTACTATATTTGACAGCATGGCTTATCAAACCTAAATTAGCCCTTTTCTAAAATACACATATCTAAGTTTACTTACCTAGGCAACGCAATCTCATAGTGGAGGCTATTAAAATGTTTGTGTGTGAGATCGTGTCGGATACATATATTAGACAGCATGGCTTATCAAACCTAAATTAGCCATTTTTTACAAAATACATATAATATACTTAAGTTTACTTACCATGGCAACGCAATCTCAACAAAAGCAAAAGTCGAAAGGCATATAGTACATTTAACTTGACAGATTTCTTTTCAAAAAATATTTGTAACAAAACTGTTTAGCATATCGTTATGTTAAATCTACTAATAAAGTGGTATGAACTTTGTGTGACCTTTCAAATAATATTTGTAACAAAATTGTCAAGCTTATCGTAATGTTAAATCTACTAATAAAGTGGTATGAACTTTGTGTGACCTTTGTTAAAAACGCCTGACTGATCACATAGAAACCTGCACAGTCGTGGCAACTATCTCCTACATGTTTAGACTGCCAGGACCGGATATTATGTAGCACAACAACCTCTTGTAATTTGAGCTGTTACAAGTACCACACTTGTGTTCCGCTTCATCGACAGATTCCCCCATTTTCTTAACCATGAAAAAAACAATGTTACTACTATTAATAATAATAATTAATATTAAAGAACCCTCTTAGAAAAAGTGAGTAATTTTGTCTTCTACTGCCACAAAAGGCCTTTTTGGCAAGCTTACAAGCATACTTGGTAATGTTGTTGATTTAAACACCCTTTCCGACAATTCTATACAATATTTAGTTCTTCGCGGTTGTTTCCTTTATTCGTATGATATCAACTGTAAAATAATGTTAGCCGCACAAAATTTTATAACAGGAACAAAACGATTCTAACTGTATGTGTCTCCCGTGATGGGAGGTTTGTTACTCACGTGAGGTTTTATGTATTTTCAAACGTCTTGTAAAATATTTTTCTTTCATTGTAAAAGTGGCTGCGGGAATATAAGTTGTACCTAACTTGAGTTCGCAGTCACTTAGTCCATGTCTTTTCATTTGTAATCATCGTTGTGTTTCTGAATAATAAAAAAAGGCCGATGAAGTCAAAGTCGCCCAATCTTGTACAATATAAGCTGTAGAATGTAGCAGTACGTTGGAGGTAGTCCCTTATACCATTGTATTTTCTTTTTACTTCGGGTGATAGTTATTTCTTTCTAATACATTAGCTCGGTTCACAGAAAGTGTGCAGTAGTAGTATGCCATGCTCGAAATACCTGCACGGCTCCAATTTTACCTGCACTAACCTGCATATACCCAGTACATGGACCAGTGCAGGTTAGGTACAGTTACACATCAGAAATACCTGCACAGCCCCAATTTTACCTGCACTAACCTGCATATACCCAGTACATGGACCAGTGCAGGTTGGGTGCAGGTAGACATCAGAAATATACCCAGTACATGGACCAGTGCAGGTTAGGTGCAGGCAGACATCAGAAATACCTGCACAGCTCCGATTTTACCTGCACTAACCTGCATATACCCAGTACATGGAACGGTGCAGGTTGGATGTAGATAGACATCAGAAATACCTGCACAGCTCCAATTTTACCTGCACTAACCTGCATATACCCAGTACATAGAACGGTGCACGTTGGATGTAGGCAGATATCAGAAATACATGAACCTGCACAGCTCCAATTTTACCTGCACTAACCTGCATATACCCAGTGCATGGAACAGTGCAGGTTAGGTGCAGATAGACATCAGAAGTACCTGCACAGCCCTAAATTTTTCCGGGAACTAAGGAGCATATGCACTCGGTATTGCGAGCCCTGACAGTACTACGATACTTGATTTGTAACACAGTTTGTATACGATTCTATTTTACAATGATCTATAATTAGTATGAATGTACATTTCGATCTTTTATTCATTATTTCATTAAACAGGCATCACCATGGATCCAGGACACGTAAAGTTGATAGACTCCAACATGGCGACGCTGGTTCGTGAACTAGAGCTGACGTCTAACTTCTACAGAGTGATGCAGGACAAAAATGTCTTCACGGACGAGCATATCAAGAAAATCAAGGTAAATTAACATTCCTTGTATTTTTCGTCCCGAAAGATTTTGGTACTAATTAACTGTGTCGGTAACTTATTGCACCATTTTTTTTCAAATCTTTAGATAGATTTTTTCTGTAAAACTCTAAAAATGTTATCCATATTTTTTGGTAACTTTTCATTTACTTTTCAATCCTTAAAACACAGAATCTTGCTTTAGCACGGTACTAGATAAAGAACAATCCTGGATACAACATGCACCTAGTTATGCATGTTAAAAGTCTTAGCAATATTTGGGCTGAGATTTTATTACTAGAATGTTCCATCTAAGACTATCGACTTGAAAAAAAACATATAGTAAATCAACTGTACAGTTAAACACTGATTGCCCGTCAAAGAACAAAAAAGTATTTAAAAAATGGGACTTTACGTAACTATATCATTGATATAAATTGGTTATTTTTCGTCAATCGAAACAGCCTGGCTAGGCCCCGGTTAAGAAATGTGACCTCAGCATTAGGGAGAGTTCTTACAGGGCTGAGCTGTAACTGATGTAACCTTACTTCTGTCTCACAGGGAGAGTCCACGTCCGTTCAGCGGAAGACGAAGCTAATAAAGCTGCTGAAGAGCCGCGGTCCTCACGTCTTCCACCTCTTCTGTGACTCTCTCATGGAAACCGGACAGATCATGTTAGAGCGCACGCTCAGAAACAACGTGGACGCTTTGACAGGTAAATGGCTGTTTGTTTGTTTGTTTGTTTGTTTGTTTGTGTGTGGGGATATACCAAAATGGCTTGCAGGGAATGGTTGCATGTAGTATGGTTTTAATGAATACTTCTTCACACATTTTCTACTTTTTCCTACTTTGACTTTTTTTAGTTTTTTTTTATTCAATTTTTGTTATTCCCTATTCTCTAAACTTGTGTGATCAAATGCTACTTGCTGTTGCTTTATTCAATCTCGATGAAGTATAAAATTTGCTTTTCTTGTCTTATGCAAAAGTAGTTATTTTGCAATCGTCTTGAGCCCATGTCTTTCTTAATTTTCATTCGCTTTTGTAACGTTTTGAAAGATAAATTTGATTATGGTTGCTGTGTTGGCGTGGCTTTAAATGTGCAAATCCGTGATATCTTGACAATGTGAACATCATAATCAGCGCAGTACTGATGATATTAAAGGCTACCTCAAAGAAGGGAGCATGTACTCTATGGATGCAGCTCAACGATGGCATAAGAGATCAAAGTGTCCTCTTGTTCACTCAAGTCTCTCTGAATTTTCTTAAGGGATGTTCCCTTAGCGCGTCTCCTTAATTCTTTTCCTTTTATATACTAGACCTGCTTCGTCTTTTCAGCTTCTATGGTGCTTCTTTTCTGTGCACTCTTTTATCTCTTAGGTGTGTACTTGTTTGAAAAACAAAAACATGTGTAAATCATTTTACGGAGTGTTAAAAGTACACAAAAAGTTGTGTTTGCATCACTATCTAGGATGAATATTATCAATACTTTAATTGTTTGCAAGTGACCCGTAATGATATAAAACAATTATCTGTGAGAAGACACATTTCCTTGCAAATTCTAGCTTATAACTATGATTAAACTAGTACTCGTATTAGCACAAAAACTTGTATCTTGTATCAGATAGCTTTCCGAGGATATATGTGTCGTTTCTATATGCGAAATAAATTTGCAATTATTTATAGATAGAAGTTATCACGGTTTTTAGTTCTCTTTCGGAACGAAGACAAACTAGTACACACCTCTGTATTTCTTTCTAATTTCTTTCTTCTTTCCTGTACCTTCCCTAACTATAGATGGAAAAGAGGAAGTTAAAGAAGAAGACCTCCTTCACGCACGGGCAAGACAACTGGACCAAAACATTGAGAAAAATCTGAGGGAGGAAAACGCCATTCTTGTCCAGAAAATCAAGGAAATGGAGTTGGAACTCCGGGAACGAGTTCGGGCTCATGAGAACGAGTTGTTCTACGTACGAAGGGAACGAGATGAGGCCATAGCTGACAGAAACAAGGCCGCGCAAGACGTGGAGTCCTTGTTGGTGGAAAGAGAGAAACTCTTAGAAGAAAATGAACTCTTGAGAGCACAGAAAGATGTCGTAGTTACTGCCCTTGGAATTACAGAAGCAACTGCTGCATTGGAGAAGGTTGAAAAAAGCATGAAGGAGAAACGTCGAGAGGCAGTTACAAGCAAAAGACCTAAAATGACTCTCCTTAAAGTCGATACTTTTTAGATTAAAAGTGCCGTATACAGATTTTCGGGCTTGAAAAGTCGACGCTTTTTTAGATTAAAGGGTTTCCTATTTAGTTTTATGGGGTTGAAAAGTCGACGCGTAAACACTGAATACTCAGTGCAGTTTATTTTAGGACTTAAAAAGTCGACACATTTTAGACTAAAGGTGCCCAATGCAGTTTTTAGAACTTGAAAAGTCGACTCTTTAATAAATGTGACCGATGCAGTTGTTAGAGCTCGAAAAGTCGACACGTTTAGACCAAAGGCGGCAATGCAGTTGTTCGGACTTTAAAAGTCGACGCTTTTAAAGGAAAGGTGCCAATAGAGTTTATCGGGCTTGAAAGGTCAACACGTTTAAACTAAAGGTGTCCAAAGCAGTTTTTAGGCTTAGAAACCATTGAGTAACTGCTTTTTGGCGTTAGAAACCATTCTTTTTTCAAAATCAAATTCTAGTTGCTTATCAGCATATATTAAGTTGAAACAACACTAGCCCGATGTATACATGTATCATACAAGCATCATTACCCGAACCAGCAGCATTTTATTTATCATTTATTAGTCCGAATTGCCAAATATCAATGTAGAATCGTAGCACGTCGCAAAGATGGCAGAGTATATGAGAGTTAACAGTAACATTTGGTCCATGAGAATATCATAAATGACAATCCTTTTTTTCCATATGCAAGCTGTTTGTATTTTTGTCAGAAATGCAAACATGTCGGCAATTTCTTATTTTCTTAGGCATGTGCGTGCTCATCTGTAGTTTTGAAGAAAGTCGCTAGGGTTCATAATTTAACTGCATCTAATACAAAAGAAACACCGAGATGCGACTGTGAGCGTTTATGTTATTCGTTTCCATATCAGCATTTTAACTACATACTTTTAAACACAACTTATGACTCTCTGTTAAGTCGCTTGCTTGCCAGAAAAAAAGAATCTTATTCTCTATTAGTCAAATTAGATTCTTGAAATGATAAATAAAATATTGAGATTATGTTATATGCTAGCCGGAGTTCGTTGTTTGTATTCCGCATTAAATTTTATTTTCTATATTTTAATTAGGAAACTCTGAAAGAAGTGCACAGCGAATTTGTGTAAATCTCTCACCCTCTCTCTCTCTCTCTCTCTCTCTCTCTTTCTGTGTGTGTGTGTGTGTGTGTATGTATGTGCATCTGTGTGAAGCATTGTTTTTATGGGTTCACCACACCACGAAGTGGTGGTGAACCCATATTGCTTTTTCTGATGTTTCTTCTCCTCCTCCTCCTCCTCCTCCTCCTTCTCCTTCTCCTCCTGCCATTTTTTAAATGGATTCAGCTTCTTCATTTTAGGGCCTAAGGTCCTGAAATTTGGTATGGAGGTACGGTGGGCAAATACCCCTAGGCGTTTGTTAAATTTTTGTGATACAGGCTTTTAGAATGGTTTTATTTGAGTTTTTTGGCTGTGTTATAGCAAATGTATTACTGTGTTAGTGTGCCGTGTTTACCACGTCTGGGCATGAGTCATCACAATGGAATGCAGGGCATCAACCAATAGGCATGCAGCTTTCCTCTATACTTCTTGCTGATTGGCTGTTGGGATTTAACTTGATTAACACCTGCACAGAGCATTTCCACCTGCACAGAGCATTTCTTGCTGATTGGCTGTTGGGATTTAACTTGATTAACACCTGCACAGAGCATTTCCATACTGACAGTATGTCTTTATTCAAGTGTTTTGGTAGGTATTTCAAGCTTTTCTGCTCCAGCATTGGAATGCGGGGCATGAACGTTTTTTTATTTATTTTGAAAATCAACAGTTTGCATTATGCAATTAAAAATCCTAACCAATAAAGTAGGGAATAGCTATCCAACTGTTGTTTTAGTTGTATGTTACTTCATATTATAGTTATATCAATTTAAATCATTGTTTTCCCTTGTCTTTCTTATTCTTTCCCTGCCATGTCGTAAAATGTGGTGAACCCATCGCTGTATTTGCTCCAAAGCAAATATTGGCCTTTCTAGTTTTTAATGTTTTATGTTTATGCCGACGACATAAAAGCTTTGCTAAACCTTTGCTTGCGCAAGGATGTATAATGTCCTTGCTTGCGCTGGCCTGCGCAGTCACATTGAGTTTACTTTCTCATCGTTCTGTTAAGAAATTTCATTGTCCAATGCAAGTCGTATTAAAACAATTACAAAAACTGGTATGCCTTCAAACATATATACAAAATTATGGTAGTCTAGGAGTGCACTGTTTAAAATAACCATCTTAGTTCATTTACAGTAAATCTTCTTCTTCCGAAATGTATTTGGAACGTATACTAAAAGGTGTTTTACGCCATATTTGTAATTATATCTCTTTATTTCTTATCCAAACATTTGGTTTTCTGTATGTTTCCTTGTACGTTTTTGCAACTGTCATGTAGGTGGTGGTCGCATTCTCATTGTATCACTTCTTTCCTCTACCAAAACAGAGAAGTCCAAGTCTGCTCACATCACCAAGGAAGAGAAACAAATCCTAAAGCGGAGACTCAAAGAGTTGAAGAGAAAACTCGACGACGACATCAAAGAAGAACGAGGATCCCTCATTGATCGTATGATCGCACTTCAGGAAGATCTGGAGCAGAAGATCGCAGATCTAGAGAAAGAGCTGCAGTGGACGCGCCGACAGAAGGAGGCTTCGGATTCACAAAGAGATGAAGCTGTCAGAGACAAACGGATGACACTCCTACAGGTCGATACGTTGGAGAAAGAGTTGAGGAAGCTCGGGTTTGAAAAAGACGAGCTACGCCGAGAGCGAGACATGGCGTTCAGCGCGGAGGAGACAGCAAAGAGGGAGAAGCAGAGCTACGATCGGGCAAGGGAAGCGGCGGTACGGGACAAAGACGACCTCAGGCGGGAGAGAGACGAAGCGCTGCGGTCAAAAGACCAGGCGTGGCAGGAGAACCGCGTGCTGGCTAACGCCCTCTCGGAGAGAGATGTCGCCGTGGCCGAGCGAACCCGCGCCGTGAGGGAAAAGAACGAAGCCGTCGCCGAGAGGGAGAGAATGCAAGCCGAGCTCATCTCAGCAGCGAGAGATCGTGACATCTTCCTGAAGGAAAAAACAGCCGCGCAGAAAGAGAAGGAAAGATACAACTCCGTCATGGTCAAGGCGCTGGCTGACAAGGAAGAGTCGGAAAGAACGCGAGACGAGTCCGTCAGCGAGAAAGTCCAGGCAGTGTCAGAGAGGAACAGGATGGAAAAAGAAATGATGGAAGCCAAGAAAGACCGAGATTTAGCTATACGTGAGATGAACAAGGCGATCCGGGAAAGAGAAGAGGCCGTGTTGGAACGCCTTCGTGCAATAGAACAGAGCAGAGCGCTGGAGAAACAGAAGGATGCCGCACTAACTGCACTGGGAGGGTCCGGCAATGCACTGGACATGCTCCATAGGGACACACCGGACTCACAGTTAAGCTAAGGACTCACTTAGTCTGTTATAATGGACTGTATCTGTGGAATTATCATATATTTTTTTTAAACACGGAAAAATAGACTACGCATACCAATTCAGGGAAGTTTGTGAAACCAATAAATTTATGATAGATGCTCAAGGATATTCAATAAAAACAAAGAACATTTTATATATAGACTGGATTTTCAAAATCGTATTTGATAGCGATATTCTGAAGATAAACGAGACAAACATATCATCTTTAAAGTTATAATTTGAACATGTATATGAAGACAACATGACTAATGTAGTTGAGTTATTTCCACTTTATGAAGTGTTTCCATGCACATGCACAACTTAACGTACTTTACTGCACAGGGTATTGAGGCATACGTGCCTTTGGGAATTGTCAATCACATCTTATGTAACTTTACCTGTGTTTTGTAGAGGCACCTGTAAATCACAATAGACACGTCTTTTTTTCATTAAAAAGAACAGTGACTTATATGTATGATTGTTTAATTTTTTTCTATCAACCTTTATGCTATACAATTACTTATATATCCGCTTCAAACATGGTTAAGTTGCCATTTCCTTAAAACTGCTCGGGAAGGCTATAGGATTAGAATGGGGGGTTGCTGTGCACAACTAAACTATATGCGATAAATATGTTAAAGTCTAAAAGGGCATTTATTCACACCCAGCATGGTCACTGTCCAAAATATCCAGTCCAGTAAAAAGATGGAAGGTAGATTTGCATAGTGGTTAACAAAGTTTCAAAATAGTGATGGCAGCCTTGTCGAGCGATCGCCATGACGTCACGGTCGGCAAAAATTTGGTAACGGTTGGCCGATTTGCATACCAATAATTTGAATGTGTCTTTAAATAATTTCCATATATATAGTGTAAACGAACATTTATGCACCAATACTACTGCCTTATCGCAGTAACCTTTGACACTTGGCGAGGACGCGCGCCTGTATGACGTCACGGGTGACCTCCCTATACGCCTCAGGGTTTACCCACAGACACAGACCTGTCTCGTCACGTAAAGGAAAAAAATGGCAACATAGTAAAGTCAATGTTCCTTTCCTAATGTAGCCGCTTACACCTCAATATGTGTTTCAGAATAGGGCGAGAATCTAAGAGTTTTGATGCCCATTCTAAACGTAGCAGCTTATTTTAGGATGACCTTGTAACACACACTCGATTCCCTCTAACTCATACCCGGATATACTAGTAGTTTCCGGTACACACACCCCTCCCCCAGCAACAATGGTTAGAATTAGATCATGTTTAAAACATATGTATGTATGAATGGTACGTGTTGGCATGGTTATTATAAACTGGTGTTTGGCGAGTGTTTGGGAGTAGTCTCAGCAGTATTCGGTGTTCAGATTTGACTTCACATCATCTCCACTTCGACTCGATTGGTATAAAGGTGTAGGAGTGGTCAGACTGCTTTCGACCTTGGGGACGTTGGGGAAGGTTCAGAATGTATGGGGGTGGGGGGGGGCGATTCGTGTGACGTCATGGGGATCTCCCCATACGTCCCAATGCTGGAAACAGTGACTGGCATGCCTATTTTTAGTTCAATTACTAAAGATTGGTGTTTTGTTTCCTTAAAGCAAACTGTTGTAGCTTTGTTCGTGGTAAGTGAAGTGCCTAATAATACCCGGAAATGGTGTCTACGCAGGCTGGATATGTATGTTACAAGTTTGACTTTTCCTCATTGGGCTGGTGACACCAACTTAGACGGAGGTACATATTGTACTGTATTGAGCAGGTAGGATCATTGGATTTACATTTGATTAACTGGTGCTTGTAGAGTGTCGTTTTTTTTATACATTTATCATGATTGTTGTTGTTTTTTATTAAGGAGAGAGCTTTTTACCTTCTTCGTTCCGGTCTCTTTTTGTAAATTTGTTGATTTTTATGATAGTTCTTCACGTAGGGACTGTACGATGTTTACCGGGGGGGGAGGGCTGGTGCACTGGGGGGGAGGCTCGTCACTGAATGACATCCAGTAAATTTCTAGCGGGGACCAATCAGAGGGCTGCTGAATAATTTTAATAATTTATCAAGGCCCACGGACGCGGTTCTTTCACTTGTAAAGTAGCCAATTACCACCGAGCCGGTGGCACACGATGGGCGAAAACATGTATTTCACACCCATTGTTCGTCGACATAAAGCGCTTATACATTACAAACAGAATTTTCGTAGGACTGCCATTACTTTAGTTTGCAGCATGTGTATTGAGAACGAGTATCTTCATAATTCTGCTTGTTGTTTGTAGAAGAACGGCAAAATAAAACAGTTTTCAATACCAACACGACTTAGCAGATAACACGTAATGAAGCCCACTTTTTACGCAGATTGTAGCACTACGTAATGTTACACAAACTAACAGTAGATGTTTTAAGGAATTCACAGAAATGACAATGATAGATAATGTAACGGATAAACATTATACAGCACAAAATAAAGAGTAACAGTAATGTAGTCGTCTTTGGCCGGGTATGGCAAGTTATAGTACGTACATGTATCGGTTCAATCTTTAACGGGTAAGTTGACAGCAACAAGCAAGATGCATAGGTTCTATTACTTTTGTAGCTCACTTGCGTCTAGATTTGGGACGAACCCATGTTACTTTTTCGCCGCAGTTTTTCATGTAGTGGTTACTTCGGCAGCCTTTCCGCTGACGCAAACATACTAGTTTGAGGTTCCACAGTTCAGTTCTTACAACGTTAGCGCTGGAAGTGGTGTTTTCCAAGTTTGTTAGTCTGGTGATGTTGTCTTTGTTGGCTTGTTGTCTGTCATTTCCCTCCATTTTTATGTTTGGCGGCCCGTCTTCGATGGGTTGTGTTTGGTTCACAAATCTCGGCTTCGCTAAGATCCGTTCCTTCCCGTACGTAGTGGTCGCTCCATTAGCGCTAGTGCAGCCACATTTGAATGTGTAAAACTTAATGTCTACAGTCCCGTTTTGATTCGTTCATCAAAGTAGATTTCACTAAGGTATGACTTTACTAACTGATTGTGGAAGTACTAGTACTTAGTACTGAAGTAAACAAGAAACAATATACGCGCTCTGGTTGAGTTCATGGCATTTACATGAAACAAGGTGCTAATAGCCGCTAGTCGGTGACGCGTCAGCAGCCCTATGATTGGTCCCCGCTAGAAATCTACTGGATGTCATATAGTGTACACGGGGGGGGAGGGGCCATTGAAAAATTTTTTGGCCTG
>NW_017802379.1:11645051-11654259 GCF_001625305.1 Branchiostoma belcheri | reverse complement strand
AATTCAGTTAATACTGCAAGGCCGTTTTTATTGTGAATAATAATAAACCAATGATGATGATGATGATGATGATACTGTTTATGACATGAAATCTTCCGTGCTCACCATCAGGACACGCTCCCTTCTTGAAGACACAGTAGCTCCCTGCTGGCCACTCCCCGCTACCGCCGTCAGTGGACGTCTGACGACAAATATGAGATCTTTTCTGTGTGGTCATTATTCTCTTCAATACCTACGCACCATAAAGACTTGTTATATAAGGGACTGTACGATATTTACCGGGGGGGAGGGCTGGTGCACTGGGGGGGAGGGCCATTGAAAAATTTTTTGGCCTGGGGGGAGGGCCATGGAAAAAAATTTTGAGCCGGGGGGAGGGCCATCGAAAAAAAAAATTGGCCTGGGGGGGAGGGCCACCGAAAAACTTTGTAAAATATGGCGTCGCGTAGTACCGAATTACAAGAAATACGCCGTAAATTCCCGAGTATAGTACGCACTTTTTACATTTTTCAAAATCCCAGAAGTGTCTCGCGGGCCGTCGCCAAAGTCGCGGTGCGTACTTTATTTGAGTTTTCCGCCGACAAATCCGTGGACGACTCAGGAATATAGCGGAACACCGGCACGGGGAGCATGGAACATCGATCGTTTGTAGCATGTTTAGATAAGAATATTGACGAGTGGAAATAAAGTTAAACTTCAATAAATGAACATATTTCCTGTGACTTTCGTCGATATTTTGTCAACAACAAGTTGCGGTAAAAGAAGAAGTCAAGTCACCCACGGTAAGAAAATGTAGGTCTCTGGCATGCAATGACGCCCGGCGCTTTGTCATGCCGACAGGATCGTTCCCCAGCTAGCCGGCGCCGATCTCAGTGGAACCCCGGCAAAAATATAACCTCCCGTAAGTACACATACAATTGTAGGGTTTATGAGTAATATTTGAAATGGTCCGCAAGCCGTGAACGTTCTTGATCGTCGTAACGTAACATGTGATAACATAACAGTTGTGCCTCGAGGCTCGACTGACGGTCATCATTTCCAATACACTTCCGGCTTGAGTTCAACTCAGCAATCTTCAACAAAAATTATGCCCATGGCCATGTCGTTTCAAAGGTTCAGAAATTGTTAACCATGTTTCACTTCGTATCACAAATATTTTTAAATCTTGATAAATGCCACAGGAAATCACTCTGTAGCGGGCTACACCAGCCAGTACGACGTGAAAATTCCAGCTAGATGTACTCCTACTCGACTGTTCGGCAAGCTACAATGATAGGGGCGGAGTTAACTTAAAATGTAGTCTTTGATGAAATCTTACCGCCCGGCCGGTGGGTGGGGTGTTTGGCGCGCCGACAGGCAAAGTACACCTACAGCTGAAGATCACAGAGAGGGCCGTGGCATGCGCAGCGCTGAGGACAGCTTTCCAGAACATGGACCCCGAGAAGGAAGTCTTTCTTTCCTCTGAACAGACTGTACTTATAAATTTTACGGAGTACAAATTAATACATGTGTTTATTCCTTTGATTTTGTGACAAAAATATCTATCACATAACGAGAGATTACTTGAAACGCAGTCAAACTTGTCACTTTCTCCTGTTCGGAATCGCAAGTCCCATTGATCCCAGTAGTCTTCTGTTGTTGTGTTAATTGGTTTCGGTGTCAAATTTTAAATTCGGTAGCACCTCTACACCCAAATACTCCGCCCAGTTCTCCGCCTGTATGATTGTTGCTCTCCATGGGTCGATCGCGCGGGCGCTATTAAAGATGCGTTCGGTGCATTTCGTATTAAAAATATTAAAGCTACGTACTTGTGCATCAACATTCAACTACCCCCCGTTACCGATAAAATCAATATTGAAATATTGTCTTTTTTTCACGAATCTTTATTGACCATTGCTTGCTTGATCACCAACACTCCAAAGCTGGATCCAAATCTGTGCGTTTCGCCGCACTTGCCTTACCTTTCGATGCGGTGGTGACGTCTTGCAAGTCGGCTGCGGCCGGCGGTGAAAAACAAGCCCGAACTTGAAACGTTTCGCGCTACGTTACCATACCATCACGTAGTACACGGCATAAATCTAGTTTTTAACAATTTTAAATTTGTTTGGAACGACGAACTGTCTTTAAGACACACATACTACATGTTCACTGTGGTACCGGCCGTGCGTAGAAGGGGTGCGTACTTAATTCGAGTTTTTCCATTTTACGTTTCAGACGGGAATATTTGTCTCCCACCAGCCCCAAACCGGGGGTGCGTACTTTAATCGGGATGCGTACTTCATTCGGGAATTTACGCAGGGAGAAAGAGACATGGACTTGAAAAATGGGGGGGAGGGCCACCGAAAAATTTTTTGGGCTGGGGGGAGGGCCATTGAAAAAAATTTTGAGCCGGGGGGAGGGCCATTGAAAAAAATTTTGAGCCGGGGGGAGGGCCATGGAAAAAATTTTTTACCGGACCATTTTGCACCAGCCCTCCCCCCCCGGTAAATATCGTACAGTCCCGTAGCAGAATGTGCCCTTTACAACATGCCCCCCCCACACACACACACACAAAAAAAACATGGTTAGAAATAGATCGGGAGCAAGGTCTGCTGGTGTTCGGCGAGGTCGGCTACAGTGTTCGGCTGTGAAGTTGAATGTTCAAGCGGTCATCTTCAAAACATTCGCAAGTGGTCTGGGTTAAGCCACGGTTAAGTTTGTGGTTGGAAATAAGTCAGCGGTGATCAGATTTTCCTACATTCAAATAGAGAGTTGGGTATGCCTATTTTTCCGGGTTGGATTGTTTCTAAACTTCAGACAACTCTTCCCAACAGTTATAAAAGATGGCGAATCTTGACGAAGAGAAAGCTCTCCCACCAAACGATTTGCTGCCCGGAGGTCTTGCTCCGATCGAGATCAATGCTATCAAGGTTAGACAAATTTTTATTTTATTTCTATTTTTTTAAGTTTTTATGTGTTTGTTTAATATGAGCAACATTTACGGCCTCTGTTTAAAATGCCACCTATATTTTACTTCCGGGTTCAGGCGCATTGTTTACACGGGTGCTGAGCTGTGGGTTTGTAAGTAGGTTTTTAGGGCAAATTAAGAACGCATTAATAACGTGTTTATTGTAAACCTGTTTCATGATGATTGTTCATCATATAAAATAGATAATAAACGACCAATTTCTTTTGTGCCCTAAGATTTATTTTCATATCAGCTTCGTGAAAAAAATTGTTTGCTATGTTCCATTTTAGCTGAAATCTTTTTCTACTTCCTCATCTTCTTCCCCCGTTACAAACAAATAATGTCAATAACCTTAATCAGAAGTCTGTCACCATGGTAACGTGTGCGTGCTGTAACAGACACCCTGTGGTGTTGGGTTACATTATGTAAAAAGAAAAAAAAAGGAAGAGGCTGAAACATACGAAACTGTGAAATACATTTGCTTTGAGTGTTTGATTTGATTTGATTTTTTGAAATTGCAACAGTGTTATTAAGAATATTAAGAATAAACAGTCCAGTGTTATTTCTGGATAAACCAGGTAAAGCTTTCTAAAGTGTTTTTGTTTAGTTTTATTTTGTAAATGTTTTTAATACAGCGAGAGCATAGAGCAGTAAATATAAAGCGTCAGAAGGCAGTCATCTGCCTGACGAGTGTTCTCGTGCTTCTGCTCCTTTTTGTGGTCTGTATCCTCCTCGCCCTCTACCTTCATGGTGACTCCGATGCTGCAAATGAAGACGTATACAAGACTTTCAAACAAACCAAAGGCATCCAAACCTTGCACTCTTTTGAACGCTAAAAAAATAGCTACAGCTTCAATGTACTGTACTACTAAAATATATCTAAACATTTCTAAGCTAAGCTGTACTTGTCTACAGTAATGCCGAGGTGTACATTAAGCTCTAGATGTCTGCAGTAATTTGGAGGTATTAATTTAAGCTTTAGATGTGTACAGTAGTGTGAAGATTTCTATAGTAATGCTTAATAGTATGTAAATAAACTGTAGATGACTACACTAATGTGGAGCAAGTGATGGAACTGAAGATTTCTACAGTAATGTGGAGATATATAAATTGTAGATTTCTACAGTAATTCTAATTTATATAAGGTGTGCATGTCTACAGTAATTTGTAGGTATATAAATTGTACATGTCTACAGTAATGCTGAGGTATATTAGCTCTAGATATCTGTTTAAGTAGATGCCTACAGTAACACTGATGTATTTATATAAGCTGTAGATGTCTACAGCAATGTGGAGATATGTAAGCTTTAGATGTCTACAGTAATGCCGAGGTACATGTACATAAGCTTTATATGTCTACAGCAATGCAGAGGTACATGTATATAAGCTTTAGATGTCTACAGTAATGCTGAGGTACATGTATATAAGCTTTAGATGTCTACAGTAATGCTGAGGTACATCTATATAAGCTTTAGATGTCTACAGTAATGCAGAGGTACATGTATGTAAGCTTTAGATGTCTACAGTAATGCTGAGGTACATCTATATAAGCTTTAGATGTCTACAGTAATGCTGAGGTACATCTAAAAGCTTTAGATGTCTATGGTAATGCTGAGGTACATGTATATAAGCTTTAGATGTCTACAGTAATGCTGAGGTACATCTATATAAGCTTTAGATGTCTACAGCAATGCAGAGGTACATGTATATAAGCTTTAGATGTCTACAGCAATGCTGAGGTACATGTACATAAGCTTTAGATGTCTACAGTAATGCTGAGGTACATCTATATAAGCTTTAGATGTCTACAGTAATGCTGAGGTACATGTATATAAGTTTTAGATGTCAACAGTAATACTGAGGTACATGTATATAAGTTTTAGATATCAACAGTAATGCTGAGGTACATGTATATAAGTTTTAGATGTCAACAGTAATATTGAGGTACATGTATATAAGTTTTAGATGTCTATGGTAATGCTGAGGTACATGTACATAAGCTTTAGATGTCTACAGCAATGCCGAGGTACATCTATATAAGCTTTAGATGTCTACAGTAATGCTGAGGTACATGTATATAAGTTTTAGATGTCAACAGTAATACTGAGGTACATGTATATAAGTTTTAGATGTCTACAGCAATGCTGAGGTACATCTATATAAGCTTTAGATGTCTACAGTAATGCTGAGGTACATGTATATAAGTTTTAGATGTCAACAGTAATGCTGAGGTACATGTATATAAGCTTTAGATGTCTACAGCAATGCTGAGGTACATCTATATAAGCTTTAGATGTCTACAGTAATGCTGAGGTACATGTATATAAGTTTTAGATGTCAACAGTAATACTGAGGTACATGTATATACGTTTAGATGTCAACAGTAATACTGAGGTACATGTATATAAGTTTTAGATGTCAACAGTAATGCTGAGGTATTCATGTATAAGCTGTAGATGTCTCCAGTAGTGTAAATACACTTATTAAGTCTACAGACTGAGATACTTATTATGTCTACAGTAATGTGGAGACAAACTTTAGATTTCTACAGTAATGCTTATGTATATGAGATGTAGATGTCAATTTGTAGATATATACGCCGTTATAATAGATGTCTTTACTAATGCTGAGTTATATAAGCTGTAGATGTATATGTAACACTAATTGGGAGCCTAATAAATCAAATGAATGTGGCGATCTCTTGTTAAAAATACAAGTTTGTATGGAAAACCCAAAAAATACACAACACTCTGCAGCAACGTAGAAACATGATGGGATAACCATTTTGTGGCGAAGACATATTGTGTTCCCTCATGGTTCTTCTTCTCCTGCCATTTATTATGGGTTCACCACACCACGAAGTGGTGGTGAACCCATATTGCTTTTTCTGATGTTTCTTCTCCTCCTTCTCCTCCTTCTTCTTCTTCTTCTTCTTCTCCTGCCATTTTTTAAATGGATTCAGCTTCTTCATTTTAGGGCCTAAGGTCCTGCAATTTGGTATGGAGGTACAGTGGGCAAATACCCCTAGGCCTTTTTTTAAATTTTTGTGATACAGGCTTTTAGAATGGTTTTATTTGAGTTTTTTTGGCTGTGTTATAGCAAATGTATTACTGTGTTAGTGTGTGCCGTGTTTACCACGTTTGGGCATGAGTCATCACAATGGAATGCAGGGCATCAACCAATAGGCATGCAGCTTTCCTCTATACTTCTTGCTGATTGGCTGTTGGGATTTAACTTGATTAACACCTGCACAGAGCATTTCCACCTCCACAGAGCATTTCTTGCTGATTGGCTGTAGGGATTTAACTTGATTAACACCTGCACAGAGCATTTCCATACTGACAGTATGTCTTTATTCAAGTGTTTTGGTAGGTATTTCAAGCTTTTCTGCTCCAGCATTGGAATGCGGGGCGTGAACGTTTTTTTTTTTTTTTTGAAAATCAACAGTTTGCATTATGCAATTAAAAATCCTAACCAATAAAGTAGGGAATAGCTATCCAACTGTTGTTTTAGTTGTATGTTACTTCAAATTATAGTTATATCAATGTAAATCATTGTTTTCCCTTGTGTTTCTCATTCTTTCCCTGCCATGTCGTAAAATGTGGTGAACCCATCGCTGTATTTGCTCCAAAGCAAATATTGGCCTTTCTAGTTTAAATTGATTCATCTCTGCCATTTTTGGGGCAAGTAACAAGGAATTTGGCAGGAAAGTAGAGTGGGCAAATGCCGCCAGGCGTTTTTGTTTTTCATTTCTTTGAAAAACTTTTTTATTTGTTTTTTTTTTTGCCATTTTCATGCAAAAAAAATATACATTTGGGATCTAGTGGCCTTGGTACTAGAACCAAATGACCTAAAAATTTGGTATGGGGATACCTTGGAAACATATCTACAAAACCCCATTTAGGTTTTTGACATACGCCACTTTGAAATTGTAAAAATAGGGCTTTTTGGCTTTTTTCGGACCAAAAATGTAGATTTTTGGCTCCTGTGTCCTAATATTAAATCTGAATGACCTGAATGTATGGGGATACCTTGGACACATGTCCAAAGAATTTCATTCACGGTTTTGACATACACCACTTTAAAATTATGTAGAATAGGGCTTTGGGCTTCTTTATACCCACTGCTCACTTAGCTACTAGTAATATCATTAAGATCCATTCACGACGTATGGAGATATGCTGTAGACATACAATCGACAAATGCACCGAGAGTCTGCTGTAGTACGATAGAGCAAAGCCATAACTTGAACTACATTTTCCAGTTACCCACATGCAAAAACACATCGATATCCATCCACAAATACTCGACTTACAACGTAAACCTACATGTGGTCCCACAACACAGCTGCTCCACCTGGCTCAAACCGAAAACACATTACCTTTCTTTTCTTTTATTTAATTTAATCCAGTTTCACCTGAAAACAAGGCTCGTGAGAGCCACTTGCATTGTTTGGGTTACAGTGATGACTGCGTGGTCAGATATTTGTTCACCCTAGATGTAAACCGTTGGAGGTCGTACCTAGTGGGGAAACATTCACGGGGAAGCTTGTTCCACAGTAAAGTGGCTCTGGGGAAGAAACTGTCAGCATGAAATTTTCTCTTGAGTGATCAGATGGAGTATTGAGGAATAAAGGGTGATTTTCTGCTGTTAAGGTGGCTAAGCGTGTTCTTGCAGAGAATGTTCGGAGTGGGGGTACAAGGGAGTGAAGTCCAGCAGAGCATCTGCCATGGAAATATCGATAGAGTAATGCCAGGCTTCCAACACAAGCTTCTGACGAAAACAATTATATTTTGAGCATTTGTGACGCAAGAGAGACACCCCCCCCCCCAAAAAAAGGAAAAATATTATTAGTCAGTGTCACATTTATCACTAAGTCTAGTTAATGACATAAAGACAGAGGATTTGGGGGCGATGTGTTGTATATCAGTTAAATAAATAGACGGAAACGACGCGACTGCCCCGAATGCTGGCCAAACTACTTCGCACCATCCCGACCTCTTTGAACCATTTTACAACTCTGCCCGAATGAAAATTTGGAGCGTCAGGATTCCATTACCACCCCCATGAAACTCCTTCCTCTTCGCCCCCGCCGTTCTGCTTCGCCCCCGCCCCGTTCTGCTTCGCCCCCGCAAAAAATCTGCTTCGCCCCCGTCGTTCCTCTACGCCCCCGGCGCAATTCTGCTTTGCCCCCGTCCTTCTGCTTAGCCCCCAATGGCGGCACAGCTCACAGTCGACACGAAAATCGTCTGCAAAATAACAATAAAGGCTGTGCCGCCAAATTTAAAGTAGCCCATGCTCCGGCAAACATTCTGGACCACCTTTCTGCCAAGTGGCGTTGCACAAATCCTTCCCATTCAAAAGTTTACCCCTACCTCACGGCCCGTCAGTGGTTCTTACGTTTATAAGTACTGGCGGGAAATTTCACTCACGGCTGGACTGACGCTAGGCTGATCGCCATGGAAGGTGGGTACTAATTAAACCAACTTGGATAATGGCGGGATTTTGTATCAGCCAATTGAACAGTAACTAATCGTGTTCCTTTTGATACAAGTAGACAATAGTGAAAAAATGACAGCTATCAATAATAGCGTTAAGTTAAAAATTGTGCTGCAAATACTAAGTAGAATTTATAAGGCAATACCTTGCTGTGTGAGGTGACATGGATTTAGAATGCTGTGTAAAAACTAGACGAGACCACTGACGGGCCGCAGATTTTTTGCGGGGGCGAAGCAGAACGGGGCGGGGGCGAAGCAGAACGGCGGGGGCGAAGAGGAAGGAGTTTCATGGGGGTGATTACGTACAATCATATCATACAGTGGAAGTTGTACATTCTGGCATTTGTTATAATGTTCTTGGACTTTGTCAATATTGTCATATATGGAATTATTAATTAATGTGTTTATTGCAAATTCTTGCCCGAGGGCTAATTGCAGGAGCAAGAGAAACATATGGTATAAAAAACAGACAAAGGGTACACATAGAACTACATGTACTGATAACTACGAGGAAACTACTGGGTTTGATTTCTTTTTTGAAGACAGAGGAAGACAAAGGATCCCACTTTTTCTGTAATTTGTAGGTTTTCAGATGTTAAGAGAAGAGTCTGAATTTATAAGGCTGGATTGGAACCTGGTCTGCTGAGGTTGGGGGCGTTTCCTAATCAGTCGGGAAGGTTAGCTGAAAGTCAGTTGATGTCGGTGGTATTCGACTAATGTCCAGGTAAGCCGAGGTACGGGAGGTGGAGAGTTTCCCGCGCGGGAA
>NW_017802379.1:11639703-11644933 GCF_001625305.1 Branchiostoma belcheri | reverse complement strand
TGTGGAGAAGTTCCCGTCTGTATATCGGCCGTGAAGTTCCCGTACGTCCGCGGACGGACATTATTTGTCACTGCTGGTGAATTTCCCGTACGCGAAATGTCGACTAAAATGGTCCGATTCCCGTTCGTGTAATATGGTGACATTCCCGTCCGTATATCGGCCCCAAAACACACGCGCCCACGGTCAGCCCTGAGTGGTGAAGTTCCCGTACGGGACTTAGTCTTTCTAGGTGGAGAGATTCCCGTATTGTGGGAAATTCTCAACCTCCGTGGCAGCCCTGAGTGGTGAAGTTCCCGTGCGGGACTCGGCACTGCTAGGTGGAGAGATTCCCGTAAGCGGGAATCTCTCCCCCTCCGTGGCACATTTCCCGCACGGGAAACTCTCCTATTCCCGTGACCCAGCTTACGTACTGTGACCCAGCTTACGTACTGTCTCGATAGTACGTAATTCGGGGTGATCGGCACAAGTTCTTGACGCATTCGGCACGGTTGGCAGAGGGGATTGGGACGGATTCCTCTGTATGTTATCGCACGTTCGTCTCTATATTTGACCCACGAACACGTGCCGAACACTGCGGATCTATAGCCGAACACAAGCCAAAAACAAGAGTTCCGAGATCTCATACCTCCATGAAATATGGGCTTGATATGTAAATGTAAATTTCTTCTTTAATTACGCAAATGACCTCTGCATTAACATAATATATGCATCGTGATGTTAACTTTTGATTAACTTTAAGACGTCCCAAGTATGACATTCCCATCATTCACCATTGAGAAATCATAGGTTTTTTGCATTAATTATGCAAATTAGGTCATAATTTGCTTAATTGGTATCTGGTGATGTTCCATCTGCCATAGGTTACATACATTACATGTATGAAAGTTCTATAATGTAAAACACTGTAATTATAGAATTTCCTCATTAATTATGCAAATAAAGTCCTCATTTGCATAATTTGTAGTTAATTATGTACATCTCTCTGTCAAATACCTACACACCAAAAATGATGAAAATACGCTGTTCCTATCTGGACTTATTGGCTTTCAAAGATTTCGCCCGAAAGTCCCCTGCAGTTCCTGAACAAGCAGCTAGGGGGACCAAACCCACACCACTTATTCCTGACAGGAAAAGCTATCTGTTACCAAAAATTCAAGACCATAGCATGTTCAGGACCAAAGATACAAAAACTGGAAGTTCTGCTGCAGTACCAAGGTCATCCACCAGGAGGCCCATATTTGACCTTGACCTTTGTCTTCCTAAGACTTATCAGCATACCAAATATTATTACAATCCATAAAGGCGTTATGAAGTTATGCTGACTACAAAGTTGCGGAAACACACACAGACACACAGACACACACACACACAGACAGACACACAGACAGACGCCGCCAAAAACAATACCTCCATTTTTCATGGAGGTAACTAACCAGCCAGGCCGACCTTCTCAAATATCCGAGAATGTCTTTTCTTCGGCTGGCGCAGCCGAACCGTAGCTGGTAACCAGACCGCCGTGAACTCAGTGCCATGTTTTTCAAAGCTATCGCATGACTACAGCCTATTATCCACGGATTTATGTTTCCCTTCAAGGGAGATTCGCTTGAATGAGTCAATTATTGTTTTGAACAAGACCATCACAGTGTGTGGTGTTACGCAGGTTTCGTCACTTGCAAGTGGGGTTCTGGGCTCAACAGAAGGATTCGAAGAGCCGGGAGCGAGGGGGCTGACATTCCCTTGCCAGATCAACACAAGGTATGTGTCATTTTATTATATCATTGATTATTTTCTATGCTGTGTTACATAGAAGTACCTCTCCCGATACAGCTACTTTATCTCTCCCTAACATTATTCGTAGGTTTTGATCATTTAAACGGAAATGCAACCTTTAGGCATTGGTGAAAGAAATTTGCAGTACCTGAAAATACATAATGAAGTAGATAAAGCCATGTTTACAGTGCGACAATAAAACAACGCAACTATAGATATTTACACAAAGATCAAAAAAAAAATTTCGAGCACCTTCTAGGCGATATATTAATTGACGCATGTTGCTTTCGGTGTAACGCTATATTCTTCTTCTTCATATCCAAGTTTTACGTCTATTGATTCCCTGAATCGGGGGTATAGACGTGCTTGCACAGGTGCATGTTTGGGCTTGTCATTTTGCCCCTCAGCATGCTGAGGTGCACAACAGCAAGCCTGTGCAAGTCTTTGGGTTTTTGAAGCAAAGTTTGTACTGACTGGTTGCCCTTCCTAACGCCAAACTCTAAAGTTTTTGACAGCTTTCAGAGACTGGTTGTATGAGGAAATGTGTGTTAAGTGTCTTTCCTAGGGGCACAACATCGGGGTATGTAATAGGTGGATTTAAACCCAGGGCCCCTGGGTCCCGGGACCAGAGCCCTACCACTACACCACACGACGCCAAATACATGTACATTGTATTTATGCACCCCAGCCTATCCAAACATCCCGCACGTACGTTTACTAGGAAGCACTAAGCATGCATTAAGAGTTCCGAGTAAACGTGCTTGAAGCATGATATTCATACAATAGACCTACGTACAGTGGGCTGTAACGTTAATCTTTTGTAAACTAGGCGAGGAAAAAGAGTTGACCGGATATATATATATATGGAATGTCGACACTCTAGTCAAGAGGCACTTGTTTATTTGGATCGCATCATTGTATAAGGGCGCGGTGCCCTTACAACATCGCTAGTTGTCAGAGGTTGCAAAATTGGTCACGTCGGGATCAATACATTTTCAAAGCATCCATGTGAAGAACATACTTGGATTAGGCCACACCAAGTAAATTTTATGGATGACGTCCTTTGGAGACCCTAAATCTAATGCGAGAGGGCGAAAAAAAAAACAAGAAGGACCCTAAAAACAAGATGCCTAAATTAGAAATATACTAAGAGACGACAAACGTTAGGACACAAATTGAATGAGGTGACACAGTGTAACAAGCAAGAAGTATTTTATTCATCATCAAAACAGCAAAGCTTAGCTCTCCCTGGCTGACATAGAGCGCGTACCAGTCAACAACAACGTTTCCGCACGCTTTTACATACTTGGCGACCAAGGGTGGCGAGCCCACATGCTCTGTAGAGCACGACGCCATCTTGTTACGGGTTTCAGCATCATTACGAGTTTCACGTCAACGCTAACGCTAGTGTTTAGGTAAATAAAAAGAGGCTCACTTAACACCCTGGGTAAAGCTTGCCCTTTGTTAAGTGAGTCTAACTCAAGGTGCCAGGTAGCTTTGGTAAAACAAAGTTTGGCATTCATTGCTTTAGGCAAGGATTGTCAAGATCTAACGTTATTGTTTAGGCAAATAAAAAGAGGCTTACTTAGCACCCTGGGTAAAGCTTGCCCTTTGTCAAGTATGCCATTGATGTCTAAATCCAGGTGCCAGGTAGCTTTGGTAAAACAAAGTCTGGCATTCATTGCTTTAGGCAAGGATTATTGTCGACATCTATTGATTTTGCTAAGGCAAATAAAAGATGCTTACTTAGCATTTATGTTAAAGCTCGCCCTTTGTCAAGTGATTCCTGGGTGTCTTAATCCAGGTGTCGGGTAGCTTTGGCAATAAATCAGATCAGACTACATTTGGACTTCAGCCAGCCTTAGTTAGTAATATGTGGGGTCGTGTGGCGCAGTCGGTAGCACGGCAGAAATTTTAAGAAATCAAATTGTGCAGCAGGACACAATTTAGCCAACGGCTACAGGTTTTTGTTTGTTTTCACAAATAAACTATTTGGTTGATTCATTTATTGATTGATTGATCGATTGATTGATTGATTGATTGATTGATTACCCTAACCAGCGCACACTATGTGGACACTAGTGTCGTCTGTCGTGGTTACTTGCTGTGTGTTCTCCAATTGTGTATCATCCCAAACACGTGAGTGTTAATTTTTTTTCCAATCAACTTCCTCTGAATTCTTCAGTGTTATTTCTTGTTGTTTCTCTTCCTCAAAATGTTTACGACAAAATACATCATTTCAATACCTGCCTGACTATTATGTTTTAATGACCTGCTACACTTGGGCGCAGTTTATTTATTGTATGCTATATACTATCGGTCTGTATTGGCTAATAAGACACTAGGAACAAAATGTAGAAAGAAATTATTTAAAGAAAACAGAATTTATATTAGAGATTTACCCAGGTAAGGAATTCCATCAAAAACTATAAAAATACAATACAATTTTAAACATTTGCACCTAAAATAGACCCTTCTTGAGGTACTGAACTTCGTGCTATGGTTAGGTCAATTGTTTTAAGTCATGCTGCCAAGTAATTAGATTTAAAGATGACCCCTCTTTCAATGATGTCAAACTGAATACATTAGCTTGTTTGTAAGCTTGTACCAAAATCTACGAATAACGTATTTTTATCCTAGTTTCTGTATATCATAACAGTCTCTTTATATTTTTACTTTAATGGGTCTCTAAAAATACTTGTTTTTGGCGCTGTTGTGAGCCTCAAAGCCAGTTTCCAAACTATTTTCTGTGTTTGTGTTTGGTTTCCATTTTAACAAAAAATGACTGTTAGTTTCTCACTGTTTAAAGCTCAATGTGGCATCAATAAGTAAATATATGTATGTAGTTTTGAAAAGATACCCATTACTACAGAAGCGATACGACAAGCCATTTATCTTCTTTTTAATTCTCTAAAATGATATAAAATGTTTTTCGTTTATTTTTATCAACAAAGTCAAAGCCTTTATTCTTTTAAAAATTTGATCGTATCAAACCCAAGGAATATGTAGTTTAGTATGAGATTAGTTAGAAAATATATTACATTTATGTCCATTTTTTGTCTCATGCAGGTACATAAAGATATTTCGCCGAGAGACGTGTGACTTTAATTTTACAGTTCTACAGTGGAATTGGTTAACGTTGTAGGTATTAGATCATGTCAAAATATGATTTTCTTTTCTTTTTAGTTTGCGGAAGACTAACTGCTGACAATGGGTCCTTCAGCAGTCAAAACTACCCGAACAACTACCCAAACGACCACGACTGTCGATACGAGATCTCTGTATCGTCTCCCAAAGTTATAAAGCTTACCTTCACCGATTTTCAAGTTGAGGAAGACTATGACTACGTGTACGTGTATGATGGAAACACAACTGACTCAACTTACCGGATAGGTAGGATACCAACTTTTTAGCAAGTTAGCAGGGAATGTGTGTCCATATATGTGTGTGTGTGTGGGGG
>NW_017802379.1:11630268-11639683 GCF_001625305.1 Branchiostoma belcheri | reverse complement strand
GGGGGGGGGTGTCCATGTGTGTGTGTGTGTGTGCGTGTGGATGTGTGTGTGTATGGTGTGTTTGCGTGTGTACGTGTCTATGTGTGTGTGTATGTGTGTCCCTGTGTGTGTGTGCCTTTATAGCTTTTTAGCGAGCTAAAGCTAAAAAAAAGCAGGCATCAAGGCTACTAAAACGTCGCTTACAAATACAGGGCATTAAGTTAATTTAAAGTTATTTTTGTCCTTGTTTGATACTGTGGAACGGGTATTTTAAACTAAATGTACTTGTATGGTAGTATCTATTTTAAATAAAAAAGAACCATTACTTAAAAACATGCTTGGAATAAAACTCCGATTTCTTGTTATCTGCCAAACCCATAAAATAGATCTACACTCTTTAACATTTTGCACACTGCAGCTGTGCTGACCGGCACAAGAATTCCCGGTCCTGTAACTTCTTCCGGGAGTTTCATGACCGTTCGACTTGTCACCGATGAGACAATAACTTGGAAGGGATTTCAGGTCAACTATACAGCGGAAGATAAAGGTAACTGATCAAACTTACAGCTTTCTTACGTGTGTGTTCTACCCTTTGAATCAGGTCCATATAAAAACATGTGTTAAGTTTAACAAACGTACCCAAGTGTCCTACTGTCGCTTTTTCGGCGTCCTTTTTACCTTACCATAATGCTGGCGTCCTAAATGATCACTTTTTGTAATGCTAAATGTTTAACAAATTTAGGTATGTATCCATTTTTGTATTTATAAATTGCCACAGGGGCAACGAGGTCCCATCGTCTACAATATACTTCTCTCTCGTCTTCTTTTTCTAGTTTTTGCTAATTGTGAGGTCGGCGAGTACCGGTGTGCTGACGGTGTGACCTGTATAGACGCCTGGAAACGGTGTGACGGAAACAACGACTGCAGAGACGGGAGTGATGAGGATGCAGCAAACTGTGGTTAGTACGAAAAATGTAGTATGGGACTATCATTGTTCTTCCATGTACTGCACGTGCACAACTATGGAGCCATCATAGCGCAGCTGCGTTGCAGAGGCTTTCAAAAGCATCATGTCACAGCCTCGCACCACTAGTAACAGTCTGCTCTTAGCCCAGCTGGGTATCGACACCTTCGATGCCAGGAGGTGAAAGTTGACCCATTTTTTTGCGGTCGCCTCCTGACGTCGTGTAACGACATTATCAGTTTGCTTCTACGGTCTGATGCCTTCCCGACTAGCCAGTTTTGGCGGCGATATTGCCAGCTGGTCCGCAGACCATAGCTAGGCCTCGTCTCGGATTTTTTTAAAATTTAGTTATCATTTCACTCCATACTGAAGTATGGAGTGAAATACTGTTTTTATGGCTTCGTGGTCTGGTGAAACCATATTATTTCTCTGATGTTTCTTCTCCTCCATCTCCTCCTGCCATTTCTTTAAATGGATTCAGCTTCTTCATTTTGGGGCCTAAAGACCTGAAATTTGGTATGGAGGTACAGTGGGCAAATGCCCTCAGGCGTTTTTTTTTTAATTCTTGTGATAAAGGCTTTTAGAATGGTTTTATTCGAGTTTTTTGGCTGTATTATAGCATATGTATTACTGTGTCAGTGGGCAGTGTTAACCACATTTGGGCATGAGTCATCACAATGGAATGCAGGGCATCAACCAATAGGCATGCAGCTTTCCTCTCTTCTTCTTGCTGATTGGCTGTTGGGATTTAACTTGATTAACACCTGCACAGAGCATTTCCACCTGCACAGTGCATTTCTTGCTGATTGGCTGTTGGGATGTAACTTGATTTACACCTGCAGAGAGCATTTCCATACTGACAGTATGTCTGTATTCAAGTGTTTTGGTAGGTATTTCAAGCTTTCCTGCTCCAGCATTGGAATGCGGGGCATGAACGTTTTTTTTTTTTTTTTTGAAAATCAACAGTTTGCATTATGCAATTAAAAATCCTAACCAATAATGTAGGGAATAGCTAGCCAACTGTTGTAGTCTTAGTTGTATGCTACTTCATATTATAGTATCATACAATATAAAGCATTGTTTTCCCTTGTGTTTCTCATTCTTTCCCTGCCATGTCGTAAAATGTGGTGAAGCAATCGCTGTATTTGCTCCAAAGCAAATATTGGCCTTTCTAGTTACTGATGATTCTTCTTCTTCTCCTTCTCCTCCTGCCACTTCTTTTAATTTATTTAACTCCTTCATTTTTGGGCAAAATGACCTTAAATTTCGTATAGAGGTAGAATGGGTAAATACCCCTAGGCGTTTTTTTTTTAATTTTGTTGATACAAGCTTTTACAATTGTTTTATTTGCTTTTTAGCTGTTCCCATAGGAAAGTATTGTGTGGGCGTGCGCGCGTGACGTAATAAGAAAGGAATTCGGGAGCAGGCCCATATATGGGCATGCACGCAGGTGTGGTCTTGTCTGCAGATGTGGGTGTTGATTGGCTTTTGGCTAATTGATTTATTTTCAACCATTTTCACGTACAATATGGGGATTGTCAGTGCGGCTGGTCCACGCGGCCTCGACCGTGGGCAATTGATGTTTACTATTGGATACTTTGATATTTGATACCGATTCGTGTGATTCCTATAAACATTTCTCCTAACTACGAACTAGTTGGAAAAATGTTAGATGCATGGATGCCTGTATATGATTTAACAACACTGAAAATCTGACGCTAAAACTGACAGACATTTCGCTCTTCTCTGTTGGAACAACGCAACGCAAGCGGGAGGTCAATGACCTGCGCCCCGCGAGTACTGTAAACAACGGTACGTAATGTGTATCGTCGGCGCGCGCGCCACGGTATCAACAATTTTTGGCGACGCCTCAGGGGCGGAGGCATTTGTGTAAGTACTACGATCGCTTTGAAAGAATTTCAAAAATTGCATGAATGCATTCCCTAGGGAATTGGTTTTGAGGTAGCCTCCGGCCTTGTGGTCATCGGAACAAGCAGGAAAGGCTTATGTTACCATGCATGCAATAGCACCTTTTCGGGCAAACTGTGGCTTTTTGCACACAGACTATTAATGATTGTCTTTATTGATATTTGAAATATGTTTTCTTCTATCAAGAGAGAACAGATTTCTTGCTCAGGAGCAGCATATGCAAGCATATAATACTTCAAATATGTTTTTAGTTGCAACTATATGATGCTGGTCGTTTTTTTATAACTTTACTGTGTGACACATGTAGTGTAACAGTGATGTTTTGTGTAAGGAATTTTATTCACTTGTGTGTTTTCTATCATGTATGTTTGTGTCAGTCTTGCTTTTTTATTTATCATTTTCTTCGCTTTCATGATGCTGTTGCATTCCATGCTTGTTTTTCAATTTTCTTGGCTGCAAAACATGAATGCACACCCCAATCCTTCCATGACTAGGTTTCATGCTAAGGTTTCATGCTAGCCAGTGAACTCCTGCTGTAGTCTGCATCTCAGGGTGGACATGGCGAAGTTTACCTGTGGGTATAAAGAGAGAAAAGAGCATAAATGAATCTATGCCAACTTTGGCCAGCTTTGATTAACTTAAATTAACAAGATTTAGGGTCATGAATGTAAATATGCAAAGCATGTGAGTCGATTAATTTTACAGAATGCTATGAAGCAGACACATATATATAACACATTTTCTGGCAATGAAAATTGCGACATCATGAAGTATACATGCCGTATAGGATTTTGCTGCCAGGTAATTATGAATAGCCTGCGTGCCGGACCCCAGCACTTAGAACAAGGAGCTTAACTCCTTGCTTGGAATAAAGAAAGTGCTTCTTCTTTCTGAGACACTTGACCAGGCCTCTATACTGCCCAACACGCCACAGTTTCGGAGCTGGCTTCCTTCTTCAGTTTATCTAGACGTATAAATTAGACCCCAGCTGCAAATTCTGTGTTCCAGGCGTGAGATTTCCCTGACTGAATTGAGTATCGTGGCACAGGGGCCTGGCACCCAGGCTACACAGTTTTCCCGGCAATGACATCATAGTAAATATGGTACCGTATTTCAAAACACACAGCTTTTCATGAAAGAAGTACTATAGATATGCGAACATTGCCTAACCATCGTGGTTATGTACAATATTGCATGATGATGAAATAAGGATGGTTAGGCACTCACCAGGTATTTTGTTCCACTTCTTGATTGTATTCTTGAGTAACTGCTGTGTTTGTCGTCATGTAGAGCTGAAAGAAACAGTGTAGAACAGGTTAGCAAAGTTTGATCCATTCTAGGGTTGTGTTATTAAGCATAGTTCGACAGCGTTCAGCTTGACTGCGGATGTGAAACTTGACCTTATTATGTTGGGATGTCAGAATACGGGGAAATAATATCAAGTTACAATTGTGTGAATTATATTAAGTTGTTAAAACCAAAATGGTGTTGACCTAGAGATAAGTATACAACGTACTGAAACCGCCTCTGTGCACTGAGATGGTCTCCGCTGTTCGGAACCCTGCGTCGTTGGCAGGTGCGGTCAGTTTAGCGCGGACAGGGCATAACCTTATATGCCGGCACTGGTGTTCAGTGTAGAACAGTAGGGTATCCCTCTCTGCATGTCTGAGGTTTACTGGAAAGAAAGACAAAACAACGCCCGGGGTTATTGATCAGGAGAGCCTTGACGGAGAGAATTAAGGGTAAGGCCGGAAAACCCCGGCGGAACTGGGCGTCAGGTGGCTCAAACTTTACATAAACCAGAATTCCAACGTTCTTTCACACGTCGGACGAAAGAAAACCAGCCGCTAAAATGAGCAGCTATAAAAACAATTCACTAACACACTTATCGTCGATACCTGATAAAGACCGGTTGGATTTATAATGAAATACTGACCGAATTCTGTAACGCAAAATGCACGGAATAAACCACACAAACAACAAGATGAGTGAAGTCAGAAAAACGGGTGTTAGAATCTTCAAAATATATTTCCAAAAATAATTTCATCAGGTATTATACTAAATTACTAAGTACTAAGTGAGTGCTAAATTACTCCAGAATAGCCTGGCAGCCAGACCATGTATGCTTCCGGTATCTCACGGTGGTGCTGGCAGCACTGCCCGCCCGCCCAGGGGTATTTTATGCAGGGGTATTTTACCGGGTCGGTTACAGGACGACAATAATTAGAAACTTTCAAAGGCCAGCTGGAAAGATCTGGCATATCAGCAGCGTATGGCTCGGGCCTGCAAAATATTCCTAAGCCACTAATATGAACAGAAAGGTTTTGTCGGAAAGGGTAGAATATGAAGTTATAAGGCCGGTGGAACTTAACGTCATGTGGCACACACTTTTAACGCGAAAGCTCCTTGATTAAACTAAAATTCTCTCTACGCGTGTGGTAACCAGCCAACAAGCAACTTTAAACTTTCTCTAACTCAGTGATCGACAATGATGTATCAATCAGTCATAATATAACAACACCCAAATTCTGACACCGGAACTTTGAAGACACAATCAAGTACTGTACTTTGCTAACATCACACAAATAAAACGTTCAAGTCACACTGACTACATGATCGATACTCTGCGCGGCTGATATATACGGCCATCGAATCAGTTAACAAGAATTTGTAATTCAAAATTTCCCCAAACCACTGCAAGTGATACTAGTACTAGGAACAAATTAGTCAATAAGCTGCTAGTAAAGAAAGGGGTAAAGCCGATTAGATTCTCTGACTAAGCGCCCCAATTTTATGCCCTTGTAACACGCCTCATTGAAGGCGAAAAACCTATTCTAGTTTTCTACTCTGAGGCACAGTTTTTCCAAGGTTAGTAGAACTGTTCCTCCTTGGCACTATAGGTCTGAATCTTTGTCAGAAACTGTAGTGTACGTGATAAATGGCGTCACACATATACTAAATAGTGATGACCCATTTAAAACCACAATAAGGAAATACCCGGGACACAACAACATAGCGAGATCCAAGAACACCAGAAAAACATAGAAAAAAATGTATAAATCTAAAAAAAAAGTCTGCTTGAAAAATACCAAGAATTTCAAACAGAAAGAGACGAAAGTTTACTTCACATACGTATACAGAGTACAAAGCACATACTAGTACACGAGAAAATAGCGAGTGGGTCAAGGAACTGTTATGAAATACGGGCGACTGTCGGTCAAGATACTAGTAGCCTGGTAGCCAGACAAAGGCAAACTTCCCAAAAAATTTCTCTACGTATACGGTGACGAGTGATCAACCCGCCCAGCAAGTTCAGGATATAACAAGATGTAGGTTTGTTGTCCACAGTCAAGTAAAACACTTAACAAATAGACATGTGGCACTGCAAAAACACGACTGTGATAGCAAAATTTACACTGATACGATGATGGCATATTTCAACATAGGAAGTAACATTAAAACATACCTTTTCAATAGCTTCAACCTGTCCTTCGTAGGTTCCTCTGTACCTCTACGGCTGGGGGTACTGTCCGCCCGCCCGGCTGCCCGCTCCCCGCTGGCCCGCCCGGCCGTCCGCCTGCACTCTGCTTGCCCGGCCATTCCTGTCCGATCTGGTCCCCGCTCGCCCCGACTATCCAAAGGTTAATGGGTTTTCAGAATTCAGAGATTTTTACACTTTCCACTCGGTTGAAAACAGTGAGTCGTTCATTTGCTTGGAATTGATAGGGTCTATAAACTAAAGAAGGCTGTAGAGCATTATTATTATGAACATATAGGAAAGTACACAAAACATTTGAGAATATAGCGATTTTGGCCCTTTAGTAAGATACCTTTTGCTATCTATAAGGGCAAATAGTTTCATGGATAAATCAGTACAAAATAACCTACAAGTGAACGTTCTGAAACATATTGGCCTAACATGTCTTACAGCATTTGTGTGCACACATTCAAGTTACCCAACAAAGTAATACTAACCTGATTCTGTCGGTGGAATTCCGAAGGTTCACTGGGGAAGGTTTCCTCAGAAGCCACGGGAATGGTCCTCTTTTCAAGACTATTAGATCATCGCATCAGAGAACACGTCTGTTCCATCACACACCTTCAGCCGGACTGAGGTTTGGGACTGGAGTTTGCGAGAAAGAGACTGGAAACTCCGCCCCCTAGTCAGTATCATGCTTCCTAGATCCAATCCTATTGGCCTATCTTAGAATAACAGTAACCTAAACTGGGGGTTTCCATTACCTCAGAGTAATGTACACCGGGCTATCCAGTGTCCAGCGTGATTAATTATTGTCACCTGTCATCCCGCACACCATGGATGGAGAGCACAGGTTCAAGCAAAGGTCAACGACCCCTTGAACAGGGATCTGGCCCGCGAGGAGTGGGTTTATTTAAACAGATCACACAGAAAGAAGAAATTATCTGTATTCTAGGAACCCAGGATAGGTCAAAGAATCACAAGTTAAGTCCAGTTTCTGATAGAGTGAAGTGGAAAGTGTTCAAGCGGGAACTTCACCATATATTATAGTAAAGTAAGTAAGTACATGTATGTCATTATATCGCCGGGGAAGAACAGCTGATTTCTCCTATACGTGTCTTCGGTATGTAAGGGTGCGGTCAAGGTCAACGCCAAATACCTGGTAGCTTGAGTGAACTCGGTTCCGATGGGTGACCCTTACAAGTTCGTAAGATAGCTGCCGATGTTGTAGATGTACGTACCCGGAGCAATGACACAGGAGCCAGAGCTATATAGTGACGTGACTGTATTCTCTCCTCTCCGATTCTAACTCTCTCTTTTGACTACTCGAGTACATGGGTTTTATATCCTCTATCCACCTACACACAGATTTCTTGGAACAAGGGCATCATACTTCCTGTATCAGCTTCATTAGGCATTAGTGGAAAAGCCCTGACCATTACCAAATAAGGCAATTATGTCCAGCCACTGAGACCCTGGTCCCCTACCGTCAGGACCCCATTAGTTCTTCCTGGGTCATTAACTAGATGTCTCTCAAAGATCTCTTACATTTCTCAGAACAGGGGAAAGTGATTCAGTACAAGAACAAGAAAGTGTTTTTCCAGCCTATGGTACAAGAAACGCATATAACCTAAGATACTTATTCTTATCAATATACTACAGGCTAGAGCACCCTATTACAGGTACATGCATATACATGTAGCCCCAAGACAAATAAAAAGGAGTGAATCCTATCTAGCGATTCTAATTTTTTAAGCGTTTAAGAAACACAACATAAATTTGCCTGGGCCTACAAAACTGATTTTGAACCCCTGGTGGCTTTCCTCGTACTGTAGCAGAAATTCTGGATTCTTTCTAAGGCCACAGCAAGTAAATTTTATGGATGACATCCGCGCGCGCATTAATTTTCGTCTGATTTCGGAAAAAAAAAAACAAATTTTGTTGCCTTCTGACAGTGGTCAACATGCCAAAAATGGAGAAGGGGCTGTAGTACTTACCTCCATGGAGCTAGCTCCAAGGAGCTAGCTCCATGGAGGTGAGTAGTACAGCCCTGCGGCAGATTAATTTCCAGCTCCATGGAGCTAGCTCTACGCACTATGAATGCATATACGTGGTTCACGTCACCTTCAAGAAAAATGCATATACATGGTTCACGTCACCTTCAAGAAAAAACAGAAAAAAACAATAGGGGCTGTACTAATCGCCTCTATGGAGATAGCTCTACGCGCTATGAATGCATATACATGGTTCACGTCACCTTCAAGAAAAAATGGCATGGCCACTATAGAGCCAGCTCCATGGAGGTGAGTAGTACAGCCCTGCGGCAGATTAATTTAATTTCCAGCTCCATGGAGATAGCTCTACGCACTATGAATGCATATACATGGTTCACGTCACCTTCAAGAAAAAATGGCATGGCCTCTATAGAGCCAGCTCCATGGAGGTTGAGTAGTACAGCCTTGCGACAGATTTTTTTTCCCAGCTCCATGGAGCTAGCTCTGTGCACTGTTAATGCATATACACGGTTCACGTCAACTCGAAGAAAAGTTGGCCTCTATAAAGCTCGCTCCATGCACTATGAAAGCATATACATGGTTCACGTCACCTTAAAAAATTGATCTCCATGGAGCTAGCTCCTTGGAGCTGGCTCCATGCACTATGAATGCATTTACGTGGTTCACGTCACCTTCAAGAAAATGAAATTGACCTCTATAGAGCCAGCTCCATGGAGGTGAGTAGTACAGCCCTGAGGCATTGTTTTTGGTAGCTCCATCTTTTCCGATACCCATCCGGCCTGTAGCTGCATCGTGTTCTTCGCGTTGTCAATATCAAAAACCGCGTCACCATGTGCGTGTGAAATACGGTGAATAAAGGATACAAAAGAGATGTTTTAACAGATTATTTTATGACAGGAAGGTCGTAAACAACTCTAATTGTGTCCGTCTAGACAAAGGTTTTACACTTATGTGTCCGTTTGTACTGAAAAAAATGAATACAGAATAACGCTGTGAACAGTGGAAATTCCCCCCTTTTTTCGATATCCTGTTTAGATATAAGAAACGAAC
>NW_017802379.1:11588335-11630080 GCF_001625305.1 Branchiostoma belcheri | reverse complement strand
CGTGGTTCACGTCACCTTCAAGAAAATGAAATTGACCTCTATAGAGCCAGCTCCATGGAGGTGAGTAGTACAGCCCTGAGGCATTGTTTTTGGTAGCTCCACGCCCTATGAGATCATATGCTTGGTTCACGTCACCTCCAAGAAAAAATTGACCTCTATAGAACTGGCGTCATAGAGCTAGCTCTGTGCACTATGAATGCATATACATCGTTCACGTCACCTTAAAGAAAAACTGGCTCTATAGAGCTGGCTCCATGCTCTATGAATGCATATACATGGTTCACGTCACCTTAAAAAAATTGACCTCTATAGAGCTAGCTCCATGCACTATGAATGCATATGCGTGGTTCACGTCACCTTCAAGAAAAAAGAAATTGACGTCTATAGAGCTAACTCCTTAGAGCCAGATCCATGCACTATGAATGCATATGCATGGTTCACGTCACCTTCAAGAAAAATTTGGCCTCTATAGAGCTAGCTCCATGCACTTTGAATGCATATACGTGATTCACGTCACCTTCAAGGAAAAAATTGACCCCTGTAGAGCTGGCTCCAAGGAGGTGATTAATGCAGCCCTGAGGCAGGTTGCTTTGTAACTCCATAGAGCTGCCTCCATATTTACTATGGAATCATATGCTTAGTTCACGTCACCTTCATAAAAAAATGAAATGACCACTATAGAGCTAGTAGGTCCCTAGAGCCAGCTCCATGCACTATGAATGCATATGCTTGGTTCACGTCACCTTCAAGAAAAAAACGACCTCTATAGAGCTAACTCCATAGAGCCAGATCTATGCAGTATGAATGCATATGCATGGTTCTTATCACCTTCAAGAAAACAATAGACCTTTATAGAGCTAGCTCAATACAGCTGGCTCCATGTACTATGAATGTACTTCAGCAGAGTGTGCTTTTTTATGTTATGCTTAAGCTAGACCATTATGTAGGAATGGAAAAATGTTTTCTGGGAAATTGTTCTTTGATCTTTTCCGATACCCATCCGGCCTGTAGCTGCATCGTGTTCTTCGCGTTGTCAATATCAAAAACCGCGTCACCATGTGCGTGTGAAATACGGTGAATAAAGGATACAAAAGAGATGTTTTAACAGATTATTTTATGACAGGAAGGTCGTAAACAACTCTAATTGTGTCCGTCTAGACAAAGGTTTTACACTTATGTGTCCGTTTGTACTGAAAAAAATGAATACAGAATAACGCTGTGAACAGTGGAAATTCCCCCCTTTTTTCGATATCCTGTTTAGATATAAGAAACGAACACTGCAAGCTGAGACAGAAGAAGAAGAAGACACGAAAGGAGTGAAGGAATTAGCACTTCCGTGCCAATCGACCCTAAGCAGTTGACAAATGTCATTAGGTGACGTATTGCTTTCGTTGTCGGGATTTAGCCAAAACAATGAAGTTAAACCTCCTCGGCCAAAGGGATAACCTTGATTTAGCAGAGCTCAAATCCCGCCTTTACACTTAAATGAATTCCCTCTAAAGACAAACAGTGAAAATAGCCTGTTATTAATTAGTGTCGCTTGTCCCCTTTGTTTTTGGGCCCGAGGACCGTTCATTATCTGTCGCTTGTCCCCTTTGTTTGTGGGCCCGGGGACCGTTCATTATTTGTCAACTAAAGAAGGCGTAATGGAAACCAACGCCGTGAATACTGAAAATTCTATATTTCACAATGTCAATGGCCTCAACCGGGCTTTTTCCTTTTGATATCATGTTTTCTTATTGTATTATCGTATTGTCAGTTCTAAAATGAACACCACCATTGTTCGCAAGCTGAGCCACGATAGATTGCAGAAAATCGCATCTCTGTACCAATCGTTGACATAGGTCATTAGGTGACATCGATATCGTGGTCAGGATGAGGTCCCGACAACTTTTAAACTGGAGAGCTCAAATAAACGCAGTATGAATTCCAACACATGGTTTGCGTCACAAAATTTAGTATAGTGTATATAGTCAATCAATACACAAGGACAGCCTTGCCGTAACATAACTAGTATCAAACACGATCATCCAAGATTTATAAATACCAATACTAGTAAACCGATGCAAACAATTTTCTGTACCATTTTCTGGAGCGTGGTATTTTTTTAAGGCAACGGGAAGCACGTTTATGTATTTATCTTGAAGGTGACGTGAAACATGTATATGCATTCAAAGTGCGTGGAGCCAGCAAAACAGCCTCGACAGACCGGCACTGTGTGTACATGTATCGTTCTCAGTGTGTGGGGCCGCATAGAACACCACCAAAAACGATTATCCAAGATTTGCAAATGACAATACACCGATCTAACCATTTTCTGGAGCGTGGTATTTTTTGACGGCAACGCGAAGCACGTTTATGTATTTATCTTGAAGGTGACGTGAAACATGTATATGCATTCAAGGTGCGTGGAGCTAGCAAAACAGCCTCGACAAGACCGGCACTGTGTGTACATGTATCGTTCTCAGTGTGTGGGGCCGCATAGAACACCACCAAAAACGATTATCCAAGATTTGCAAATGACAATACACCGATCTAACCATTTTCTGGAGCGTGGTATTTTTTGGCGGCAACGCGAAGCACGTTTATGTATTTATCTTGAAGGTGACGTGAAACATGTATATGCATTCAAAGTGCGTGGAGCTAGCTCTGTGGGCAAAACAGCCTCTGAGAAGACCGGCACTGTGTGTACATGTATCGTTCTCAGTGCGTAGGGCCGTATCAAGTTTAAACACGATATATTCTAGAGCATGATTTCTTCATTGTAAGTGACGTGAACCATGCGTGTTCTTTGTGCACGGGGCTGTTTATTTCTCAAGACATTTATAGCGCTGGTTTGTTTTCTTGAAGTGACGTGAACCATGTATATGAATTTTTCTTGAAGGTGACGTGAACCAGGCATATGCATTCATAGTGCGTAGAGCTAGCTCCATGGAGCTGGAAAAAATCTGCCTCAGGGCTGAAGTACTTACCTCCATGGAGCTAGCTCCATGGAGCTAGCTCCATGGAGGTGAGTAGTACAGCCCCTATTGCAAAAATGGGCAAAGATGTCTGTTGCCATGCTGGAGGGTGGATGGCAGATAACTAGGAAGAGAGGAGACAAGAAAAGGCTCTGATTTATTGTTTGTTTCTTACTTTGATGCAGTAATATGTTATGCTGACTGTGTATATGTGATGTTCCTACTGAATCAAAACCATTTGTACAATGATTGAGTCAAAATTTTACATTGTAGGAACCTTGTTTTTTTTCGGCCGGCCTTGTTTTTTTTTCGCCCGCTCGCATTAGATTTGGAGTCTGCGAAGGATGTCATCCATAAAATTTACTTGCTGTGGCCTAAATTATATGTGTACGTATATGAAAAGAATAATTGTATCAAGAACGGAACATATTAAACACAAAATCGTCGCCTGTGTTTTTTTAAAAACATCATACTTGTTCACATTCTTTACCGACTAGTATTATATAGGTTCTGTTATCGATTTCCGAAGAATCACTAAAATTGTAGAGTGTACAGGCGTTCGTTTGTTGTTGCAGCGAACATCGCAAGATGGCTTCCTGGCAAGTTTTCCTATAGCGAGCGATGAGGGCTTGCATGTCCGACAGTTTTCAAAGATTGGACAGGGAGCGACAGTGTAATATCAAACGAGCTGGCGGCTTCTGCTAGCCGTGTTTATAGTTATGTTACATCAAGGTGGTTTAAAAGTGAACCTGATAAAGAAGGAAATTTCCTAGAAGGACTTGGTGCCTTACTTGAAGTGATCGTTACCGCCATGTTGTTCACTTTATATCACATACAATGCAGTGCATAATGGAGGCGCACCTACTTAGCTCCGTTGGTAACGCGCAGGACGGCAATACCAGGCATTGCAAGTTCGAACCCCGTACATCAGACATTTTTTTAACCATTTTAACATTTTTAACAATTTTAACGTTTTTAACAATTTTAACATTTGTAACATTTTTAAACAACTTTAGCCTTTTTAAAAATTTTAACTATTCTAACCATTTTAACAATTTTAAACATTTTATATTTCTTGTACCAATTTCAAAATCCTTTGTTTTGCTTTTAACATTCAAAAACTGATTGACGTTCTTACTCAAGAATGTCAATAACTTTGAATGTCTTTTTCCAACATACAAACCAAAACCACTTTGATGTCACAAAAGTGACATCTGTGCGCGCATCGGTTTTCGTTCATTTAAAAACTAAGTTCACGACAATCATACAAAACATGTGAAAACTAAGCAAACATACTCTGTAAATTGATATTCCCGATTTTTTTCACTGTACCGCAATGCAAGCGGGGAGTCAATGTAAACGGTTTTCACTGTCACCTCTGTACCGTGAACGTATTATAACAGTAAGGAAATAATTCCTGGACTTTCTTTTTCCTGCAACTGTCACCACCGTGAATATATAGTTCCGTGAACATGTCCAATTTTCTTAGACCGTGAAAATTTTGCTACCGTTAGTAGTAGTTGCAATCTCGTCATTATTATAGTAGTATTTAGATACCTGCAATATATAACTTTGAGATTGAGATAATCGTAAAGTAAAGCTGTCAAGATTTTAAGTGATTGTCCTTGTATCTTTGTAAAAAAAAAGGTAGATAATTGGCAAGTGCCATTTTTGTAATGATCTGTCGAGATTCAAAAAGCTTGTCCTTTTATAATTGCAGTATAATTTATTCAGAATCTTTTGTTTTTGTTTTGGGAGGGAGATGGAGTGAAATATTACATTTGCTCCGATGCAAATGTTGGCCTTTCTAGTTGTATTTTAGATTTATGTATACTGTGTTGTTGTTTTGCTGTCTATAGGCTCTGCCTGATGCAAACAATAAATAAATTAAGTAATCCGGTATAATTTTTACGGCGTCACGTCAAAATTGAATTTAAAATGTTCAAGTGAATTTTCTGGACATTCTTTTAATCTAATTTATATGTCACTTCGGTGAAGGTTGGACATCCGGGAAATGTTGGAATTTACTGTCAATGAGACAGATGAGTGGGCACAGGTCATCATTTGCCGAAGTGGGTCCTCATGTAGGAATAAATTTTGGACGCACATGAGCGGCCGCAGACCTGCAAGGGAAGGAATGAACAGGGATGGAGAATTGTTTCCTCCTCTCTTTCTTCTTCTTTATGGCAGCTGCTCTGTTGGCCCCGAAAGTCCTAGTAAAGCTAAGGTCCCAATTACCCCGCGCCCGTCAGGGATGTAGCCCCGGCTTGCCCCGGCCGGGCTCAGGCGGGCACCGGCTGTCGTGGTCACAATGAAAAGTTTCCTTCAGTAGCATTTTGTTATCTTGTCACCCTCTTTGGTCGCACTCCAGCAGGCACCCGGCAGGTACCCGACGATGTCTTGTACTGACCGTAATGCAGAAGTTACGCTTTTGTTGTGAACTTTGATCTGTGACGTCACACATGTTACGCGGGTTTACGAAGTACACACCTTTATTATTCTGTTCATCTGGTCTGTGACGTAACAAATGTGTCCCGGTGGACTGCCGGCAACCGGAGGGGTACTCTTGGTGTTCTCACGGTGAGGTCACGGTGTCTTTTTGTCAGCGGGGCCCGGGTAGAATTTAACTCAGAGTTCAATTCTTCTCGGGTCCCCGCCGGGCCCAAAACTAGCCCGATAGCCCCTTGGTGTACTTAGGGGTCCCGCCAGAAAGTGCCAAAAAACAGCTCGGGTACTACCCGCCAGGGCCCCTTATTTTCCAATTGGGACCGTAGCATAACCAGTGTACACTGCTTTTTCCAGGCAGTTTTATCATGGGCGATTTCTTCCCATGAGTTGACATCAATGCTACAGCTCCTTAGGTTGTCCCTGTATCTTTTGAGTGGTCTTCCTGGGTTACACTGCCCTTGCTTCAATTATCCATGTAACGGTACGTTTGGGATTCTGCTATCCTCCGTGCGGACAACATGCCCTGCCCATCTTAACTGTCATTTTACGATCAGACACTCAACACTTGTGAGGCCACACTTCTCCAGAACCTGCAAGTTGGACACCTTGGATTGCCATGGGTTCAAATCTCCCCAGTGACATATATAAAGGAAATTAAATCAAGCCTTTCCCAAACCACGCTGATCTCTGTTAGGCAAACGTGTGATGTCGCTAACGAAAAACTGTTAGTTAAATGTTCCTTTACGACTCCCTGTCGTCTTCTATATCTAAAATTTACAAACTTTTGGTCCCTTTGACGACATGTTTTTGTTAGGGACCCGTCCGGTGCCCGGTCAGTTTCCCGTCTCGACCCGTGCGGGATGCAATAGGGTGCCGAGCGGCTCTTGCATTCCGGCCGGGTAGCTGCAGGGTCCCTGGCGGGGTTCAGGGGTGATCCTGGCGGGTCCCTGAATAGTACGCCCCTGGCTGGTATAGTAGGTTCACCCCTGGTTGATGCGCAGACCAGTGCATGGTCACTACGACTCACTGATGATGGAGATTGAGAACATTACAAAACCCTCTATAACCACCTTCTTCTGAACAACTAAAGCACAGATCAGCACACGTAACGTCATAAGCTTGGACAGTTGTCTGTGCGGCCGCCTGGCGGGTCCCGGTCGCTCCGTCCAGGTCCCGTTCGGTAGTGCCTTTCTTTAATTGTGTCCTAGGCTTTTGTAAAGTATCGACACTTCTGTTTGCTATTTCAAAGGCTTTAAGTATGGACTAATGACTTCGGAAAATGAGCTGAAAATGACAGTAAATGTGAATATCAGATTGTCTCATCCTGACATCCAGAATCTTTTTTTTTTCGAATTTCCCAATGCCTCTAAACTATTTTGAAGGCTTTGGGGAAAATGATAACGTTTTAGGGGTGTTTTTGATTTTTTTTTCCTTTTGCAGCTTGTCAAATTATTCCATCGTCCTTGACGACGTGCAGGGCCCTTCACTACCAAATGATGACCCTTCCCAACCCACTCAACTTCACCCACACCACGGTCGCCCAAGTTGAGAACTCAGCAGGGTTCACTGACCTCATCGCCCTTGCAGATTCAACCTGTCACCCCCGTGTTAGAGACCTCGTCTGCGCCACTATTGTGCCACGCTGCGAGTCCAGGTATTATAGTTTTTTAATCTTTGTAGTAAACTTAGTTCTAATTTCTGTTGTTGTTTTCATATCTCCATTTTGTTCAGTGATTTAAAAACACATGGATGATTATTTACTTTTACAAAAGAAAACGTACGTAAATAATTTCATCAGGTTTGTAATCGAATGAACAGCAAAGTCCTTTCATCACAGCCATTTATTTTTACGAGCCGACGTTCCGATGACCGTCTGTCATCTTCATCAGGGCAATTCTGACTGGATTACTGTGCACTGACGCTAAATATTACTTGGTGCATAGTGCATTAAAGTGTTACATAGTAACATTTAGCGTCAGTGCACAGTAAACCAGTCAGAATTGCCCTGATGAAGATGACAGACCGTCATCGAAACGTCGGCTCCGGAAAATTAATTGGTTGTGATGAAAGAACTTTGCACAGAAAACGTAGTTTTAACATTTCATGACCAGTCTTGTAGCATTGTTTCTTTTACTTGTAACAAAGTTGAGAAACAAAAGTTTTCCACAATCCTATATTATTGCTTCAATCAAGCAATCATTAATCTCACAAATGTTCTACAATTCATAATTTATGATATATTTCACTAGGTTGAGGCGTAGAAATAAGATAATATCCTGAAAAATACAACATATGATACTAATTACATATTATTGCAATTACATGTATCATTTATTTTTATTGTTTAGTCCAAATCTCCGACAGCAGCTTCCATGTCGGTCTTGGTGTGAAGAAGTGAGGTACTCGTGTGAACTTGAGAACGCCTGGTCAGCTTTTCCAAGCTGTGAGATTTTCCCCTACACTAACTGTAACAACATCATGGCTTCACAAACTCCGGGTGGTGGTGAGTCTATCGATCTTTTTCTTATATTTACCAAGGAAAACATATTGTTTTGCTCGGTTTCTTCCTCTTCTTCTTCTCCAAACAGTGACCTATATGACCTGACCAATGACATGATTTGTTCACGTCTGTCACCATGGTGATTGGTGTTGGCTTACATAATGTTGCAATCTCATGGTCTGCTCTGCTCCTGTCACCATATACTAGTAGTACATGTATGTGGATATGTTTGAGTAAGAATTAACAGAGAAGACCATATCCGAAGGTAAACATTATGCATTTGCTTTGCCAGTGTTTATTTATTTCAGCTTTGCTACAGGATGTGACTTAACTGTGGACACAGGGCATATATATGCAGTCCTTTGTAACATCCCTCTTCAAGCTGAAAACATAACAGTTAAATGGTACATAAAAGCTAAACGTAAAATAAGAAAAAACTGGATCAACATATAGTAATGCATAAGATGTACACTTTAAACAAGAACGCAAATGCAATAAACAGAACTAGGTCATGACTACTGGTTAATACTTGGTAAATAAATAAACAAAATAACACGATATTCATACGGGCCAAAAACAACAATAAAGATGGTAATGATAATAATGATAATAACAATAATAAAGAAATATACTACACAATTCTAAGAACGTGTGTGTCAGGTGGATAATAATGTTTTCAGGGTCTGTACCCATCCGTTCGATATACATTAATGGTGTTATTTGTTGTAACAAACTACAGATGAATAAGCCTGTTAATAAGGTACAAGATTTATTTCTAAACCTTATTTCTTTTTTTGGCGACGTCTCAGGGAGGAGCCTAATGGTACAGTATTGTGTATTATCTGCAAGAATTCTAGGAATTCTCAAGGAATTTTGTCCACAGGAATGGAATGTCCACAGGCATTTCTCTGACTTACATCTATGCTCACATTCCTGGAAACCCTTGGAAGACCTGTCTGCCCCGGATGCCCTACTTTCTGTTACCCCGGGGCTCGTTCTCTATACACTCAAGGGAGGAGCGCACTGTATCTGTCTAGATTTAACAGCTTCCTCAAAATCATGAAATGATGGCAGTGCCATGCAGACAATAACCCTAACAGCAACCACGGTCGCCATGACAATGTATGTTTTCAATGCCAGTCTTGTTACCCTTACAGAGGAGTGTTTCGATGGAAACGGTGCAAACTACAGAGGAAACGAGGCGAGAGATCCTATAGCAGGGGTAGACTGTGAACGATGGGACAGTGATCCAACCTACATAAAGCCGTATCCCTGGGCAAACCTCGTGAGTAACAAATGCCGCAACCCAAACGGTGACACCGGACCATGGTGCATCACTCCAGGTGGATTCGAGTACTGTGACATTATTCCTTGCAACGGTAAGTCGTCAAGTCAATTTTATTGATGATATTCAGAGAAATATATGACATGAACAAAGTAATAAAGAAAGTAGAAACTTTCAAAATAAACTGTTTGGATCTAAGAACGCAATGAACATTGAGTTATACTTGAATTATAAGAGGAGAATGCAGACGCTATGTTACGCAACATATTTATCCTTCTAAGATTATATACCTCGACGTTTGGCGATCTTAAAAACAGTGGACCATGTCTCAACGTCAGAGACTACGACTCTATCCAGTTGTGGCCATATCAACCAGGGCTAGGTTTCGAACGCGCGACCTTGTGGTTCATAGGCAATGGTCTATAAACGGTTGATTACGTACAGCGTGTATACTGTTGTAACAATCAAACAAGTTATCTTGAAAGTTCATCTGTGTTGGTGGAAATCATTATGAAGCAAGTTTTAACTGTAATTTCCAACACAACAAACTGAAATTAACCAAATTTTTCGACTGCACAACTCAAGTCTTTGTCAAGGAATGAGCAATCCGCTTCCAGGATGTCACACAGATAACACTCGTGACTCCGAGAGCAATGGATCATGGGTTGCAGAGAGTCTGTGGCGCCCCCCGTCTCTGTGGGGGGGATGGTTGCAATGCCCTGAGGTAGATGGCCTCTTTAATCCCTCGTGCAAAAAAAGTCCGGTTCTAAGTCCAACATTCTTACTTTATCCAGTAAGACTGAATGTACAGGCGATTCTAAGTGTATATGTTGTGAGACCTCGTTTGTGACCTAGCTCGACCAACAATGTATATACCAAGTTCAGCATGGATAGCGAAGACTATTAACCCTACCTAGACCGGGGGGGGCTAAAAGTGCCCGCGGCAACTTTGATGTCACCTTGCGTCTAAACAGCTAGCCGTAGAACGGCCAAACTTGGTGACTTTTCCTAGAATATTGTTGGCAACAATTCTCTATCATTGGAATAAGATAATAATTTTTTGTGTTGCCATGGCAACGGGTTTCTGACAGGCATTTTTTTGCTAAATTTAGTACTTTTTGTTTCAACAATAGAATTTTATGGGTTTTATGTCAAGTTACTCATGGTTTCTAATATTAATAACATCCCATATAATTTTATGTAAATTTTATCATTAAATATGCATAATTTATGCTAATTTGATGACGTCATTGGCCAAAATCCAAGATGGCGGACCATACCATTAGAACAGGTATATACAGGTTATTTTCATTAAAATTGCATCAATACTTCCATTTCTTTTTCCAAAAAAGGTTTAAATGAAGGTCTTTAGTATGTTAACAATGTATTTTAGGCTTTATCATGAAAAAAAAAACTATTTTTGAAAATTCAAGATTGATGATCCAAGATGGCGGATATCTTAAATATGCATGACGTCATTTATGACGTCACCGATGTTGCTCTGGGCAACATAAGACTTAGTACACCATAATATTGTGTCATAAACACTTTTGGTACAGTTATGTTGAATACCATTTAGTTTTCAGGGAAAAACCTATTTAGACGGTTTTGGCCAATAAAATCACATTACTGACGTCATAATGACGTCATATTACGTCATAACGACATAAAAATTGTAGATATGATAAATTTTCACTAGTACACCATTCTCTGAAAATTTGGTGGTCATACGACATACCGTTTGCGAGTTCTTAGGGGGGGTCAAAAGAGCCCCCCCCCCGGTCCCCCCATGTCAAAAAAAGCCCGGTCTAGGTAGGGTTAAGAACACCATATCTAATGCTGAGGTCGCATTTCCTATTCGGGAACAAATCGAAAAGGCACCCAAAACACAAAGGATTTACAACAATCAAATTTACAGTTATAAGCACTATCTGTACATATTCTTAAAATGCATCATCTTGTCTTGACTTGTCTAACCTTTGTTATCGTTTGGACTTCCAAAAACTGTCTTCACTTATTTGCATACCGATTAACAGTTCGTTCTTATAAACCTGCATTTCTCCAATGGTCTCTTTTAGTCACTGACGATAACTGACTGACCGTTTCCAAAACCATATATTCAGCTGCTTGAGTAACTGCTTTAGGGCGTATTCTTAAAATGGATGATTTGTTTGTGTGTTCATGCATCAGCCTGACCTGGCACTGGCTTTGAAATGTGAACTCAGCATACTTAAACATTGTAGGCTTGTAGACATAACTTAAAAGTTACATGTTTTCCATGTCTCAATTCTACAGCTAAAGGTTGTGACGATCCAGGGAAACCAAAGTTTGGAAAGAGGACTCCTGTTCTAAAGTTCTACTTCCCAGGAGAACGAATCACGTACAGCTGTGATACGGGATACGAGTTCAAGGAATACACCCCGACAAGGCCGAACGTTGCTGAATGCGTTGTGATTAATGAAACAACAGGACATGCCGACTGGGAAACAGCAAAACCAGATTGTGAAGGTAAGGATATAAATTTTTCTATCTGTTTTTATGTACTAGTTCAATCACCACATACATGTCAGCTGTTAAAGTTTCAAGTTTATTGCGATGCTTTTTTCGTCAATAATGATGAGTCAGAGATAACATGCCCTCACGCACACACAAACACGCGCACACACGCACGTACGCACACACACAGACACACGCACGCACGCACACACGCACACATACGCACGCACGCACACGCGCGCACACACACAAACACAAACATAATCGTCATAAAACGAGACTTCTGTACTACAGAAAAAAATGGTTAGCATAACCTATTTGCATACGGGGCTCTCGTATGCAATATTTTAGTGGCTGAGTACAAGAGCCCCGGTATACAAACATAATAGCAACAATGCCATAAAAAGGGTGTCTAATTTAAAACATTTAAACATTCTTTGTGTTGCAGTCGACCAGAAATTCAAGCTACAAAACGACAAACTAAACGAGAACGTGTACAACAAGGCGGCGTCTCCAACAAAAAGTCTGGAAATAAAGGCATATGTTGTCAACGTCATCAACTTGGTGAGTGATAGAGTTCTTAACGGTTATCTATGTCACTACCCTTCTACACATCTTTCGGCCGCCCTTCACACTTAAATTTCATCAACGAACCGTTTCTAACTTCAAGTAACATTATACTGAATGACCTCTGGCCTCCTAACCATACTAAGTCATATTATTTGCCTACATTATCAATTGCCTTATGTTTGTTATGGATCTAATGCCTAGGTCACATTTCGAAACCGGGGCCCTGCCGGGCAGTCATTTGGAACGAAAAATTTGGTATAAAACACAAGAAAGCACAGAAAGGTTGAAAAATATCAACAATGGTATTTACGTATATTCTTGATGAAAATTGTTGAATTTTCACTAATCGAAACAGCCCGGCCGGCCCCGGCTTGGAAATGTGACCCCAGCATTAGGTATAAGAAATTTCTGTAATTTATGACTTTATTATACTATGTGTTTATGTATGTGTGTATTTCATAATGTCTGCGGTGCTCGACATCAGCTGTAGCTGCCCTTCTACTGTATTGCAATATTGGCAATTTAAATAAATGAATAAAAAAAAATATAAATAGAGCTTCCTTTTTTCGATGCCATAGATACGACAATCTAACAAACGTTGGTTGCGAAATATCATCAATATTTACAACAATTGGTTAATGAAATATTATCATATGTTCTGATAACATAGATCAACTGATAATGCACTTCGATCCTTGCCAATGTGTCTCTTTAAACAAAAAATCACAATAACGCGTTTTTTATTAATTTTCAAATTTATTTTAGAATGAAAAGGACGAACAGATTGTTACATCATTCAAAGCGGAATACGTAAGTACATATTTTTTTAAGCCTCCTGAATGGTAGTCGAAAGCCCGCCAATCATAGTAAGGGGTGGGATGGCTGGCGTTCAGCGAAGCTAATTTCCGTCTCGTAAACGGTCGATGCCATTTTAAACGGTCGATGCCATTTCGCAGAACGGCTAACTTTAAGTGTATCAGCACGGTCCATCCACACCGTGGTGTTTTGTGGCGTAGAGGATAGGGTTTAGGTTAGGGTTTAGTGTTGTACAGTTACACTTTTGGACCCGAGTTCGAATCCGGGCTTGTGCTTTTTGTTGTTGTTTTTTTTTCACTAATATTTACAATTCTACATGGCCCTCCCTCATATTTGCAATTAGAATATTGCTTATCTTATCTTATATAGATACTGAGCGAAGGTCCCTCACGGGACATCATGCTCGGGAAAAAAAAAGGTGCACGCCCAAGCACGGCCGGTGGTGCTGGTGGTGCGTAAAAAAAAGAAAAAAAAAGTGACAATAAGAAAACAAACTACTGAATCGGGCTAATCCCTTAAGCTAGTGTGCAAGGTGACTACAATAAACAAGAACAAAAATGTGTGTGGCCACACTTGGGACAGTTCGTTACTAGTTCTGAGTAAGGGAAAGGCCCATGTGTTGGGCCAGTCCCTGTTTAAATTGGCTTAGTGTAGAAGCTGTTACTAGATGTTGTGGCAGGCTGTTCCATTCAGGTACTGTTCTTGGGAAAAAACTCCCTCTGTGTACCTCCGTCCTAGCTGAGAGTACCACAAAACGATGAGAGTGACCTCTAGTCTGACGTGTGTTTGGTGTTAGGTATGCATGTAAGGGTATGGCTATCATGTTGTTAATGGCCTTATACATGAGTGATAAGCGGGCTAGTTGTCTCCGCTGTTGGAGTGACGGTAGTCTGAATGTGGTTCGATGTTGGGTGACGCTTGTAGTGTGTCTGTAATCCCTGGCTATAAACCTAACTGCCCGTCTCTGTACTGATTCCAACTTGTCAACTAGGGTGTTGCTTTGTGCGTATTGGCGTACCTGTGGGTCCCAGACTGCTGATGCATATTCCAGTTTAGGTCTGACCAGTGATGTGTATGCCCGTTCCCTTACCTCCTTGTAAGCCCCCCCTCAGATTACGCCTCAGGAATCCCAAAGTGCTATTAGCCTTGGCTGTGATGTTGTCGATGTGTGGTTTCCACTTTAGATCTTGTGAGAGGATAATCCCAAGGTAGGGGTGTTGCGTGCTGACCTCTCAAGGTACTGAAAACATAGTGTACAAAAATTGTGACATTCTTCTTGTTTTGCGTATGTGGAGAATAGTACATTTTTTAAACATTGAAACTGAGTTGCCATACTACTGACCATTCACATAACGTGTCTAGATCCTTTTGGAGAATATTCTGGTCTTGTGCAGAGTACAGAGGGCGATAGATTAGACAGTCGTCTGCAAAGAGGCGGAGTTGTGAAGAAATGTTATTATCTATATCGTTAATATATATCAGGAACAACAAAGGGCCTAAGATTATGCCCTGGGGCACACCTGACTTGACCTCGGTCGGATTAGATTTAGCACCATCTACAACTACTTGTTGGTGCCGGTCGAGTAGCCATCTTTCTATCCAGTTCAAATTGGTGCCTTTAATTCCATAGAATTCTAACTTTCTGAGCAATCGTGTGTGGGGAACGCTATCGAATGCTTTTGAAAAATCTAAAATTGCCATATCCACTTGATTACCTTTGTCATACATGGAAGTCAAATCATGAAGAGTGCTGATTAATTGGGACTCACAAGAGTGTTTTGCTCGGAAGCCGTCTTGAGTTGGTAGGAGAATGTGCTGGCTATCTAAATGTTTCATTGTAGATGAATACAGTATATGTTCTAAAAGCTTACAGCTAACGCAAGTGAAAGAAACTGGCCTATAATTTGCCGGGTCGCTTCTAACCCCTTTTTTGAATACAGGGTGTACATATGCTTTCCGCCAATCGTTAGGGACCTCTCCCTCCCTTAAAGATTGATTAAAAATGTGATGTAGAATAGGGCTTGTCTCAGAGGCATATTCTCTCAAGATTCTGCATGGTATCATATCTGGGCCTGAGGCCTTTCTTGGATCGATTCCTTCCAGTAGCTTGGTTACTCCCTCTAATGTTACCATTATTGGGGGCATTTCTTGGTATGGGCTCGTCCCTAAGTCTGGTATGTTGGTAAGGTTTTCCTTTGTGAACACAGATTTGTATTGGTTATTAAGTGCCTCTGCCTTACCCTCACTATCTACCACCAAGTCGTTGCCGTGCTTTAGAGGTGCAGTACCCGTGGCTGTTTGTTTTCTGCTCTTAATGTAATTCCAGAATTTCTTCGGGTTTTCAAGTGATTCGTTCATTATTTCTTAAACATAATCATTATGTGCTTTCCTGATTTTACGTTTCACCTCCCTGCGGTAGTTCTTAAAAATTTCCCATTCTTGTTCACCCATGGTTTGTTTTGCCTTTTTATACAACTTCTTCTTCTTTTTAACCGCGCGTTTTATTGATGATGTAACCCACGGGCAGTGGTATTTACCTGATAACTTTTTCTGGGGTATGTGTTTAGTGGTTAAGCGTCTGACAGCATTTGTGAAATAGTACCAGTTCTCCTCCACTGTGAAATTGTCTGGGTTCCTATTGAGAAATTGCTTAGTGAGGTCTATAAATCCACTTGAGAGAGCTCCTTTGTCTGCTTTGTTATGTAGATATACTGTGCGGGGGTTCTTCTTGGTGGGTTTAATGTGGGTCTTCATGTTTACTACGACAGCGTCGTGATCGTTGATGCCTGGAATTACATCTGTCTTATCTACAAGGTCAGGGTTGGACAAAAGGGCAAGGTCCAAGATGTTATTTTCACGTATTGGTGAGCGTACCATCTGAGTTAGACTGGCTTCATGGATTAATTCTGTAAATCTCTCGTTGATCACCATTCCATATTGGGGTGAGCTCTTTACCTGGGGTGGGTTTGGACTCCAATCTATATTTGGGAGGTTGAAATCACCAAATAAGGCTATATTGGGGGGTGATGGTCTGGTTGTAATGTTGTTAATGGAATCTGAGAGTGAATCTATGAAATGTAGGCCGGAATTTGGTGGTCTATAGGCAGAACCTATACAGATGGGTCGATAACCTGCCTGCTGTATCATTGCCCACACAATTTCAGCATTGGTGGGGTCCTGTACTGGGGATGATACTAAGCTTGACCTAACAAGTATGAAAACTCCTCCGCACTGACAATTGCAGTCTTTCCGGTAAATGTCATACCCGTCCGGGAATATTTCCCCATTTGTTATGTTTTCGTCTAGATGTGATTCATTGCCACATATTATATCTGGGTTTTCGATTTCTATCATAGCTCTGAATTGAGCATTTTCCCCTCCCCTTTTATACTTCTGTAGTTCATTGCTAATATCCGTAAATCTTGAAGGATGTGCTTACCTTTGTGTATCTTCTGAGGAAAGCGGGGTGATGAGGTAGAAGTAGGGTGAAAATCTGGGATGCTGTCATTAGAGGTGAAAGTGTTCTGGGAGAGGGTAGAAGGCGTGATTTCTGAAGACCTGGACGAGTATCCGGGCTGAAACCTGGAACCAGATTGGGTGAATTGCGTGAGATAATGTCGATTTCACTGTCCATATCTGCTAAGGGGGCATAGTAGGCCATTGCTTTTTATAGTATTAATTACTTTTAATTCGTTTTTGGACGCTTTGATATGTCATCGACCATTCAGCAAAATGGCATCGACCGTTTCAAATGGCATCGACTGTTTGCGAGATACAAAATTGCTTCGGCGAATTTGGTTACGGTTCAGCTGTTTAAATCATGTTAGAAATATTCGTGCTTAAAACATTCGTTTGGGAGGTTCCATCATAGTTTGCTCATTTTCGAGAGTAAGTCAGCAAAACACCTGCCAACCATTCCGGTGTAAGTCAGCAGTGCTTGGGGCGTGTTAAGAGATCGAATTTGGCTCAAATTTAACTCAAATTCGTTTTTGGTTCCTGTACAAAAGGTAACCGTGGCCTATATCTGGGCTTCCAAAAGACCAGCCGACCTCTGCAGCTGATGATCGGGAATGAATTTGTGAACGTGTGACAATGCGTTAACCATCTGCGGTTCCATAGCTCTTATTGTGTTGTAATATTATAATAAGCAATAAAAAATGCGAGAAATGCAACTTGCCATTTTGAAATAGAAACTATATGCGAATTAGTAACAGTCAAACAGTGACAGCAAATCTTTAATTACGCCCTACTTATGGGGACACACCCAAGCTTTTTGGGGGGTCACAATTCGATTCTGCACACCCTCAACTCTAGCGACCGTCTCTTTCAGAAAACAGTTCTTAAGCCAAAGCACTGTGTTTGCAAATGAAGGATATCCCTCTAGCTACCAGAACAATAGAATTTCAATTTCTTTAACCTCTCCAACCTGCCTGTGTACGCTATAGGCATGGACAGACACTCGGCTACAATGGGAACCTAAAGAATATGGACATCTAGATCACATATTTGTTCTTGACAATCAAATCTGGAAACCGACATTGTCACTGAAAAGAAAGTAAGTATTATATCATTTTTCCCTAATGTAAAACCAACCCAAAATTGTGCATAATCTCAGAACAGCAACCGTTACGGTAGAATGAACGGTGATATGTGATACTAACATATAACTCTGTATAAGAGGGTTTTTTTGTTTAACGTTAAGTGTGGTATATCTGACTTTTAAAAGGGCCCAGGCCCAGTCTATTATACTGTTATCTGATGTGGTCTGTCACTGCTAATTCATGTATGACCCATCATATAGCTTTTTATCCCTTCTCTCTGTCCTTGTTTGGTTTTTATACCCTAAGTATTTACAGAGTTGAATGTATCGTACCCTACTTCGTCCTTCCTTTCGAACATATTTACATACAATATCAAACATAAGAAAGTGTTACTACCGTTAAATCAAGTTAAAAACGTTTTTCTTAAAAGGCTATAAGTCGTATTTATTTTCTTTTAGCGCAGACACAGACTACAAGGGTGAATTCCCTACGACAGAGGTAAGAATGGAGCACACCGGAGAAGTGACCTGGCCTGTAGAACTTCTGACTACAACGACCTGTACCCTGGACCCTTTCCTCTTCCCTCAGGACAACATGACATGTGCAGTGTGCTGGAGAGCTGGAGAGGAGTACATAATAGGTTGCCTTTTTTTCTGTTCCTACATTTATTACAAGGCATACTTATTTTTATGCCGCCACCAACACAGACAAACTAACATACTCATGCTCACCCGAGTTAAGTGAGTAAAGCTGAGAAAAAAAGTGCCTTTCCCAAGAGCACATGATCGGTGGCATGGCAGAATTCGAATTCGGGACATATTGATTTTTAGTCGAACGCCACACGACTCCACTGCATATTAAGCAATAATTATTAAAGATGTGGAGTGGGAATATTTTAAACAAGCTTTAAGAGTATATCAATCGACAAATATTTTGAAATAATTAAGAAATTCTAGAATGCAGTTGCGATCTCTTGCAATCAAAATCATAAAAGTGCATTCCTTACATTCTTCATTGGCTTTGTTACGACGATACTATGGAAGACAAAATGATACAGCCATGAATTCAAATAAACGCCATGACGCCAAATGCGTTGACGCGTTGTAAAGATCCTATACAAACATGAAATAGGCGATTTTCAAATATATGACAAATATGGCAAATAGTACATCTCTTTTATCTTCTTTTCAAGACTGTTCTAATTCAACAACGCATAAGGACAACAACTTCCTGACCTGTCAAAACAACGAGGCTGACATCACCACAGGAGAGTGGAGTGGGAAAACAACCCTTTCAGCTGTCAATAACACTGCCTGTCTGACCATGAGGCTCAAACGTGATCCCACCTATCACTACTCCACAACCATCTCTCCCTGTCTCATCCTTGTCGTCCTGATGGTCATCACCTTCATCATGCCCATTGATAAAGGCGACAGGATTGGATTCGGCGTCACCGTGCTGCTGTCCATGGTGGTGTCGCTGGTCGTCGTCACAAGTTTCCTGCCGGTGTCCAGTAGCCTGCCTTTCATTGGTAATCCCCGTCACACACTTAGAACCGATCTTGCTCCCGTCCTTAGCCAAGATCTTGAATGGGTGGGGGTGAAGGTTCTTTCCACCGTCTAAGAGATGAGCTAAAGCTAGCACCGAAGGCGTGAGGTTCGGGGAGGGAGCTCCCTAGGAAAATCTTTGAAAATTGAACCTTCAAAAACGGTATCTCCTGCTTTTTGAAAGAACTTTAAAGTAAAAAAAAATCAGACATAACTTTTTATTCAATAACAAACTTTTTTTACGATTCCATCTTTTTAGATGAAAAGTGGACCTTTGATCCTTGTTGTGGGTTCTTCCGAACTCCTCGACCCCCCTCCTATCCCCTGGCTACTGGCATGCAAACAGGACAAAGCCCAGTAATAGGGCTTTCCTATGTTAATATATGGGAATTATGTCAAAAGAACGTGGTCAAAATTTATATATCCGAGTTTTAGACCTTGAAAATCCTACACTGGCAGGGTAGTCGAACCTCTCGAGTCTCCATTCCTAAAAAATGAAAAAAAATCCTACGCAGCTAAACTATGCGAGAACTCTACCCGAACATTGGGAAGTGCCCCCCACCCCTCTGGACAGATGATGACCGCATGTAAACCTATATCTTCTTCAGCGAGCCAGCAATACAAACATGGCTGCAAGTCTGTTTTTTCAAGAAAATTAAAATACTACAACCCTTACCTATAACATCAAAGTCCAAAACAACAACATTTCCCAAGAAAAAGACTTCTTCACACTTTACATTACATTGCCATATACTAGAACTGGGCCCTCTGCGCCTGCGCCTGTTACTGACCTTTGCCCAACACCAAACCGTTTGACTAAGGTTTGATAGCAGTCTGACCAGATTTAGGCCACGCCTTCTTTTATATATGATATGATCTATATTCAATCCCAAACACTGTTCGAAAACTGCAGACTTACACCCAAAATCATTGACCGACCATGTTGAAGTCTCTCGACAAATCCGCGAGAATTTTCCAACATTTAGCCTGAATCCCATAGATATGCAACTAGACACATTTTGAATCTATCCCTGAAACTGCCATTAGCACGCCTTGAATGTGGAAAGCGCAAGTTCTCATACAGAGGTGCTGACCTCTGGAATCGTCTGCCACAATCTATAAAGACTTGTACGTCCACGTCTGTTTTCCAATCAAAATGTAAAAGCTGGGCGCGCAGACCTCTGACCTCTCCATTACGACCTAGACAGACTGGACAATGACTCCTATTAATGCTTTGTTATTATTTGTTTATTATTATTATTCATTATCATTATTTTCATCATCATTATTGTTATTGATACTGTTTTCTTTACGTTATTACTTTCGTTATTATAATTATCAGTATTATTTTTTACTGTATCCTGATTATTTTGTACATGTGACTGTATGTATCCAGGGCCCCACTGGAAAGCAGTGAAAAAACACTGAGTGGGCCACCCTGGTGAAAGAAAACAGAAATAAATAAATAAATAAATAAATCCAGTCTGATCGTGGTCGGGGTAGCAAGTGCCCTGTCCCGCCCGCCTCACACATGTTGCCCGGTGTGTATTTCACGAAACTTAAGATTACTTAGCCCTCCACGTGGTGGGGGAAACCAAATCCTTAAGCATACTGTCTCTTATTAGCATAACACTCCTGCCGGGACCAGACCGGGACGGCCTGTTGAACTGGGCGGGGGGACCTCTTAGAGCCCCCGAAGACACAGCCTGCCTGAACACCCCCAACCACGTAAGACTGGATACCAGCCTATCAAACATTATGAAACTTCTGACTTGCGCAACCGGATTGTAGCCAACATCACCGAACACCAGTCAACCCTGCCGGCTTTGCTCTGACCTACTCCCAACCATGGTTGCAGGGCGTTCGACTGGTGGTCGGGAGGACGAATTCTACGAAGGCCCACAACGACACATCCAAACACCTCTTCCACAACCACCTTCCACGTCGCGCTGCCAAGGATATACCTTCCATAGCGCGCGGAAGATCCGCGGAATCGCGCTATGGAAGGTATATCCTTGGCAGCGCGATGTGGAAGCTCTGCGGAATCGCGCTATGGAAGGTATATCCCTTGGCAGCGCGCTGTGGAAGGGCTGTGGAAGACGTGTGTGGAAGTGTCGTTGTGGGCCTTTGTATAATTCGTTAATGTTTTACATGGGCTTTGGTGGTAAAATTTTTCCTTCTCTTCCAGCTATGCTGATCATTGTGTGCATGGCTCTGATGGCTCTCTTCATGCTGACGACTGTTTTCATCATCATCATACATGACAAGAAAGGACCTGTCCCTAAATGGGTGCGGACGGTCTTCCTGAAGTACTTAGCAAGGTATGTCAAATACTTGAATACAACAGATAATATGGTAATCATTATATCGACCATACATGACCAGGGTTACCACCCCTTAAGGCGCGGTCACATTTCCCAACCCGGGGCCCGGTCGGGCAGTCGTTTGGAACGAAAATTATTGTTTGTTTGTTTGCGCCTTTATTTATTGATGAAAATACACAATTCGGCCAACAGGTTGCTTTTCATTGTGGTCATCATGCAGGGGAGAGGTACAAGGGTCAACAAATTCCTACAAAAAACATAATGTATACATCAGACTTGGATACATGATTCAGAGTCTTAATAAATCTAAACACATATTCATCATAACATGGTACAACTTATATACATACATAATTAAGTAAATACATAGACGTCAAAGCAGGTAAGTAGTTCTTGTCCGTTCGTTTTTCATTCCTGGTTTCTACCTCTTTAGGAGTCTCTTAAAGGAAGCGAGGGTTGGGGCCGTGCGTATGTCCACTGGAAGACTGTTCCAGGCAGTGGGTCCGCGGTAGGCTAGGGATCTTCTAAAGCTCTCTAGATGAGGTTTAGGAACAACTAGTTTATTGCTTGTGCTTTGTCTAGTTGACCTTGTGCTTTGCTCGCTACAGTAAGCAAACATCTGGCGCATGTAGTGTGGAAGTTTGTTGTTAATGGCTTTGTAGACGAGCATGATCTCGTGGTGTTTATGCGTTGCTTCAATGTCTTTCCAGCCCAGCCGGTTAAGCAATTCGATTGATGGTGTCCTGTAAGGCGCCTTCAGTATCAGTTTTCCTGCCCGATTCTGCATCCGTTGTATCTTCTGCAGATCTTGATCTGGAGCAGTGTACCATGCTGTGCAGGCATATGTTATGTGTGGCAGAAAAATGGCGTTATACAAAGTGCAAAGAGCTGACGTTGAGATGAAGGGGCTGACGTGTTTCATCATAAAAGAAGAACGCCTCAATTTCCCTGGTACAGCTTTCACCTGGTCCTTCCAGTTTAGTTGACGGTCGATAACCACACCTAAGTAGGTGTATTTATCACATGTTTTAATGTTGACACCATTGACAGTAAGTCTGGGAGGGTTACAGTTTGTCAGTCTCTTGTTCGTTCCTATGTACATACATTTACATTTGCCACCGTTCATTGATAGCGAGTTTGCGGCAAACCATTTCGACAGCAACATTTTGTAGGTCGTTCTGAAGTACCTGCTCAATGTTTGTGGAGTTTTTATGACTAAAGTAAATTACAGTATCATCTGCGTACATTGAAATATCGCAAGACTGTAAACATTCAGGCATATCATTGACATATAGGAGGAAAAGAAGGGGCCCCAATATCGATCCTTGGGGCACCCCATATTTTACTTGGTGAAACGCAGAACTTACTCCGTTGATGGAGGTGCAGTGCTTCCTTCCGGTGAGGTAAGACTGGAACCAGTTGAGTGCACTACCTTGTATGCCGTATCTAGACATCTTCTGGAGAAGGATGGAATGATCCAGAGTGTCAAATGCTTTGGACAAATCAATAAAGACTGCCTCCGTCAGTTTACCGTCGTTCATGGCCTTGAACCATCTCTCAGTTAATAGGTGTACAGCTGTTTGTGTTGAGTGTCCAGGTCTGAAGCCAGATTGGACTTCTGAGAGAATACTGTTGGTTGTCAGGTAATCGTAGAGTTGTATGTGCACGGTTCTTTCCAGAATTTTGGAGACGGCAGGAAGGATGCTGATGGGTCTGTAGTTGTTGGTGGCATCTCGATCACCAGCCTTGTATATGGGCGACAGCCTTGCCCTTTTCCAATCCTCCGGGAATTCACTTGTCTGTATGGAGGCATTTATGATGGTTGTCAGAGAAGGTGCTATTTCTTGAGCGGCTGACTTCAAAAGTTTGTTGTTGAGCTGGTCAAGTCCAGTGGCTTTGTCAGGCTTCAGAGCTAAGAGTTGTTGGGTGACGAACTCCTCTGTCACAGGTGTGAGGGTGAAGCGGGACTGGTAGTCCCTGACAAACTGTAAAGGACTGAAATGAGATAGCCCTTTGTTGATGTTTTGGGCTAGCATTTCAGCAACCGTTCCAAAGTACTTGTTAAGTACATGTGCAATGTCTAGTGGTGATGTTTTTGTGTTTCCCTCCTCGTCCTTCCTGCTTGTGATGTCACCCGAGTTTTGCTTTCCCAACAGAGACTTTATTTTTTTTTATTTTTTTTTTTTTTAATACTGGTTTATTTCTTTCATACTATGCTGTACAGAGTAGCAGGGTCCCCGTAGGGCCCTGAATTGGTCTGCCGCATTACAAATTGTTAAAAACGGTTGGCACAAATATTAAAAGCAATTATTAAAGACAGTTAAAACAGCAATTATTAAAAGTATTTACAATAGGTGGCGATCATAGTCAAGCGGTTAAAAACAGCAAAATTGTTAAAAGTATTTACAATAGCATATACCGTGTCATGACAGATTGTTGTTCTTGGAGTTCCACATACCGGGCACAGAAACACTGTTGATTTTGTCGGTGTAGTAGTTGCGTTTGCTGGACAGGATTAAGCTCTTGGTGTGATTGCGTAGTTTTTTGTACGTTTCCCAATCTGTTAGTTTTTGTGTTTTTTCGGCTGTATACCTTGCTTTGTCTCTGAGGGACATGAGCTCGCGCACATCTTCAGATAGCCAGGGCGGGCAATCAGTTCCTTTTACCCTGAATTTCTTCACTGGAGCATGTCTGTCGCAAACTGACTCGAACAGTGACTTCCACTCACTCCACATGTCCTGAACCGAGTCGAAGACGGAAACTGATATAATAAATTATGATATATTATATAATGATTTTCGTTCCAAACGACATAATAAGACAGCAAAACACCGCAAAAAAGTTTCAGAAAATTATCCATGACTACTATTTGTGTATACTCTTAATACAAATTGTTTATTTTTCGTTCACGCAAACAACCCGGCCGGGCCCCGGCTTGGAAATGTGACCGTGCCCTTACGAGGTACGATAGGTCCCGCCCGGGCGATAATGTCACAATGTGTCTTATGCGAGACACAATTCATTTATTATATCAGTGTGGGTGGGTGTTATTTGCATATTTGATTATACATGTTGAGACAAAATCTTATCAAATGATTGTAGCGATTTCACATTAGAAATGTATGTAATTTGGGTTTTAAAAAAGCACGCATAGAATAGATTATGCTATATGTAATCATCACATATCCATGGTTAGTAACAAAAATCCAGAAGCAAAAGAATCACAACGGCTCGTAATTTTTTTTATTTATAATTAGTACATATCTTCAAATCACTTTTTACTTTGATTATACATACTAGCTTTTTTTCTTTTGTCTAAGGGCCCTACTGATGGGAGACTTGACCAAGAATCTGAAAGATGAAGAGGCAGCAAAATACACCATACGCAAGAACGTAACATACATCGAAGGACAAGACAACGACGCGATGGTGATGGACAACGACGGAGGAGACAACCCACCTATGAACGTGCAAAATGAGGTCGCGGCTACCCTTATTGGGTTAAAAGGAAGCGTAGATGACCTTAAGGTCAGTGTTAAGCAACTGTCTGGGAGTATCGATGTTCTGGCAAAGACAAGTGGTGGAGATGACGATGAAGAAGTTGGGGAGTATGCTTTGTTGGCTGGTGTGTTAGACAGGCTGAGTTTGATCCTTTATGTCATCGCCATTGTTGTGGCCGTTCCATGTAGTCTGCTTATTGGTCGACCACGTATTAGCCCTGACTAAAAGGGAGAGACAGAGAGAGAGAGACAGTTAGAGAAAGGGAGAGAGAGAGAGAGAGAGAGAGAGACTTAGAGAGAGACTCAGAGAAAGGGAGAGAGAGAGAGAGAGATTTTGTTGTTTATTTTTGAACGCAAACTTTGTAACTTTTCATATTATCCGGTACTTGGTTCCATACATTGGTCCAGAACCTACCATTCTCCCTCGCAGAGCTATCCGCGCCAAGTTATGCTAAGGTCCCAATTGGGAAAAGGGGCCCTGGCGGGTAGTACCCGAGCTGTTTTTTGGCACTTTCGGGCGGGACCCCTACGTTGCCCCGCGGGACACCCCGCGGCTATCGGGCTATTTTTGGGCCCGGCGGGGCCCCGAGAAGAATTGAACTCTGAGTTAAATTCTACCCGGGTCCCGCTGACAAAAAGACACCGTGACCTCACCGTGAGAACACCGAGAGGTGCCCCTCCGGTTGCCGGCAGTCCACCGGGACACATTTGTTACGTCACAGACCAGATGAACAGAATAAAGGTGTGTACTTCGTAAACCCGGGTAACATGTGTGACGTCACAGATCAAATGATCACAACAAAAGCGTGAATTCTGCATTACTTATTGGTCAGTACAATACATCGTCAGAGAATCTGCCGGGTACCTGCCGGGTGCCTGCCGGAGACCAACCAAAGAGGTTGACAAAATTTTTAACAAAATGCTACTGAAGGAAACTTTTAATTGTGCCCACGACAGACGATGCCCGCCAGACTCCTGAGCCCGGCCGGGGCCAGCCGGGGCTACATCCCTGACGGGCACCGAGGTAATTGGGACCTTACCTTTAGGTAGATCTTTGATGGAGAATGGAACATTTAAACCTTGGGGTGCCTTAACTTCGGACGCTTTTTCACGCGCTGGAATTCACGGCACTTTATTGCTAGTTGTCAGAGAGTGTTCAGGTTTTTGATGAATAAATTTTGAGAACATTAATGTAAACAACGTACTTACGTGAACTTGAATAAGAAATTCATTAATGCTATTCACAAAGCCTTCCCGATACGTGTTACAAGTGACAAACCTTTGAGACGTTTTCGTAAATGTACCTTCGTGAATGCGGCTACACTGGACAGTGTGTCCTGACTTCGAACGCTTTCGTAATTTTGCTATCTTCGGGCGTTGAGAAAAACTTTAAGTAAACAAAAATTAGAATAAAATTCCATGATATTTTAGCTTTCTTTTGACAGTTAAAATGCGATTGTGTGTACTTCTCGTCTCACGTGAGGAGGGTTGTATCCAGTGTACTTTTGCATAATAAGATCGGTAAAAATTCAATCCGGAGTTAGGGCACGTCCGAAATTAGGGCACCCCCGTTAAAATTTGTTTATGCTGCGCACCGTATGAATTCAAAGAAGATGTTTTATCGATCTTAACAATTGCACTTTAGGTTGGCCTGTTACAAGGATAACAAAGAAAAAACGTTGCATTAAAGATATCAGATGGACTAAATACTAGTTCCATCTGTCCGAAAAAAGGAAATGATGAGCAAAAAAGCCCGAAAACAAAGGTCACAAAATGTAATAAACTGGATATTTTATAGTAATTAATTATATTCCACGAATGTACGTAATCTATAAAGGACAAGCTTTGATGATTTACAATGTCACTTTTTAAGTGCCGATTTTTCAATCCTTAATTATCTTAATTATGGATAGTTTGAAGCAGTATCTTCTGTATTGTAACATTATGATATGGTTAATTCCTTTCATGTTACAGTTTGACGTCATGTGTGATGTGTTACATTATGTTAGCTCAGCTTAATGTAAGTTGTAAAATGGTATGTTTTTGTACTACATAAAGTAATATGCAAAGCATGTTGTATTTTTGACAAATTGATACACTTTAAATGTCATGTTCGTGTTCGGACTATATATATTGATAGGGTATACAAGATATTGTCATCTGGGCTAATAAGAAGCCTCTGTAACGTAGCCACTATTGACTGTGTAAATAATTTTCAAAGGTTTTTCAAGTTTGTGATCATTTTATATTATATGGATAACTACGCTACATTGATTATGATACACAAGCATGTTATCAACATGTATAGCAATATATATATATATATATATATATATATATATATATATATATATATATATATATATATATATATATATATATATATATATATATATATATATATATATATATATATATATAACCATTTCGATACGAACGTTTTTTTAAACTTACGTTTGCAAATAATATTTACCGTCAAATAATACCTATATTACATATGGCAAACAATGTTTACAGTAAACGTATCAAGAAGCATTTGTTTTCATACAATATAGAAATATTCCATTGTATATGTACTTGAAAATTGCAAGTAATATTCATATGTTATCATAATGATTTTTTTTTAATTTCCTGTATAACCAAGAATAATGTCGTGTAGGGATATAATGTGTTATCCGAGTATTTGATACAAGAAAATTTTTCTTTACTTCTAAACATATGGTTTTTGCAATATCGCAATAGAAAAAAATGTTCAACATAGTCAAAAAGAGTAACGAAACCAGCATCTGTCGTTCTCGAAAATGCCCTGTCTTTGTAATTTTACCCTAGTCGGATAGACATTGTGTAGCACTTTCCACTGTAGAATCCTGGGATCCTTTATTACACACACACAAAAAAAAAGATTTTGTGTAAATTTCTAAATTTCACAATTTTCCAGACATGAAACAAACAGTCGTAATATTAGTACAGTGAAGTATTTATTTCTATGAGAATAGAACTGCATATATATGTTAAAACCTTTAATTTTGGAACACATTTATACAAGCGACACCTGTGTTGTACGATGTAGACCATTCAGAAATGCCCTGAAGAAGGTGACAGACGGTTACCGAAACGTTAAAAAAACTGGTTGTCAAGAAGGAATTTCGTAATAAAAGCTTTTAATTTGTACGGACATAGATTGTTTTTGTTACAATATGCATAGGGTGGGACTTTTTGTACTTTTGTAGCAAATGCATGCGTCAGGACATGATACCCTCGAAGAAAAACCTGTTCAACAAGTCGACACCTATTTTAATTTGCGTATTAGGCCACATCGTCTTAATTTTATGGATGACATCTGCGCGCGCATTGATTTTCGCCTGTTCTAAAAAGGAAAAGATCACGTCCACCAAGGCTCTGGCCTGGCTCTAGGCCTGGGTAGTCCATGGTAGTCAGCGACAATACGAAGCCGGACGAAGCCGGGCACCCAGGCTACCAAAGCTCCACGACTCAAGAACTCAGTACATACGTACAGTGCCCATTCATACATTCCACAAAAAGCCAGCATGTGCTGTCTTTACGTATACGTCGCTATCTACTACCGCAATATTCACAATACCAGCATTGTATTCCTGTGGTTTAGTAGCATTTTTATTTTCAGCCGGAATATTTTTTATCGGCCCGCGCGCACTAGTTTGGGGGTCTTCAGAGGATGCCATCCATAAAATTAAGTCGGCATGGCCTTATCCATTTTACGAAGACTTGTAACGTGTAAATGTTGTATAAGACTGTATGTCCCAGTGCTACTTGTATCCGATGATGAACCAACCTGTAATTTGCTATGAAAGTAGTGACAAAAGGGACATTTTAAGTAAGTAGTTAGTTGTCACAATTCGTTTCCTAATACATAGACGAAAAACGGCGCAAAATACTCTGATAATTGTTTTTTGTTTAATTATCAGCTTCGTACATTAAATTTTACCTACAAGTACTGTGGGAATTTAATACAAAATGATCCCAAAGTTGTAAAACATATTACGTATAGAATAAAGAGTCATCGGATCGAGTTTAGCCGCCTGATTACAGGACGAGGACGTCGTCAATTGTGGTCAGGTGACGTCACTAGGGCTAAGAGCTCGTGACAGAAGAAAAAAAAAACAGGGTGGGGTTTTGTCGTCTTTCAAGAGACCGTGTGCCGACACCAGGTAAAATTGTTCCAAAAATCGTCGATTCTTTGGAGGGTTTTTTTCGTATCTTTAATACTGTTTTCTTGGCTTTAACCGCCCTCAGTTGTGTACAGTAGATTGTATTTGTCTAAACAACAGAGGCGTTCTTGTTTGTCAACCTATAATTTCATACGTGCATGCAGCTGTAAACAGTTCCGTTTCTTATCTCACTTTGCTAAATTTTGATATCCATCCTGTTTCTACATACTATTTGTCTTCGTAGAATATTTCAAAAGGCAGTAAGACTTTTTTTAAAAAAGAAGGCTAATAAGACACTGTATGTTTTTTTTTTAATGTTTTAAATCTGCCAAGTCGCTGACCCACTTTCCGAATCTTTCCCAACCTCGACCCGGATTGCCAACCAACCAAAGTTTGAGGAAGGTTTAGAACATTCTGACCGTTTTAAGTGATGTCTAAAATTCGCAAAAGACCATTTTAGAACAAGAACATTGGTTACTCCTGTGCTCAACCGAGTTTTGAATGTTTTAACCTACTTCCAACAACCCTAAAAAAACGCAGACCGCCCGACACTTTTCTAAACGAATCCCAACATTCTACCGACTCCCTGACAAGTTGCTATGTGTTTCATCAGCCTTTAAGAAATACTTTATAGCTAGGCATATGATCTTCTATTAGGTATTGGCAGATAATGTAGAGATTTAGGTTTGATGATGGAAACGCCTGTTTAGAAAGATTTAAGTGATCGTTTTGTAATGCTGGCATGCAGCAAAACAAAACCGGTTCATCAAGTATAATTACCCAGAGCTGAATTCTCTGCGATTAGACACGATTCTGCCAAAACATCACGTGTGACACTTACAGGTGCAAGAAAGCTGTTGTTCGAATAACTTATAGATAGATTCATCCTAGATTTTCTATTCTTCTCTATCTATATCTAAGCTTCGCTGACTTCACTTGAAATATATTGTTTGTGAGAATAGCAATCTGTGAAGACATAGGATACAGTCTTGATTTCAACTAGAATGGCAGATATTTTCTTAGGAGTAAGTACAGCGTATATGTGTCCGTTTCCGTCCTCATCCCAAAATGAATTGTTCTGTATCGATTTTTTTTTTCATAATAACAGTATTCTTCGATATGGAATGTTGTTGTCCCAGTTTTCGACACAATGAACAATGCACCAGATACTAGTACCTATAATGCCACTTATAAAGGGCGTCGGGTGGTGTAGTGGTTAGAGCAATCGACTGTGAACCGGGAGACCCGGGTTCGATTCCGAGTCGTACCCGGGACACGTCTGAACATGCGCCCCGACGTTGTGCCCTTGGGAAAGGCACTTCACACGAATTTCCTCACTCCACCCAGGTGTGAATGGGTACCTAACTTCGGTTGGGGAAAGTCGTATTGAGGTCACCTTGTGGCGCCGAATGGCAGCCGCACAGACCCTTGCGACAGTTCCACAAAAATGATTGTGGAACAAATATGTGTATTATTTGATTGTTGTAATTGTTGTGATTTGTATTGATTATTATGTGATACCCTGCACCAATTCAGCCGTATAAAGGCTGCGACTGCACGGGTACTGTTTGGACAATAAAAACCATTTATTTAAATAATTAACCCTCAAGAGAACACCTTCCCGGACTGATTAATCTGTACACCTGGGGTCCGCGCGGACCCCAGAACAGTTTTTTGCTAATTTTAGAAATTGTCAACATGCTACCAGCTTAATTGTTTTGCAAAGTGATGTGTGAACCTCTATGTCCACATTACGTACAAAAATTATGCATTTTCAACTTTTCTTATTTTTTGGTGAAGAAAAGAAGAAAATAAGAAATACCAAATTTTTAAGCCCTATTCAGACAGAAAGGGCTTTTCAGGCCCAACTTTAATCTCAGATAGCGCCTGAACGGCTTACCCTAGAAGCATCAAATTTGGTGACCTTTCTAAAATGTATCTAGGAAAATGTTTATATTAATTTAATACTAGTAAGTTAATTATTTTTTGTATGTTACCATGGCAACGGGTTTCTGATGGGCAGTTTTTTTAAATATCAGTAATTTTGGTTTAAACATAAAAAATATGGGTTTATGTCAAATTACACTTCCTTTCTAACATTAATAACATCTTACATAATTAAATATAAGTTAAATCATTTCATATGCATAGAATATGCTAATTTGATGACGTCATTGGTCAAAATCCAATATGGCGGACTATATTATTAGCTCTGACGTCATATGACGAAATAATTACACCAAAGTTATTAAAATTTAATTCTATTACTACACCATTCTCTGAAAACTTGGTAGACATACGATGAGTGTATAAAAACATATAAAAACGGAAATAAGGTAATGTATAAGAACGCCAGTGTATCCATTATGATCGAAAGCCGGCTGGGGTCCGCGCGGACCCCAAAAGAAAATCAGATATAATTTTTTTTATAAATTGTAGAAACGGAGTTTTCTGCACTGTATTGAGAGACAACTTTGTGGGTGACAATTACCTAAAATTTCAGAAAAAAATCTTTAGAAACAAAAAAAATATTACAGAATATATAGTGCTGGGGTCCGCGCGGACCCCAGGTGTACTGTTTAGGGTTAAGAGATTTCATTGTCCAATGCTTTGGAAAAGTCGAAGTAAAACAATTACAAAAACTGGAATGCCTTTAAACATATATACAAAATTATGGTAAAGTCCTAGGAGTGCACTGTTTAAACTAATTAAAGTATATTAGTTGATTTACAATAAATAAAGGCGCCGACAAGTATTTGGAACGCATACAAAAATGTCTTTTACGCCATATGTTTACTATCTCTTTATTTTTATCCAAGCATTTGGTTTTCTGTATGTTTCTTTGTACGTTTTTTGCAACTGTCAACTACGTAGCTGGTGACCATATTCTCATTGTATCACTTGTTTCTTCTACCAAAACAGAGAAGTCCAAGTCTGCTCACATCACCAAAGAAGAGAAACAAATCCTAAAGCGGAGACTCAAAGAGTTGAAGAGAAAACTCGACGACGACATCAAAGAAGAACGAGGATCCCTCATTGATCGTATGATCGCACTTCAGGAAGATCTGGAGCAGAAGATCGCAGATCTAGAGAAAGAGCTGCAGTCGACGCGCAGACAGAAGGAGGCTTCGGATTCACAAAGAGATGAAGCAGTCAGGGACAAGCGGATGACACTCCTACAGGTCGATACGTTGGAGAAAGAGTTGAGGAAGCTGGGGTTTGAGAAAGACGAGCTACGCCGAGAGCGAGACATGGCGTTCAGCGCGGAGGAGACAGCAAAGAGGGAGAAGCAGAGCTACGATCGGGCAAGGGAAGCGGCGGTACGGGACAAAGACGACCTCAGGCGGGAGAGAGACGAAGCGCTGCGGTCAAAAGACCAGGCGTGGCAGGAGAACCGCGTGCTGGCTAACGCCCTCTCGGAGAGAGATGTCGCCGTGGCGGAGCGAAACCGCGCCGTGAAGGAAAAGAACGAAGCTGTTGCCGAGAGGGAGAGAATGCAAGCCGAGCTTATCTCTGCAGCGAGAGATCGTGACATCTTCCTGAAAGAAAAAACAGCCGCACAAAAAGAGAAGGAGAGATACAACTCCGTCATGGTCAAGGCGCTGGCTGACAAGGAAGAGTCAGAAAGAACGCGCGACGAGTCCGTCAGCGAGAAAGTCCAGGCAGTGTCAGAGAGGAACAGGATGGAAAAAGAAATGACGGAAGCCAAGAAAGACCGAGACGCAGCTATACGGGAGATGAACAAGGCGATCCGGGAAAGAGAAGAGGCCGTGTTGGAACGCCTTCGTGCAATAGAACAGAGCAGAGCGCTGGAGAAGCAGAATGATGCCGCGCTAACTGCACTGGGAGGGTCCGGTAATGCACTGGACACGCTCCATAGGGACACACCGGACTCACAGTTAAGCTAAGGGATCACTAAGTCTGTCATAATAGACTGTATCTGTGGAATTATCAAATATTGTTTTTTTTAATACGTAAAAATAGACTACGTATACCAGTTCAGGGAATTTTGTGAAACATTTAAGTTAATATTCTAATTCGAAAAGATGCCAAAGGCTAAATATGCAACAAAACCCAAGAACATTTTTACATTTTTTTTTTATTTGGAAAATTCTTCAGATAAATGAGATATGTAAGGATAAACATGTAATCTTTGAATTTATAAAGCGAACATATATTATTAATAACTGTTAAAAACAACACGACTAGTAGAGTTAATTTCACTTTATCAAGTGTTTTTACGCACATTCACAACTAGGATTGCACATAATTCACTGCACAAGGTATCAAGACAAATGTCTTTTGGATTTGTTACTCACATTTGATGTCACTTAACAAATGTTGGATAGATGCACCTGTAAATTACAATAGACGCGTCTTTTGTATTAAAAAGAACAGTGACTACTATGTATGATTGTTGCCTTTTTTTTATCAACCTTTATTTGGCACATTGTGGGAGTCATGTGAAATGCAGCCGACGCACCGTACTAGGTCGAGATTCTAAAATATCCTAATTCGAATTATATTGGCTCAAACATCTCCTTTGGGGTTTGTCCATAAACATTGTGTCCTGCTAATCTCCAAGCAGATCTTTTGGTGGGGGTAAGACAGTATCAAATTGGCCAGTCTGTGTGGGGAAATGGTTACAGACTGGCCAATTTGATACTGTCTTACCCCCACCAAAAGATCTGCTTGGAGATTGTGTCCTGCGACGTCAAGGTAATGCACCACATAGTATTTATGGGCAAACCCCGTAGTCAAAAGTAGTACGGGCACAAAGTAGGTCGGCGTATACTTATGAAAGGCGCAACGATTCTTGTGTGTACGACAGCAAGGCGGCTACTGTGGTACAGGGTAGAGGAATACGTCAGATTTGAGACTGATCTTTGTTCGGTTAGCGTAGATTTGCGCCTTGATACTGCCACAGCCTAGTGCTGCAGTTCTATGACCTTCTGCATGGCGGTTTTGAAAAGATTGTTTCAGGAGTTACCTAGCTGACAAACTTTAGCCCATTTTCACATATTTTGTACATTATTCCTTGACCTCAAACATATTCAAGTTCTGTAGGTCACTTTGGGGTTCTTAACTATAGAAATCTCCATAGGCCGGAAACTTTGTCATGCTACCTCGATCAATACTACAGCCTGATAGCCCTGACCTTTGAACCTTGTCGAGGACGCGCGCCTGCGTGACGTCACAGGTGACCTCCCTGTACGCCTCAGGGGTTCATTCATATACACACTCCTGTCTCGTCACGTAATGGCAAAATGGCAACGTAGTCAGGCCAATGTTCCTTTTAGTCGATGTAGTCGCTTGCAGATAAAGTAAATGTGTCAGAATAGGACGAGAATCTAAGCCTTTTGATGACGACTCTAAACGTAACAGCTTCTTTTTAAATGACCTTGTATCAACACACTCGATTCCCTCCCACTCATACCCGGATGTCGTCTCCCGTACACACATCCCTCCCCCACCAACAATGGATATGATTAGATCGTGTTTAAAACATGGTATGTTTGGTCATAGTTTAGCTCAAGGAGGTTTAATATCAGTCTTGTACTAACCTCATTGGTTAGCTTAGCTGGCGTTTGGGAGTTAGGTCTGTAGTGCTCGGTGTTCAAATTTGACTCAAAATTATCTCAACTTGCCTTCGATTCAACTCGTATGAAAAGGTAGGCGTGGCCTAAGTCTGGTAAAACTACTCCCGACCTTGGTTGGTAATCAGGGGAAGGTTCAGAATGTATGGCGGGGGGTTTAGATACGTGTGACGTCATGGGGATCCCCCTATACGTCCCAATGCCGGAAACTGTGACTGTCATGCCTATTTTTAGTTCAATTACTAAAGATTGGTGCTTTGTTTCCTTGAAGCAAACTGGCATAGCTTTATTCGTGGTAAGTGAAGCGCCTAATAATACCCGGTAATTATGCCTACACAGGTTGGATATGCACCTTACTAGTTTGACTTTTCCTCATTAAGCTGGTGACACCAACTTAGACGGAGGTATTAAGTATTGTGCTTTGAGCAGGTAGGATCATTGTGTTTACATTTGATTAAATGTGTTTTGTAGTGTGGCATTAATATATTTGTTGTTGATTCTTTTATTGGGGAGCTTTTTTACCTTTTGTCGATTTTTTAAAACAAATTATGATTGTTCTTCACGTAGCAGAATATGACCTCCGGAACATAGCCGAACTCCCCCGACCATAGTTGGGAGTAGGTCGGGAGCGAAGTCGGCTATTGTTGTCTGGTGTTCGGCGAGGTCGGCTACTGTTAGGCAGCACAAGATTGCTGAATGTTAAAACAGTTAAAAACATTCGCGAGTGGTCTGGGGTTAAGCCACGATTAAGGTTTTGTTTGCTGGTTGTTGGGAATAAGTCAGCGGTAATCATATTTTAATAGATTCTTATAGAAATGTGGGTAATGCCTATTTTGGTTGCAATGTTTCTAAACTTCAGGCTTCTCTTCCCAATAGATAAAACATGGCGAATTTTGACGAAGAAAAGGCTCTTCCACCAAACGATTTGCTGCCCGGAGGACTTGCTCCGATTGAGATCAATGCTATCAAGGTTGGCATTTTTTTTTTTAATTGTTGATTTATTGCGTGTTTGGTATGGGCAACGTCTCACGGCTTTTATATAAAATGCCACATATATTTACTTCTGGGTTAAGGTGTACTCTTTCCGGGATCTTAGTTGTGGTTTTTCAGGACAAATTAACAACCCATTGATAACGACTGTTGATTGTAAATCTGTGCCATAATGATTGTCAATTATATACTCAGATAATAATCACCCAATGTGCTTATGATGTGCCCTAAGATATATTTTCATATTAACCCTCGTATAAGAAAAAAAAACAATTGTTTTGTTTGGTTTCTTCTTTTTCTACTCCTTCATCTTCTTTCTCAGTTTCAAACAAATGATGTCAATAACCTGGACCACACGTCTGTCAACATGGTAACGTGTGCTGTAGTAGACACCCTGTGATGTTGGATTACATTATATAGCAGAAGAAGAGGCTGCGCAACATACATATAAATGCATTTGGCATTAAGAATAAACAATGCAATGGTTTGTTGTGCTAAACCAGGTGAAGTTTAATCTCCAAGCAGATCTTTTGGTGGGGTAAGGCCACCATGGGGAAATGGTTACACTCGGACTGGCCAATTTGATACTGTCTTACCCCCACCAAAAGATATGCTTGGGAATTAAAGTTAAGCTTTAAAAATTTTTTGTTAATGTCTAGTTTTCTTTTGCATGCTCTTCCTACAGAGAGAACGAAGGGAAGTAAATATGAATCGTCAGAAGGTAGTCCTCTGCGTGACGAGTGTACTGGTGCTGCTGCTTCTTGTTGTGGGCTGCATCCTCCTCGCCCTCTACCTTCATGTTGACTCGGACGATGCAAAGCAAGACGTATACAACACTTTCAAACAAACCAAAGGCATTAAACCATTTCACTCTTTTGAAAGCTAAAACATTACCACAGATTCAATATACTGTTAAATCATGCTGCTAAAATATATCTAAACATTTCTATGCTACATAAGCCGTAGTTGTTTACAGAAATATATAAGCTGTGCATGTCTACAGTAATGCTGAGGTATATAAACTGTACATGTCTCAGTAATGCTGGGGTATATAAACTGCACATGTCTACAGTAATGCTGAGGTATATAAACTGTACATGTCTAGAGTAATGCTGAGGTATATAAACTGTACATGTCTACAGTAATGCTGAGGTTTATAAACTGTACATGTTTACAGTAATGTTGAGGTATATAAACTGTACATGTCTACAGTAATGCTGAGGTATATAAACTGTACATGTCTGAAGTATTGCTGAGGTATATAAACTGTACATGTCTACAGTAATGCTGAGGTATATAAACTGTACATGTCTACAGTAATGCTGAGGTATATAAACTGTACGTGTCTACAGTAATGTTAAGGTATATTAACTGTACATGTCTACAGTAATGCTGAGGTATATAAACTGTACATGTCTACAGTAATGCTGAGGTATATAAACTGTACATGTCTACAGTAATACTGAGGTATATAAACTGTACATGTCTACAGTAATGCTGAGGTATATAAACTGTACATGTCTACACTAATGCTGATGTATATAAACTGTACATGTCTACAGTAATGCTGAGGTATATATACTGTAGATTTCTACAGTAATGCTGAGGTATATAATCTTTAGAGATCTTTAGATGTCTACAATAAACTGTTACATTTCTACTATAATGCTTGTGTATATATGCAGATGTCTACTGTAATTTGTAGGTATATAAGCAGTTACAGTAGGTGTCTTTAGTAATAATGGTGTATACAAGCAAATGGATGTGGCGATCGCTTGTTAAAAATCCAAGTGTAGTGATTATGGAAAATCCAAAATACACAACTCTCTGCAGCAATTTAGACATAAACTTTTTTGCACTTTATGAGGGTCTGCATGCGGGGTCATGGCAACGGTTGACGGTAAATTCAGCAGGGCCGATAACGCTTAACGGTAAATTCAGGACGGTCGGCAACGCTTAACGGTAAATTGACAGGCTTTTTTTTTCGACCTGCACTGGATTTGGTATCTCGCTTTGTGAGAAAAGGTGATCAGTGACAAAATTACGTATACTTTACATGTAATGAAGCATGCATTAAAGGTATGTGTTTCCCACCTGCCCTGGTCCCCGAGTGCGTCCACAAATACCGGGGTGTCCGAGTCCTTTATAACTGCTGCTCATCTACCTAATATCATTAAGATCCATTCACGAAATATCGAGCTATGTTGTACGCTCACAATCACCACATGCACAAAAAGTCCGATACGGCAAAGCCAGAAATTGAACGACAGTCCCACAATAGCTATCTACATGCAAAAAATAAAATGCATCCAAAAAAGCCAGTTATTACGTTAGAGTACATGCGTACACACACCACAACTGCTCCACTTGGCCCAGACCGAAAACATACCTTTCTGACGAAAGCAAATATATTTTAGGCATCTGTGACGCAAGAGAGATCAGAAAAACGAAAAAAAAAATTATTGTTCAAGGTCACATTTACCATTATCCTTGGTTTCTGAGATGTAGACAGAAGACTACTACTGTGGCTACCTGCCAAAAACCGCACCTATATATATAGCTATTTGGCTCATAGAATGGTTCAGGTGGTGTTTTTCAATGACTCCCCCTTGCGGAAAGTAACAACCAAACAGCTTGTAAAACCGACAGCTGCGTGCCCGACGTTATTCTCAGTATACGAAGTATTTCTCATTAGGTCACTGTACCAAACTGTACTTTGACTATAGTACACTAATTTTTCTAGAGTGCAATTTAGTGCAATTTTAGCCACAGTGGTTACCTATTCACAACTTGACACAAGTCTCTAAACAGCACCCCCGAAGGACTGTAATTAAATTTATTAAGTCAGGTGTGAGACAAGGGTGGGGGCATACCAACGTCTTCAAACGGAGAAAGAAAGAAAAAAACAGCACATGTAGTACTGCTCTACTTAATCATTTGAATCTTTTCAAAATGGTCCTTCTAATGTACGCCTGTTAAGCGACGTTTGCTAAATGTATTTTCTTTTAGTAAGATTACAAGCCCTGTCCGTATTTACTGTGTATACAGTGCATTGAATCGGGTTTTATAGCCCTAAGGACGGTCAAAGGTAAAGGCGGGGATTCGCCTGAATGAGTCCCTTTATGCTCCAAACGAGTTTTTCAGCCGCCTGCTGTTGTGCAGGTGTCGTCACTTCAGATTGGGGCTCAGCAAAAGGCAGAAGTCGGAATTTGACAGTGACTTGCCAGAACAACACAAGGTATATGCCATATATTTTTGTTTCCTACTCTGTGTTACATTTGAACTCTCCTTACCGCATCATACGTAGGTTTTGATCGTTTAAACCGCACTTTTTTCATGCACCTCCGTACAGGCGTTGTTTACATGCTATTTGGCATGTTATGCCCCTGTCACACATTCAAGACCCTCTCCTAGCCTCCTGTGAAGGCTCGGGGCGGGTGGGAATTTTGATACAGCGTTTTGTAGGCGGAATGCAACCTTCTCTGGCGGCTGGTTGTAGGATGGCCGGCTATCAAAAGAACGCGTTAAAAACTCTACAAAACGCTATATTAAAATTCCCACCCGCCCGGAGCCTGCACAGGAGGCTAACCTTTCCCGAATTGCGTGCCCGAACACCGGCAGATCACCCACAAAAACTTTCGGCTGGTGTTAGGGAGCAGTCTGACCAGATTTAGGCCGCGTCTTCGTTTTGTGCCGACCATACCCTAACCATGTCAGAACCATTTCCCGAACTACGTCGATGAAGGTTAGACGTCCAGGTAATACGATACGCCAAAAAGCAGTTACTCAAGCAACTGGATATGATTTTGAAAATGTCAGACGTTTCAGCTAGTATCCACTAGCTTTCGTCAGTGACTGAGAGACCTGAGGGGAAATGCAGGTTTATAAGCACAACCTATTGATTGATATGCAAATAAAGTGAAGACAAATTTTTTGGAAGTCGAAAATGGAACAAAAGTCAAGACAAGATAATGCAAATTAGTCAGAAAGCTCCTGTTTTACAGAACATGAGCTTAAGTGTTGTCTATCCTCGGGGCTGGGAGCGCCGAATTCCCTGTTAAGGGTGGGTTGTACATTCTTTCATATATTGCCTCTTTATCACCCCGTTCCCACCACCTAAAACATAACCAGGGTCACTCTTTCAAACTTGAGTCCACGGATATTTTAGATCGCGAAACACGCTGGTGGGAACGGGGTGTTAAAGAGGCAATATATGAAAGAATGTACAACCCCACCCTTAACAGGGAAGGGGGGCTACGGGTCGATCTCTCCGGCACTTGATTTTGGCACTCCCAGCCCCGAGGACAGACAACACTTAAGCTCCTGTCCTGTATAACAGGACCTTTCTGGCTAATTTGCATTATCTTGTCTAATGACTTGTCTGACTTTTGTTCCATTTTCGACTTCCAAAAAATTTGTCTTCACTTTATTTGCATATCAATCAATACGTTGTGATCGGCACAAACTCGTAGAGCCTTCGACACGGCTGGCAGAGGGCTAAGACGAATTCCTCTGTAGGTTGGCGCACGTTAGTCTCTAAATTTGACCCACAAACACGCGCGCCGAACACTCCTGATCTACTTCCGGCCACCAGCTAGCCTCTACCAGGCTTGAGGGTGCGGCTGGAAATAGCAGAAATTGGCAAAATAGAGAGATAACACGCCGAGGGAGTTTAGCCATCCAGTTTACAGTTTGCCGGCCCACAAACTAGCCACCAGCCGACCACCAACCAAGTGGCGGGCATTCGACTTGCGTTCAGGAGGCCAGACTCGTGAATGTGTGACCATGGCATGTCCAAACACCCTTATCATGCTTACTAGGAACCAACTAAGTCCCCGTGATATCCTTGTTTTTCAAAGTTATCGCATAACCGCAGCCTATAATCCATGGATTCGTATCTCTCTTCATGTATCAAATGCAAGGCCGGAGATTCGCTTGAATGAGTCTATTTTTGTTTTGAACTAGTTAAGCCGCCTGAGGCTGACTACAAGACCGTCACAGTCTGTGGTGTTACGCAGGTCTCGTCACTTGGGGTTGGGCTTCAGCAGAAGGGAGAACCGGGAGGGGATTGACAGTCAGAATACAAGTTTGTTGTGTTTTCCTGTTACCTGCCCCCGGAGCAGTCTCCATGGGGACGAGATGCTAATGAATTCCTAGGCCACCTGTTGACTCAGATGTATGCTTTGGAGGATGTGGACAATATTATCATATGTGGGGATCTGAATAGTCGAACAGGTGGACTAGACGACTGTATTGTAGAAGTGGACGGGATCCCGCCACGTGAAATTCTTGACACTACTGTTAACAATCATGGCGCCAGTTTAATTGAATTCTTGAAGGACTCAAAGATGTGTATGTTGAACGGGAGAATTTCTCCGACAAATAACCGTTTTACTTCTGTGTCGCCAAAAGGAAGGTCAGTTGTTGACTACATTATAGCGCCCATGATTGTCTTGATAACTATTTTGAATTTGATGTATTGAGTCCAGCTCACCTGGCTGAGGCATGTGGTACTTCTTGTATGAGCCTGATAGGTGACCGTTGTAGACTTCCTGATCACTCCTTGATATTTGTAGGATTTAATGTGAACATTCAAACTGAAGAGGCCTTACAATCTGTACCACAGGCTAGTGCTAAGGCTCGCTGTAAACGTAGAAAGGTGACAGAAAACTTTTTGCGCTCTGATATAAGCCGGAGAGCGTTGGTTAATCTCATAGACCGTATACAAAAAGTGAATAAGTCACAACAGGACATTGATTATGTGTTTATGACTCGTCTTTGTGAGATTATTTACAATGATTTTGATGTAAATGTGAATTGTCAGAATGTAAATATACCTCGGTCTAGAAAGTTGCATTGCCCTGGAAAGCCTTTTTGGAATCCAGAGTTAGATGGGTTATGGGTTCATATGAGGGATGCGGAACGCGAGTATACTAGATGTACAGGAAGCAGAAGGTGTAAAGAAGAGTTAAGGAATGTCTTTA